>NC_068983.1:73092254-73101992 GCF_001194135.2 Octopus bimaculoides
TATAGTGAAAAATTTATCCATCCATGAGAGAAAACGGAACGGACCTGCATATAGTGCTATTAATGGAGGTCTAACAACATCGTTGTGCACAAAAACATGAGTCCAAGAAGTAAAGCTTTCTTCAAGGCAGAGCTAGAAATGCAATTGTCAAGTAGGTAAGAGGTTTTAAACAGGAGTGATATATTCAAAACTGGTAAAACTAAAAATTGTCGAGGATAAATCAAATTTATTATTGTTACTGAATATGTTAGTGTTATTTAATTTCTAAACAGTTTTGCTGCCATTTGTTTATGTAGTTTGATTTCTTTATCCATCAATTTCTTCTAAGATAGAGACGAGAGTAAAATTAATAATAGAGAAACGAAAATAAAACTTTGGAAACAGCAATGGCACCATAACTTATGTGGAAACCATGAGCAAGCTTTTGAAGGAAATAATCAGAGAAAGACTTGAAAGTCAACATAAGATCATAATACTTCATGTAAAGTAAATATAACAAATAATCCAGAATCTTTGCATGGTACCAGATCAATCTCAAAATCTAATCAGTCTGTGCCAGTCATGAGACCAAACATCCCTGAAAGTTTTATCAGAATCCATCCAGCGGTCCTTGAGATATCTTGTCCCCAGACAAACAAACATGACTGAAAACAATACCTCCGCCAAGGTAGTGGTAACAACTTAAACAAAAAACTATTTCACTCTGTATTTTCCGACTATCCATCAATGATCACATATTTCATGCAATGCCCCATGCTATGAAGCCACCTTATGAAAGAACAAGTTTAGTGAAGAAATTTTTCTATCTTCCACCTGCTAACTGATACCACAACTCAGAAGTAACAACACTGTTAAAACCTTGTTTTCAGACTCCTTCAGCAACACGTCCCTCTCCAACACTGCTACTATAAGATTCTCAATAGGAATAATATCAAAATTAATTCTAGCAATTACAACTTAGCCTAGGACATAGGCCTTTCCAACCTTGTTACACTAAAAAGACAAAGAACTACAACTAGTATGGAATATTTGGTTGTGAAATATATTGAGAGTCTAAACGGAAAGAATAACAGAATGGTCTTCTTGATGTCCTAATAACAACACATGCACAGAATGTAGATTGAGAACATCTGCATATGACAAGCCTGCATTCACATAGCAATACTTGGAACTTTGATTCCCATTATCCATGAAGAGATCAACATCAAGCAAAACTCATATGTGGCAACCAAGACACATATCAACAAGAGATGATTAGGAAATAGAAAGACTATAGAATAACAACTACTGAGCAAGTATAGCGTTAGCTTCCGAGACAAAGGTATAAGAGTCAAGAATGTCAATCAGAAAAACACTGACTTGTTTACCTTACATAAGAGAAGCCTTTTGACTATAGCAAACGAAATGGGGACACTAGCCCAAATCTATCACTGAATGTTTTCTCATCTCAGAAATTCTAGCTAGCTAGCTAGACACACACACACACACACACACACACACTAGCTAGCTAGCTAGCTAGCGCACGCGCGGGTGTGTGTGTGTGTGTGTCTGTGTGTACATACACACACATACACAAATTCAATGAAGAATGAAAATTATGTTATAAATTCTTAAATTGTTTTTTTCATTGTAACAGTTTATTTTCAGTGATATTCTCAGAGATTAAAGACGTGTTAATCCAAATTAATCTTTGCACTGCAGTAATGTGTAGTAGTAATGACTAGAATTTTCATACTTTCAAGGTTACCACTCAAAGTGTTAGAGTTTACATATCTACATGCTACAAAAGTCAGTGAGGATTCAATCAAAATTTCAACACCATGAGAAAAGCTTCTAAAAAGTTAGTTACCATGTATAGAACTTGTTTATTTTAAATAATTCATTAAAGGAGCAGATTCTAATATCATTTCAAACATGTCTAATCACTAAAATCTGATTTTTTTTTTTTCATCTTTTCATGATAAAAATAAATATTGAAAAGAAAAGTAATACAGAGATATAATATCAGCAAGAATCTTGTTTTATAAAAACTAAAGCATATGTCCAATTGCTAATACTCCACATAGAGTAGGTAGCAGATACCATCCAGTGTAGTAGAGATAATATTTAGAGAAAAGCTAGCAGCAATTTCTAATTATTAATCCCAAACACCCAACAAAGTACCTTTAATAGGTTTAAATTTAAGATCTATGGGCAAGTAAGTCAAAGTGTTAATCACTCCATTGTTGAGCCTTCACAAAATAAGTTCCTGTTTTAGGCACAAGACTAACAATTTTGAAAGGACTTGACTGGTACTTTATTTTATCAACCTCTGAAAGAATAAAAAGCAAAGTTGACCTTGGTGGGATTTGAACTCAGACTGTCAAGAGCTGGAAGAAATATTGAAAAGCATTTCCCCAACACTCTAACAATTCTGCCAATCATTAGCATATTGGACAAAATACTTAGGCACATTTCTTCTGGCTCTCTACTTGCTGATCTCAAATCCTGCTGAGGTCAACTTTGACCCCTCTCCTAAAATTTTTAGCCTTCAGCCAAAATTTAAAACCAGTTTTATTGTCAATGTTATTATTACTATTATAGTAATAATAAACTTTCTGTATTTAAAGCCTTTACAAGTAACAAGAATTTGTTTACATTCAAAATCAATTATAACAGAAATTAATAATACAAATTAACAGTTAAATTAAAATCTTAGTGGTCAATTCAACACTAAGTATATTAATATTTCACTCTGGTACCATATACTAAAATTCTCTGTAATATACTTATCACAGCATAATCTAAATTTGTGAGGTGAGTTATTTGTTCAAGTTATTTTAAATTACCATACTATTCACTTTATCAGTATTGCATTTGTTCTAAACTATAGTTTTATGGAGGCCTGGTTTCTAAACTTCTGAGATGTTGCTCTCACATGAACTTACATCAGTCATTTTCAAGAAGAAACATAGCCTAAGTCAACATCACCAAAGTAAATGACATCTGCCATGGACTACTAGATGGATGGTCATTGATTTACCATCTAAAGGAGCACTCCATCGGTTACGACAATGAGGGTCCCAGCTGATACAATCAACGGAACAGCTTGCGTGAAATTAATGTGCAAGTGACTGAGCAATCCACAGACACGTGTACCCCTAATGTAGTTCTCAGGGAGATTCAGCGTGACACAGAGCGTGACAAGGCCAGCCCTTAGAAATACAGGTACTACTCATTTTTGCTAGCTGAGTGGACAGGAGCAACGTGAAATAAAGTGTCTTGCTCAAGGACACAACGCGTCGCCAGGAATTGAACTCACGACTTTACAATCGTGAACCGAATGCCCTAACCACTAAGCCACGTGCCTTCACTAACTTACCATACAACATCTAAAAATTAGACTCAAAGGTAAGCCAAGAAGATATTAAGAACAACAAACCATTGCAGAAAAGCTGAAATGTTTAACAACTGAAGAACCCTACAATTTGTTTAAAATTTCAACATGCAGTGGAGAAACAGAACACCAATACTTCAAACTTATACAATTTAGAGTCTTAATGGAGTGACTTAAGAGCTGCTCTGTTTCTGCAGCTGGATCTGCAACAGAATCCTTATGCCACACACATCAAGACTGGTGCAACAAGAGCAATACAAAAATCTGCAAGCTCATCTTGGTCAAAAACTCCACAAAACTTTAGAAAACAATCCATAATCCAAAGCCAATAAGGACAGTTACCAAAATCAAGATTAATATCCAATCAGGAAATCATACATATATGTATTTGCAAGTTACTTGGTGACCCTGCTAGTATCAGTGCCAAGTAAAAAGCATCCAGTCCACACTGTAAAATAGTTGGTGTTTGGAAGGGCATCCAACTGTAAAAAATAAACCCATGCCAAAACTGACCTCACCTATGCTGGTGCCACATAAAAAGCACTCAGTCTACTCTGCAGAGCGGTTGATGTTAGGAAGGGCATCCGGCCATAAAAATCACACCAAAACAGACAGTGAAGCAAGGTGTAGTCTTCTGCCTTGCCAGCTCCTGCCAAACCATCCAACCCATGCCAGCATGGAAAGTGGATGTTAAATGATGATGATACACACACACATTATATACAAGCATAACTGTTGTTAAGAAGTTTATTTCTCAACCACATGGTTTCAGGTTTGACCCCACTGAATAGCAACTTGGGGAAGTGTATTTCATTCAGGCTAACCAAAGCTTGAGTAGATTTGGTTAACAGAAAGAAGCCCGTTGTGTGTACCTCCTCATTTTGACATTGTGTGATTGTTGTAAACGAGTCTAACCATCATACAAATGGTGTTATACATTTCCAATCATGCTTGGAAACAAGTGAGGCTGACAGCAGGAAAGGCATCTGGTTCTAGAAAACCTGCCTCAAAAAATTCTGTTTGAACCAAGACAGCATGGAAAAGTGGATGATGATGACATACAGATGTGTGCATGTGTGTGTGTGATGGACTATCTTATTCAATGCATGAGGGCACAAGAATTTTACTTTTTTCCTCCTCTCTCTCTCTCTCTCTCTCTCTTCCCTTTTTTCATTGCTTCTTTTCATTTTCCTTCCTCTCTTCTTTTCCCTCCTTTTTTCTTTCTCTTCCACACACACACACACAAAAGGAGTACTTTGCAGGATGATCTTGATAAAAAGAATAAGCCCACACAGTGGTAATGGATTGAGTGGGACTGTTCAGATTTTTGGTATTACTGATAGTAACAGTTGGTGCAAGTAAGCCACAAGACTAATGAACAGTAGACCTCAATTGGATGGTTGTTGATTCTCCTGAGTTCCTCCAGCCTCTGGTGGGTCCTGCTTTTTTTTTTTTATCCTGCAAGGTGTCCAAAAATCACTCTCCTCACCAAGCAAGCTTGATGGAGTTGACAGCTTAGTCACAAACAGCCCAACCATGTGACAAGTTGTATTAGATTATGTAATACCAGTAGCACTTGAGAGCAACCTGACATAAGTATACGTGTGTGTGTGTGTGTGTGTGTGTGTGTGTGTGTAAGCATACATACATTTATACATATATATATACACACACACACACACATTTTTTTCCCCATCTTCTCATTAAACATGCATAAGTCATCTTCAAAGGAATAGTCCGTCATATATGCACACTCACATACACACTTATGCATGCGCGTAAATATATATATATATCAGATGGTATGATATTCCTAGTGTACTACTACTAGCAGCACTTTTGCTTACAGCACACCAGTTCATGTCATAAAGTAGGAGGCCTAATGTTTAAGTTCACCAACACATAATCTCACCCTCATCAAGTATACTGTCAAACCTCTCCAAAGCTACACAGGCAAACTCAGCACTTTGTAACACTATGCAAAACTGGAACAGCATCTTAGTGCACCAGTAAATCCCAGGGAGACACAAGTGCAGGTTAACACTCAGGGATAAACAACCCTGATACTTATTAATCACAAGCAGGAAGTGAAAGTCTAGGAGGAGACTATATCCTGAGGGACATACAAGCTCAGGAAAACAGCTTTACTGCACTTTCCAATATCCTTCAGATAGGAAAAAGTAAAAATGTCTTGGACCTCACTTGTCATTATATGTGTCTCCTTCACTGCAAACATAGTAATACTAGGAAATGTTTACTCCCAATGCCTTTTGAAAGCTTCATTGCAGTTATAATCTCTTACAATGCACCATGAACAGCAGAGGATAGATCTTTGACTTTCAGGTGCGTGTGGGTCATTGAATTAGAATGCAAGGGGTTTCACTATTCTAAAGAAGCCTATTCCTTTCATGTAGCTCTCTCAAGACAGCCAGTGTGGATTTTTAAAATTTTAGTTAGAAACCATCTGATAGGCATCTATACAGTTTCTGACTACAAAACTCATTTGCAAGCTTAGGTAGATCTGAAGATATAATAAAAGCAATGCTACAAGATGCTTCACAGTGGAATCAAACCCAAGACCACATGGATGTGGCACAGGCTTCTTTACCACCCAACCATGTCTGCTTTCCTTCAAATATATAAACAAATACACACACACATCAGATAAAACACTTCAGCTCTCCTCACACTTGCCTTTTTCCTTCGTCTGCTTCTTTCCTGCTTTTTAGTACTCTTTTCTTGTCCCTCTCTCAGCTAGTTTTTTTTCTCCCAGTGCTGTTTGCATGTAAAACTTATGCCCTCTTGTGGTCGTCATTAGTTGCAGCCATTTTCTCAAACACAGAGGGCGTAAAACGTGGCTGCCTTATTTCTCTATCATCTTTACACTAAAAAGGGTTCTGTCCAAAACACTATATACTCCACTGTCCACAGTAATTTCACTGTACATTCTGTATGAATAAGAAGCTCCTTTTGCAACCATATGGTTTTGGGTTCAGCACCACTGTTAGGCACCTTGGGTGTCTTCTACTATAGCCCCCAAGCCCACCACTGTATGGAAGCCTGTCAAGCCTACATAGATATGTAAGTAAATATGTATGCGTCTGTCTGTCTGTCTGTCTGTCAACCCCATTGTGTGACAACTGGTGTTGGGTTGTTCACTTTACAAAAATTTAGTGGTTCAGCAAAAGAACGAGAATGAAAAAAAAAGAATCTGACTAAACCTTTCAAGGTGGTGCCCCAGCATTAGCACAGTCCAATGACTGACACAAGATGAAAGATACATATATATGTATATAACATTCTGTACAGTATATCTGCGTTAAGTAAGATATACAGAATGCTATTTTGACATGCCTCTGCCTCTCCCAACAAATATATATATACATATATTCTTTTTTATGCTTCAGCCCTAAGGTTGTAGCCACGCTGTAGAGTATCTGCATGTTATTTTGACATAATACTACTTCCATCACTAATAATAATGATAATAGACACACACACACAGATAAAAGTTGCACAAGCAGCCTTGAATAAAATATGTTCATGTAAAGTCATGTTTAACATACTTGAGAGCACTCAGACATAGGAAGACCTTCCACTGCAGAAATAGCATCAGGAGAAAATTCTCCTACACATTTTAAAATGTATGCATCCTATGATCCAAAGATGTTAACACTATGCCCAATATATTTTCAGGTGTACATATGTGCGTGTGTGCATATATATGTATGTGTGTGTGTGTGTATATATAGGGAGAGAGAGAGACAGACAGACGTGTATATTTATATACATGCATGTGTGTATACATATTATATATTAGGTATGCATACATACACATATGCACACATATATGCATTAATATATTAATTAAAGGTATATGAAGCAGTGATGATTGAAATAAAACTATGTACATTTGTATTTAACACATTTGGGTACACTCAAATATACACTGCTTAATCAATCAATTCTAGCTTAAAAAAGCTTTGTACATGCCAACAATTATTCTGTTTATATACCTCCTCACTACCTTTGTATTCCCCTTGCTATAGCCATCTCTACATACCTCCGACATCCATCTCTGTCACTGTATAGCTCTCTTTCTTGTTGCCCACTCTCCCTCCTTACATGTCATCTCCATATTTTCTGACCTGCCTACACATTATACTCCTGCTTATCTCCCTTTCTATGCTGCACTTATCGCCTCCTCCTTTCTGAGCTACTCCTAGTTCTTTCACTCTGCTCTACTGATATTTATTCATTGTCCACACCTTGTTCCACTCACTACATTCATCTCTAACCGCCCCTCACTCTCCTCTCACACACTGATGAATTTATCCACCCACCGACCCCTCTTGATTCTATGTATTCTCTCTTATACTCACATTCTTGCATCTTGAGAGTTACACTCTGACACATTGTCACTACCATCAAAGCCTTTTTTCAAGTTACTCCCATTCATCCTTATAAAATGTGGAGTACCCATGTATCTCTTCTATACCTGTCCCTCTATCATACTTTAGTCTCTCAATACTTGGTATAAAGCCACCTCCCTCTCTAACACAACCCCACTCAAGAGTTTTTTGGTGACCTCACTAGTGCCAATCTCACAATAAAAAAATCCAGTACACTGTAATGGGGTTGATATTAAGAAGGGCATCCAGTCATAGAAACCATGCCAAAACAGACATTAGAACTTAATGCAATCCTCCAGCTCATTGACTCCTGCCAACCAATTCAGCCCATGCTAACGTAGAAAATGGACATCATAAGATGACATATACACACACACATTCTTATATAATTCAGTACTTATTTTATTCATCTCTAACAAATCCAGCTTGGTTGTAAAGGAACATGACATAATCTCTAAATGCCACAAGATTTATATGCATGCGTATAAATAGTCGCCTGCTTACTTTCTAGCTTGCAAACTTCACTCACAACATATCGATCAACCTAAGCCTTTGGTAGAAGATAGTGTGTCAACTTCTTAACCACATCTTTCAATTAGAAGCTCATTTTCATACATAGTTCTATTAACATTCTTCATCATGACAAATGCAGCAAAAAAAGAAGAAAAAAGATGTTTTAACTTTGTTGAACCCTAACACCTGTACATGCTCCTCTATCCTTACCATTTTTCATTCTTATAACTATTTCAAGGTGGACACACAGTCACTACTAATAAACACAATTTCTGAAAATTTGCTAGTATTTCAATATTTCTCTAATGTTTATCATGTATATTTATTTTTTGTTATATTAGCAGAATATTCCATTTAGATTTTGCAGAAAGTATGTCGCTGTTGTGTTTTTGCCTTTATTTTAGAGCCAACATACAAAAATATTTCAAAAGCAAATGAACTTTAAATTTATTGAAATCTCATATCATAATTCTAAATCATATTAACACCACCTCATTTCAGAATAAATATCAGCCTACAATTTTTGCCTGCCCTCTCTTTCTGCTTGTATAACTCCATTCAACGTTATTAATGAAATATTAGCTGATTCAATAAGCTTCTATGTGATTGTTTAACCTGCCTGGAATAGCAGCCCAATCTCTCAAAGAACACCAGACCTTTAAAAGAACTCATTAGACAACAGAAACTAAAATAAACTTCCTGGAAAAAAAAAAATCTGAAGAGTCAAGGACTGAAAGTTTTTTTATCACAGCTCTGCTCAATCAGGGCTAATTTATGGATAAAGAACAATTGATTTTTTTTAAAAACTACATCCAAAAAAAAATTTTCAAATTTAACATGAACAAAGTATTATTATAACTATTAAGGCAGTGAGCTGGCAGAATCGTTACATTGAGTCTAAACTCTACCAAGGTCAAATTTGCTTTTCATCCTTTCAAGGGTCAATAAAATAAGTACCATTTGAGCACTGGGGTCAATGGAATTTATTATCTCTCCCATTAAAATTGTTGGCCCTGTGCCAAAATTTAAAACCATTAATAATAATTTACTTCAATGTCCACTTTGTCATGCTAACATGGATCAGACAAGATTTCATTAAGGCAGACTTTAAACACAACCAGATGCTCTTCCTGTCCCAATCCTTATTGGTTTTCAAGCAAGATAATATTTCCCCTAATCTACCAAATGAGGAATAGCTTGGAAATGCTCTTGCAGAAGTTTGTAAACCAATGACACTGCACATTTCAAGACAAGGGGAACATACATTAACACATACATGTGAAAGTGTGTGAGAATGTGTTTGTGTGTGTGTATGACAACTTCTTCCAGTTTCTCTCTCTACCAAATTTCATTCACAAAGTACTGATCGACCCATGGACACAGTAGAGCATAGGTTCTCAAAGTGGCTGCTACCCCCACCCCCACCGGTGAGCGCTG
>NC_068983.1:73102002-73109641 GCF_001194135.2 Octopus bimaculoides
GCCTGGGGGGGGGGGGGTTAGAGAAAAAGGAGGCATTGAAATGCAGTGGATTGGGGGATGTTATGAATTTATTATAGTATTGTATACAAAATATATTGAATATCAAATGATTCATAGTATATATGAATTAGTAAAATATAAAATATTTATTTATACATAAAAAGAGGGGGGCGCTGGGGGTGTTATGTGGCCATGAGGAGGGGAGGGTAGTGGCCTAAAAAGTTTGAGACCTCTGCAGTAGATGATGCCAACTGACAGAGTCTACAAAATGGGAGTGAACCCTGGCACATGTGGTTCCAAAGCAAACTTCTTAAACCACACAGCCACAGCTGTGCCTACATTATACTTATTACAATGAGCATTATTAGGGTGGTCAGCTGGCAGAATTGCTAGCATACCAAACAATGCTTAACAGCATTTCATCACTTTTATATTACAAGTTCAAATTTGCTGAGGTCAACTTTGCCTTTCATCCTTTCAGGGTCCACGAAATAAGTACCAGTTGAGTACTGGAATCAAAATAATAAACTAACCCCATTCCCCAAAATTTCAGGCCTTGTACTTATAGTAGAAACGATTGTTTATGTTCATTATTATTATAAATGCAGAGGAATACTACATTCTTTTGTGTTTCCAGCTCAGATTCAGTCACAGCCAACTTTTACTTTTTGTTCTTTCAGCACAAATAAAATAATTACAATGAAATACATAGGATCAAATTTAATAGACTATGCTCTCTCACAAAATATATGGCCTTTAGTATTCTTAGAAACCCTAGTTCTGTTATTATAAGTGGTGATGGCATTCAATTGACTAAAATGGAGAAGCTGCCAGACAAAATGTTTTGTGATACTTAGCTACATCCCTTTATATTCTAACTTCATATATTGTGCTATGGTCAGCTTTATCTTCCATATTTCTGGGATTGATAAGTACCAGTCAAGTGTTGAAGTTGATTTAACTGGACTGTATCTTCATCTGTCTATGGCCTTTTGATACCAACCCACAAGGCTGCCTCTGATGCTTTTCATACAAAGCTTCCTATTTAAAGTGTTCGTACTTAAATTTAATCCTTATATATAGACCCATAACTGAAAACCTTCTATGAAGTTATGTTCCAAGCACCAGCTTAATACACCAATTCATAAAAAAGTGAGGTATTTTACTAAATTCCCACCACCCACATAAAAATTTAAAAAAATTTTTTTAATTAAAACTCGTATTTAAATATGATGGAGAAAGAGTTAATTTACTGTTCCTTCCCTAGAATGTATGGCATGTACCGATTTTAGAAATCATTATTATTCAATATACTAGTTCCTCTTTAAAACTTAAAATATTTTTAGTTAATGAGGCAGGAGTGGTTCCAGTAAACTGATGACCTGACCTAAATAGGAATATAGGATCTAGAATAGCGCCATTTAGATTTAAACAACTCTCTATCACCAGTCAACAACAAGCAAGCCTTTACATGGTCATTCAATCTACTAGAAATAGCAGCCAAATTTCCCTCAAATCACATTGTACCACTTTGAATAACAAAAAGAAGACATTAGTTAATGCAGTCTTAGATACACCTACAAGGCAGGATTGCCACAACTGAAATGCCTTTAAAATCATGCCTGATCAATTAGGGTTGAACAGAGGCACCACTATTTAGATTTGAATAAGGTTAAAAGGAAACTGACAGGAGCTACAGACATTCAGCTTGGTACTTATAAATTCTATTAATTTAACATATTCATTTACCAAGTTTAATAACTTTTATTAATAAACTTGTTCAGTTCAAACAAGCTTGTTAATCAAATACCAAACTGCTATCAACTATTAAAACAGATTCTGTGAAAAAATATTTCCGGACAACCTGTTTTAATACAAGATTTGGAGGTTTTGTGTAGAAACTATTCTACAGGCATGCAAAATTAAAATTTTTATTTTTTTAAATGTTTAAACAATATGGAATGACATTCAGCCACAATGCTTTTCATTGCTTCTAAACAGTTTTACACCCACTTTCTTCAAGCTTGTAATAAGCTGGTTGATTCTACAATGTTCTGTTTTGTTTTTAATGCTATTTACATCTATTTTTTCATGCTTGCATGGTAAGGAATGCTCTGTTAGTTGTTCATACTGATGGAATGCCCTTCCTACTGTCAACCACTGAACTATGTGAAAAGTGATAATTGTTTTTGTCAAGTAAACAAATTCGTGTATGTAAAATTACCTGCTTTGTTTACTAAGGGACACAATACAATGGCTGTAGTAATAAGGCTTGGAGTTTTAACTTGGTATGTGGTTAATAGTTCAATATTTTAACCTTACATCCATTATACCTTATACTGGATTTTATTTATATGAATTGTCTGGAGCCAATTTTTGGTTGCAGAATACTCTTCCTAACATTAACCATTCAACTACAGACATCAGAATGGTACTGATTTCTGAGTCAGATAATTGAGGAAAATTATATATGCATAGCAAGGCTGATGGATGAGATCAATCAAGTCAGGTTAAAGGGAATCATAGTTATTAAATATATAAAACAAAATGATTTTTAAAAAGCATTTTTTTTAATCATAAAAAGAAGCACACCCAATCAAATTTTGGCACTGTGGAAATGATTTTATTTTCTTTTGCTATTAACACAAAAGAAAAAGAAAGCAAGAAAGAATTATTTAATAAGTCATGACTAGTATATATGCTGTACTATGCATTCTAAGTGACAGGTTAAACAATTCTTTCTCTGTATGTATGAATGTATAACAAAAAGGAAGCCTCTACAAGTAACTCAACCTGTTAAAAAGAACAGTCAAATATTTGCTCAAATCACATACTATTGAAGAACTCAATCATTGAATAACAATCTGAATTTTTAAAAAAAGCGAGGTGGTCTGGACTAGATTATATTTGCCCAATCAGACTGACTTGAAGCTAAACAACACCATATGAACTATTTATGTTCTAAGTAGAGATGGTACTAGGATCCTGGTTAGGAATCATTCAGCTCCAAATTAAATTAACTTCTAATTCAAGAAAGCTAAAATGGCCAAATGAGAAAAGATTTTGAATGTTTTAAAGGCAGAACAGAAAGAAATATAAAGCGATTCAATGTAGGTTACATTTAAGTACTCTTTAAAGGATTGCATTCTTGTGTAAACAACACATTGCATTGCATCATTCCAATTAGGAAATAAACAAAGTTCACATCATTATAAAATGACAAAATTCTAATATTTCAGACAGAGTGCTTTAACAGATAAGAAAACTTTCCTTTTCAGCAAAAGCACTCTGCCACAAAATGTTAGAATTCAGTTCTCACATGAGAAACTTATTCCATTTTGTGAACTTTAAGCTGATTTTTACAGACACAGATGACACCAGCTTACTCAGATTGAAGTGTTTTACATTCAATACAGAAAGAACTGAACCAGGAAGGTCATTATATATTAAATATCTAAATAATCTGCAAAGCTAACTAAGCCAAACCAGTATAGGAATATAGGTAAGAAACAAGATTATTAGACTTTCTTTGTGTATATTGTGACAGCTTGATACAAAACTAAATTTAATCCAATAAATTAAATTGATATTAGAGCATTGCTGAAACTTATTTTACTGACCCAAAGATGGAAAAATAAAGTCAGTCTTGGCAAGATTTAAAATCATTCAAATTACTATAAATTCTATTGTCTACTGCTTATAGAAATGGCCCTACCTTTTTGTTTTATTTTTATTAATCTCAAACTAAAAAAAAAAACCAAATCAACCAAAAACTAAATGAATAGCTTTCTACAAAAACATTATAAACTAGGAAAAATTAATACCCCAACCTAAATAATATAATCAATAAATTTTTATAGTCTGAATTTTGTGAATTCATAATAGAAAAAGTTGTTTTTTTTTTCAATTTTACCTAAAATTTTATTTACTTCTGATCACATTATTAAAATTACTATTATTAATTACAGAATTATGCATGAATTACTAAAAAGTTGTATTAGACATTTCAAACTTTCAAAGTATAAACTAGTTTACAACCAATTAACTTTTATTTTTCTAAAAAGGGGTGGGACTTACATTAAGCTTTTTCTAAAATTGTAAAATAAAAATGACATCCAGAAGGAAATTATTAAAATTAAAATGAATAAAACCACTAATTCTAACAATTGCAATTTTTGGAAAAGAAATGTTATTTAGAGAGTAACAAATTGATATGAAGCTACCCATCTGCTGGCATTGGCATTAACAAACGGGAATCATTACTTTGGTAACCCATAAAAAGATAGTGCCACCTATCCAGTTCTGCTTTGTTTATTTTTTCCCCTCTTTCTCCAGTTAAGTTGCTTGTGCTCTATATCCTAGCTAAGAAAGTCTCACATGTCACCAAGAGAAAACTTGATATGAGAATTACTGTGCTCATTGCATTTTGTGGGAAAATTTCAGGACCAAACATAAATTGGTTGGCACATAAAAACAATGGAAATAATCCAAAGAAATAAAGAATTGCTATTGTTAATCATTACCACATGTAGAAGGTGAATGGTGTCTTTGAACAAATAATTTCTAAATGTGTTATGAAAATTCTTTCTGTGAGTCATTCATTTAAAAAGACATTTTTTTTTCTCTCGAAAAGTAGGATTTAATTTAGAAGTTTAAATAGAAAGAAAATCTATTCATAAGGATTTTTTTTTTTTTTAAGTTGTTAGGATTAGAAAAAAAAAACATTCTACTAAGAAATGTTTAGACATTATGCGGGTGGAAAAGAGTACAAAACTGATTTTGTGGACAAAAATAAGTTTACTTTGGTTTTGGGGTGAAAAGGCGTACTAGTTACAAACAGGAGATATATATTAACACCAAAAAGATAGCCGTGTATCTGAGTCATCAGCTGGCCCAGTGATGCCGGAAGAGGAGCACATGAGCTAGTGATAACTCTTAGACTTTTCTCTCTCTCTCTCTCTATCTCACACACATTTATATATATATATATATATATATACACACACACACATATTTACGCCCACAGAAGTACAACAAGCATGTGTTAGTGAGGGCGAGAATTTTTAATAGAAATAGTTTATGAAAATATATGTAAAGAGAGAAATTAATTTTGTATGAATATAAAATTAACTTTGCGTTTAATTCCTACAAAATTCAGAATGTACTTTACTCGGCAAGAAACTTGACATTTCCAAAAACCACCCATATGACTTATGTGTATGCTTGCTTGTATATAAATTCACATATAAATCAATAAAAGAATAAGCAATGAAATGACTAAATTCATTTAGTTTTCATATGCACAGCGATCTACGACAGTTCCTGGTTATCACATGACAAAGATAAAATATCTGTTTCAACGAGTAGAATCATTAATGATCAAGAGGGGGAAAAAATAACGAAGTAACACAACTGCCGACAAAATGTAGTCAAAAAAGGGGCCAAACTTTATAACGTTCAATAAATTTGGTTGACAAAATATTTTTAAAAAAATTTAATTCCAACTGGATATATAATTGAGGGTTAATTTATTCGTATCCGACCGGTTGAATTATTCAGTCTTCATTTAATTCTTAAATTAACATAGAATAGTAGTGAAGTGAAAATTATAAATTCTATTCTTTCTCCTCTCGTCACGGAGTTTATTATTAACATCATTATTATTATTATTATTATTATTATTATTATGAAATGCTAAATATTTATGAATCAGTAATATTCAAACTTCAGTGAAATATTATTTTCGTAAACATAGATAGGAAGACAAACAGATATTACTTCAATCACCGAGAAAAATTAAGATCAGTACACTTCAAAAATCAAAAACGGAACTAGATATCGAGTTATCCAAGGGGGAGTGTAATAAGAAATCGAGATCGGTGACAAGTCAGTCTCGAGAAATAGAGCTGAACTGAACTATGTTAAGATAGGGGGGAAAGTAGTGCATAAGGGTGGAGAAGAGACAAGTTGATAGTCTCTAAAACGAAGGCAAAAACAGTGGTATGTCACTGAATACATAAGGAAAGAGAGGAGCAGGTGTCGATTAGAGTTGGGCTTGTGTAACAAAATTTTAGCTATTATATAAACTAAGCTGTCACGAAATTTAAAAGTATTGATACATGACCAAAGCACATACACGTCTAAATTAGATAATGCTTAAAACAATAGATATCATTTACCAGACACACCTACAAAAATTAAAATAAAAACGAGCCAACTAGGAGCTTCTACGTGGTCGTTCGACCTGCTAGAAATGACAGCCAAATCTCTCTTAAATCACACCCTACAGTCTTAAAGAGAGACACATTAGATAATGTGTTCGTAGATAAATAAGATCGTTTGGTCAGAACTGGGGCGTCTTGGGTTATAGGACCACTCAATCAAAGCTGACATGAGGGCAAAACAACAACAAATAAAAAACACTGGAAAAAATTGATCATGACGGGAACCACGCCCTCTCCGTTTTCTAACAAAATAAAATCCGGTCAAAGTATTGAAAACATATGAAAACAAAACTGAAGCGAATGTTGAATAAATTTATTTTCTTTCCTAAATAAAACATAATACTGAGGTGTTGGTTTGTAAACTATATCCTATATACCACTAGACAGTTACGGTAGTTGTAAAGTCGTTCGCAAGTATGTTAAAATACCATAGATGGGGAACGATTTCCTAGTTAAAGACTTGGTCTTACTCCGAATATAAAGTATGGATGCTATATTGGTTTATAGAAGAATTGCTCCTAATTTCTTAACAGAGGAAATGTGAAGTGGTAAATCAGCAACTTACCCGGTGCCATTGTCAATGACAACGGCAGGCAATCGGCCAGACATCGCTCTCGTTTGTGTTAGAAATATCGACGCCTATCAGCTTACTCTCTTTACTGAATAGCTGTTGAGAGAGTAGAATCTGTACAAAGAGAACGTACACGCTTCAAGCAGACACGTTAAGGTCTCAGACTTGCACGTCAAATCGAATGTCAGTGAACAGCTTCAAAAGAACCGACTGTGCTGTGTGTGTGTGTATGAGGAGGAAACAACGCTACCAGGTGTTATAGCAAGATGGCGGCTACTGATGGGACAGCCTCAGTCTGGTGGCATAAACGAACATAATCAGCCGCTTGTTCGTATTCCGGTAGGATTGCTCTCCCCTCCTTACAACTAGAGAGGAAGATAAATCTGCTTAAAAGAGAAAGAGAGAGAGAAACAGATAAAGAAAGAAATAAACAGAGACGGGAATTTTATTTTTCAAAGAGTGAAGGCAATAAGTTGGAGAGAAACAAAAACAAATAGAAAAAAAAGTGGTGAGAAGGAATAAGAGGGAATGTATGTGAAAGATTACTTATCAGAGTAGATAGGAAAAAAGTAGAAATGATGAAAAAGTTAACTGGAGTTAGAGAGAGTAAGAGAAAAAGATAAGCGACAGATTGATGAGACAAAGAGAGAGAAATGAGAAGTTAAGTGATAGACAAAGTTGTACAGAGTGGTGGGAGAAAGAGTGAGAGTGAGGGACTGAGATAGGAAAGATGAATAGTAAAAAAAGGGTGTGTTATATGAGAAAATGTGAGAAATGAACAGAAAAACCAGATAAGTTGTGAGACGGGGAGGGGAAAGAAAAGGCGAAGATAAATAATCTTTCA
>NC_068983.1:73109996-73111187 GCF_001194135.2 Octopus bimaculoides
ATACATACATACATACATACATACATACATACATACATACATACATACATACATACATACATACATATAGATAGATAGATAGATGGATAGACAGACTGATAGATAGATAGATAGATAGATAGATAGATAGATAGATAGATAGACAGACAGACAGAAAGAGACTAAGGCAAAGTTAGACTAGATGAGAGAGAGTGTAAGATGAAGTATGTTTCCAGAACTCTTCAAATCTTATCACGTCTCAAGTCAATTTTCACATTCTTATCTTGGTCTGTTGATTTTGATAGTAATGTAATAATTTTGAATAGCCTTATTGTTTCAAACATAGAAATGATAAAAATAAATAGATTAAAAAATAAGGTGAAATAAAGAATAGAAGAAATGAGTAAGTATAATTAAACTAGAACATGTTCAGAGCTGTTTAGGTTTCCCTCTTGCAAGTTATCTTGCTTCAAATGATCAATGTGATATAGTGTCCAACACAAAGGATTACTGTACTCATCCATCTTGTAGCCAATGAAATACAGAAACTATCTTTAATCCAATAGTGATTATTGTTGTTGCTATAGAGGGGAAGGTTGTCGTTTATCTTCAAGTTAGCCCCGCTCAAGGTATTTTAAGTATTCTAAACATGACCAGATGTCTTTGATTCAATAATTACTGTGTTTTCATCTACAGTATTCAATGTGTCCTCTCATTTACTGAAAACAGTAGGATGCAATATGAGGGAGATTTAGCTACTACTTCTTACAAAGCGTCCTTCATTGCCTTGTAAAAATTAGATACTAGTTGAGAAGCAGGCAGCATGAGACATAGCTCAACATCCAGCAAGCCACACTACTAAAAACATTTTAATAAACATTATTTTTCAAGTGAAATTAGGCATGCCATTCAGGAATTTCCATAGGCCACAGGTCATCCATAACTGGTTTACATAGAGATACATATAAAAAAAAAAAAAATTATGTTTGTAGATGAAAAGGAAATCGACTGTATTAATGTATTATCCTTTAGCATTTAAACCAGCTTTACCTGGCCCAACTACTCTACTGGTTTCATGTTCAAACCAGCCACATCTGGCCTCTCACACCTACCCTACAATGTCATTCAAAAATATACAAACACATCATCAAAAATTTCAATACTGAGATAGAGGATGATTAATTCAAATCAATATGAATAAACAAGTACAAC
>NC_068983.1:73111304-73114914 GCF_001194135.2 Octopus bimaculoides
AAAAAAAAAAAAAACGAATTACAGATGAGGTCGTTGTTGTTGTTGGCACTCCGTCGCTTACGACGTCGAGGGTTCCAGTTGATCCGATCAACGGAACAGCCTGCTTGTGAAATTAACGTGCAAGTGGCTGAGCACTCCACAGACACGTGTACCCTTAACGTAGTTCTCGGGGATATTCAGCGTGACACAGTGTGACAAGGCTGACCCTTTGAATTACAGGCACAACAGAAACAGGAAATATGAGTGAGAGAAAGTTGTGGTGAAAGAGTACAGCAGGGTTCGTCACCATCCCCTGCCGGAGCCTCGTGGAGCTTTAGGTGTTTTCGCTCAATAAACACTCACAACGCCCAGTCTGGGAATCGAAACTATGATCCTATGACCGTGAGTCCATTGCCCTAACCACTGGGCCATTGTGCCTCCACTACAGTAATGTGACTGAGAGAAAATATCTCAACAACTACAGTAGAGTATTACATATGTAATGCAGAGAACTGAAAAACTTTAACTTACTGAGATTATCTAAGCAATTAGTGGACAAAAACTCCTTCTATGAACATTTGAAATATAAAAAACAAGCAAGCAAGGAGATAATTGCAATAAGATCATCATGCTCATCGTTTTAATAACCACTTTTCCATGCTTACTGGGTAAGATGGAAATTAAATGAGACAAACTTTCTTTGGTTGAATGTCCTTCCTGTTGCCAACCTGTTTCCAAGTAAGGCCACTTTTTTCCCCCATGGCTGGACATGTTTTTCATGGGAGATTGGAAACAAAGAACAGCGCTTGAATGATGGTCGCACTTGTTTACAACACTCATATAATGTCAAGACAAGGTGACACCAACTCACGCATAGGCAAACACACACATGCACACACACATACATACAAAAAAATATGAATGACAAACTTATTTCAGTCTCCATCCACTCACAAGTCTTTGGTCAACCTAAGGCTATAGTAGAAGACACTTGCTCAAGGTGCCACACAGTATGACTGAACCTGGAACCAAATCATTGAGAAGCAAGATTTTTAACCATGCTGTCATGCATGCTGTGTGGTGTCTATCAATTGACAGAAATTTTTGGACAATATAACCAAAGTTGACTGGAATGGATTTGATTTTTAAAGCTGACTGATCTTATTGGACCTCATCAGTTTGCAGTATATTTTACTCAGTAACACTAAGTAAAAAGAAATAGAAAGAATGTAATAACACTGATTATAAACATCAATAATATAGCTGAGGTGAAATATTTCAGGTGAGCTTTCTTTATACATGTGAAAGGCCTGCAAGAGTCACAGCCATTTTTCTTCTTAACTAAAGAAATAAGATGGTTGCTTGACCTCCCAGAAATAGCAGTCGAATCTTTCTCAAATTACACTATAATTGTTAATGAATTATAGATACACAATGACCAAAGAAATGACAGAAGGGTCCAAACTGGAATGTCTGACAATAGGTTTGCTCAGCCACGGGTGACCAGGGACTAAACAGTAACAACTACCATAAAAAAAACTTTACAGTGGACACAGTACAACCAGGCTCCCAAAGGGTACTACCACCCTCTAGGTGTCAATACTGGTATTAGTTTTAAAGGTGATTATAAAGGAACACATTTTCCAGAGCTCATGGGACTTATTATTCTTTTGAAATTACCATCAGCTTTGGTTTTTCATCCTTCTGGATATTGGTAAAATAAGTACCAGTCATGTACCAGAGTCATTTTTTTCAACTATAAAAGGACAGTAGTCTGAAAGATTTGAAGAAATTGAATCAGTTAAATGCTCCAATTTTCCAGAGCTTGGGCGATATGGACACTGCAGAAGTAAGAACGTCTATCTTGGACACTGTAAAATGGTCATGATCACATGAGTTACCCTATGAAGACATACATTGATCAAGTAGTGGTGGAATATGGACGTCAACAAGAGACACTATCACATACTTTGGAAGACAGTGATGGGTAAAGGATCAGGATCATGCATCTGAGCAAACTCTACATCATGGTGGTGGCGGTGGTGCTGCTGGTACTGCTGCTGCTGCTGCTTCTGCCACCGCCACTACCACCACCACCACTGCTGCTGCTGAGTGAATCAATCTTAGCAGTGTAATCAAAATCTTCTTTATTACATACTGACATGTTCAGATGAGTGTCCTCATAACAACTATTATAGTCCCAACAATTTTGCCTTTGTACTCTTTGGTCTTTATCAGGCACCTCCCATATTTGGTAATGTTCTTGAAATTTTGAACCCAACCCTCTATTAAACCTATGAGACTAGATTGTTTTCATTCTATTTTCCATATTAAAGATAATCTCTCATTAGTTTTTTCTCATAGCTGTAGTATTACTTACTATTTCTGCTTGAACTAGAGTATATATTGTTCACTGACCTAGGAAATGAGAACAATATACTCCAGTTGATTTAAAATTCCAAGAATATTACGAAATATAACATGAACCTGAAAAAGGCCCATGAATATAACAGTCATGACAATATCACTATAACAATGAAAACAAGGATACTAGTTCAAATACGTCATTATAACAATGTTTATATTTCAAGTATGAAATATAGACTAAATTTATCAAAATCCTCTTGCTTAACATATTTTTAAAAACAGCTCAGCATATATGTTGAGTTATGGTTCAAACTTAAAAAGATAGATTCAAGCAATATGATCAAACTCATGATGATGAGCCCTGAAAGGGCTCTAAGACTGGTGGTATTCTCAAATCAGAAACATATCCTGAGTCCTTACAACCAAGTAGACTCCACTAAAGGCACCCAAGGTGTCAGCAGGTAGTATCAAAACAAGGTAACAGATTAGGCCTACCTTTCATGTAGGCTAGGGCAGGATTTGAACTCAAAACACAGAGCTAGAATAATCACTGCAAAGCATCTGGTCAGAAGTTATTCCAGTTCTACAGATCCACCAATCTGGATTGGTTAGTATTTTATTGACCCCACAAAGTAAACGTGACATCGGTGGGATCTGAACTCAGAATAGTGAGTTCAGAACAAACACAAAACATTCTATCCAATGCTCCAATGACTCAACTAATTTGCCACACGTATAAGTAGATTGAATGAGTCTGCATTAGAGTAACATTCCATGCAGTTTAATATTCTGAGATCTGCTGCAGCCACTTTAAACGACATGGGTTGAGTGAAGACTTGAGTTGGTGATTGGAAGGGCAGCTGACTGTAAAATAAGACCTCAATACATACATACAGATATATATATATATATATATATATATTATTCAAAATGTACAGTATTATATACCCATCATGGCTGATCTTACATTTCAGTTTCGTGCTAGGAATACAATGGAGTGTTAGGTAAGGTAACAATCCGACTATGTAACCTTACACTCATCAGAGTTAGCCAATATGGAATGGAATATGGAGACTAGCACGAAATGGATTGGTAATATCAGCTGTGATGGATATATAATACTGTACATTTCGGATGATATACCCACTCTATTCATAAATGTACAAGTGCATCTTTTCCCTGACTTATGGACTCTTAGATGAATCATATGTGTAAGTGTATACATATATATATATATATATATATATATATATATATATATATA
>NC_068983.1:73115098-73116003 GCF_001194135.2 Octopus bimaculoides
GGTGGTGGTGCTGGTGGTGCTGGTGGCGGTGGTGGTGCTGGTGGTGCTGGTTCTGGTGCTGGTGCTGGTGGTGCTGGTGCTGGTGTTGGTGTTGGTGGTGGTGCTGCTGCTGCTGGTGTGTATGATGGTCTCTTCTGCTAATTTCAATTTGTAAGCATCCAGTTGTTCAATCAACTGAACAATCTACTTATTGACTTAGCATGTGAAGTGGCTGCATATTCCTTAGACATATGTACCCATTATGTGACAAAACTGGAGGTTTGAATTACAGATGCAGTCCACTCGGTGGACATTTATACAGTTCCTGTCTACTCACTTTCTCATCCCTTCTACCATCCTCTCATCCAAATCACTCTGTTTCTGCCACCACACTTTTACTCTTCTCTCCCATCCATTCCAGTCCTTCTATCATTGCAGTCTCTTCCATTCATTTCGTCAGCCCCAAAGCACTGAGCAAACACATCATAAAGTGGTGAGGGCTCTCTAGTCTTACAGCGTACATGGAAATCTCACATGTATTGGTGCCACTATAAATTCATGCAGGACACTGTAAAATGATTGGTGAACAAAGACATGGGGTTGAGAAGACCCTTTACTACTGAAGAGGATATGGCAACTTCTCTATAAATGGTGCCATGATAAAATGCATCCAGTACACACTATAAAGTGCAGGATCAAGAGCATCCTTTAATTTTCTAAAGCAAGGGCCCCCAACCACTGGGTCACAGACCAGTACTAAGCTGTAGATCATTTGGTACTGGGCCACACAGAAAGAATAAAGTTTTTAATTTAATTTCTATTTTATTGACTATTGCAGTCTGTAGGGTGTTTTGCATTATGTATGTATTGTATACTCTTTTTACTCTCTTTACTCTTTTACTTGTTTCAGTCATTTGACTGTGGCC
>NC_068983.1:73116181-73117260 GCF_001194135.2 Octopus bimaculoides
TATATATATATATATATATATATATATATATATATATATACTCCTGCGCCTATTATAAGCAATATGTATGTATTATATACGTAGTAATTAAATTACATATTATGCACTTTATTGTGTCTTGTTATGCATGTGATCCCCTGGTCCATGAAAAAATTGTCTTGCAGCGTGGATGGATGGATGGACGGATGGACGGACGGACGGACGGACGGAAGGATGGACGGACGGATGGATGGATGGATGGACGGACGTATGGATGGATGGATATATGAGTAATGTTTAACATATAGCTTCCATATTAGGACACTCTTCTTATCAGTTCTCAACAGGATATCACAGTAATTTCAGCATCTTCTTCCAGTATCACATTCAAGTAATACCAAGCAGCAATTGATGCTGCTAGGGAATGTCCAAATTCTTTTAGTCCTCACTAACACACTTGTTTTCCTATGTCATTCATGCAGCAACCACAATAAACTAGATGATGTTGTAACCACTCCAACTATGGGTCAGCTATTTGGTTTTACAACCGTGCTGCAAACAAGATAGGAGACCACCGTTCTAAAAGACATGAGAACTTCTTTAATGCCTACATATCACAATAAAATGTACCCAGTACACTCTTGAATTGGTTGGTGTTAGGAATAACATCCAGCCATAGAAACCAAGCCAAAAATGAAATATACAAGCATCATGCAGTTGTCTGATATGCCTAGGAGAATGAATAAAAGCTCACTCAGACTTTGATGACCAATCCAACCCATACCAACATGGAAAACACTGGTGGATTTGAATGGAACACCTTGTATTGCAATAATAAACCAATGCCCTGATCTTATGACTTTATTTGACTTGACACAAAACATTCTTATTGTAGAGTTATAACTGTGTAATATGGAGTGGGAAGAGTTTAAAATATGAAGGCCTCAGAGATTATATGCAGTATGAGGATGGCTGTGTATAGAGCTTCCAGTAGAGATGGGATGTCAAGGGTTTGTAGCTGGATCCACTGTGTCCTACTTGGCTGTTATTGGAGTTTGGAATACAGCAGAACAGAGGGGGAGGGGGAGAAGGAGGAAGAG
>NC_068983.1:73117475-73125160 GCF_001194135.2 Octopus bimaculoides
AGAGGGGGAGAGAGGGAGGGAGGGAGAGAGAAAGAGGGAGGGAGGGAGAGAGAAAGAGGGAGGGAGAGAGAAAGAGGGAGGGAGAGAGAAAGAGGGAGGGAGAGAGAGAGAGAAACAGACAGATAGACAGACAGAAAATAGAAAATTATTTGTCATGGATAAGATGAGTGTAAGAGCAAAGAACAAATCCTCAGCAAGTTGTAAAACCAAATAGCTAACCCATAACTGGAGTGGTTACGAGTTCATTTAGTTTATTGTGGTGGTTGCATGAATGACATAGGAAAACAAGTGTGTTAGTGAGGACTAGAAGAATCTGGACATTCCCTGGTAGCATCAATTACTGCTGGGTATTACTTGAATGTAATACTGAAAGAAATTGCTGAAATTATTGATGCCCTGTTGAGAGCTGATATGAGCGTCCTACTGTGGAAGCTATATGTTAAACATTACTCATATATCCATCTATCTATCCATCCATCCATCCATACATGCATGCATGCATACATACATACATACATACTTACAGGCATATGTATATGAGTGGGTGCTGAAAAGTTTCTGGCTTTAAGGGTAACATGAAAGGCCTTGTTGGAGGCTCAACCTTCTGCATTCTTTTACAGGGCTTAGAAAAACTGAAGGACTGTTGTAATAAGTGCGTGAATCGGAGAGGGGAATATGTTGAATAAAATCGTAATTAACTGATCCTCCTGTATTTTCTTTTGCCCAAAGCCAAGAACTTTTCAACCCCCCCCCTATATATATATATATATATATATATATATATATTCTTTCTTTTCTATTCTTTTGTTTATTTCTATTCTTTTAACTGCAGCCATGCTGGAGCATCACCTTTTCCTCTTAACACTTACATCTACACACATACGTGGTCTGATCAATAAGTATCTGGATTGTTGCCATAGTAACAAAGCTAAAGCAAACAGAGTGAAGCTGCTTGGCACACATTAACCTTGAACTCTGTTGTGCATGTGCACTAAATTTTGATGTTGTAACTCACTTCCGCTGTTTACAGCAGTGCTTGGAAGGAAGGTGTGTAGCATGTGATCATTCAAGGTCAGTCTGTGCCAAGTAGCTTCACTCTGCATACTTTAGCTTCATTACTATGTCAACAGTCCAGATACTTATTGATCAGACCTTGTATATATATACACACATGAATACATACAGGCATATGGCATAGTGGTTAAGAGCACGGGCTACTAACCCCAAGATTCCGAGTTTGATTTCAGGAAGTGACCTGAATGATAATAATAATAACATCATCATCATCATCATCATCATCATCATCATCATCATCATCGTTTAACGTCTGCTTTCCATGTTGGCATGGGTTGGACGATTTGACTGAGGACTGGCGAACCAGTTGGCTACACCAGGCTCTAATCTGATCTGGCAGAGTTTCTACAACTGGATGCCCTTCCTAATGTCAACCACTCCGAGAGTGCAGTGGGTGCTTTTACATGCCACCAGCACGAGGGCCAGTCAAGCGGTACTGGCAACGGCCAAGCTCAAATGGTGTTTTTTACTTGCCACCTGCACAGGAGCCAGTCCAGCGGCACTGGCAATGACCTCGCTCAAATATTTTTTCACATGCCAGTAAGGCAACGCTGGTAACAATCATGCTCGGATGGTGCTTTTTACATGCCACTGGCACAGAAAGCAGTCAGCTGCTCTGGCAACGATCACACTCAGTTGGTGCTCTTAGCGCTCCACTAGCACGGATGCCAGTCATCGAATTTGATCTTGATTTCGATTTCACTTGCCTCAACAGGTTTTTGTAAGCAGAGTTTAGTGTCCAATGAAGGAAAGGTATGCATAAGTCGGCTGGTTACACCCCTGGCATAGGCCACAGGTTATGGCCTCACTTGGCTTGCCGGGTCTTCTCTAGTACAGCATATTTCCAGAGGTCTCGGTCACTAGTCATTGCTTCGGTGAGGCCTAATGTTTGAGGGTCATGCTTCACCACCTCATCCTAGGTCTTCCTGGGTCTACCTCTTCCACAGGTTCCCTCAACTGCTAGGGTGTGGCACTTTTTCACACAGCTATCCTCATCCATTCTTGCCACATGACCATACCAGCGCAGTCATCTCTCTTCAACTTTCTTTTCCTGGATGTTCCACAAAGTCAAGAGTGAGCAGACCAAGAGGGTGCATATATATATAAACGCAATTACATAGCTACCTAAAACAATTAGCGAAAGCATAGTACACACTACACTACCATCATCATCCTCATCATCATCTAACGTCCATTGTCCATGCTGGCATGAGTTGGACGGTTTG
This sequence comes from Octopus bimaculoides, assembly GCF_001194135.2. NCBI lineage: Eukaryota > Metazoa > Mollusca > Cephalopoda > Octopoda > Octopodidae > Octopus > Octopus bimaculoides. The sequence continues at coordinate 73,119,776 of NC_068983.1, forward strand.
ACCAGGGCTGGAAAGCTGAGGAGCTGCATCTGACTCAAAAATCATAATTGATAGTGAGTGATAGCTATAGTTTCAGTTAGTTTACACACACACACACACACACAAGTACACATACACACACATATGCTGCAGTTAGTTTACTAGTGTTGAAATTACTGTTAATGCTGTCGTTCTTGTTGTAGTAGCAGTAGTCTAAACGATAGTTGATCTTGTGGTGATGTTTTTGTTATATCAACATTCTAAAACTTGAAACAAATTGTTTTCTAACTTGTATATAAAATAGGTATGTCAACTGAAACTGTTTAACTGTTTGTATTGTCATTTCCGTCCAAATTATCAGTTTTCTGCACAAAGTCTGTTAAGTGCACTTGGCATTCCAATCTAAACAGAGTTCAATCCCCTCCTTTCTCTCTCACTCTCTCTCTCTTTCTGACTATTGTTCTCCTGTTTTCTTCTTCTTTCCCAGTTTTTGCTAATCTCCATGAGTTTGTATAAGTCTTCCACAAGAACGTTAATGCCTGCCCTTGCCCCACTCCTTCTCTTCCTTGTCATCATCATAATCAACAGTCGCAGCTGCAGCTGCCATAGCTGTAACAGCAACAGCAACAGCAGCATGTTTGTCATGGTGGTTGTTGTTGTTGTTGTTGTTGTTGATGCTATTATTATCATCATCATCATTATCCCAATTTTCATTACCGCTATCACCAGAGATATCATCACCATCTTTGCTATCATCATCATCACCACCACCACCACCACCACCACCATAACCACCACCACCACCACCACCATATCATCACCTCCACCACTACCGCTACCATCACTTCCACCTTCATCGCCGCCGCCGCCACCACCACCACCACCACTGCCACCACTACCGCTGCCACCACTTCCACCATCATCGCTGCCACTATATCACCACCACCATCATTATCATCGTCATCATCATGTCCTACACAAACACTCACATATGACAAACTAATTATTTCACACCCTGAAATTGGAAGATGAACTATTAAATACCAGAATTTTTTGTTTGACTGTTGCAAGTACGGCTGTATCATTAAGAAGTTTACATTGCAACCTTGTGATTTCCAGTTCAAAAACATGCTTTTAGCCATTAAGGTAAGAAAGATGTTCAAAGTATTGAAGAAGGCTGTTGTTAATGGCAGTCTTCATCACATTTGATCTCTGTTGGAAGAGGGTGTGATGGGACAATGGCTGGTTGGGTTAGACGCATTGCTCTTCTTCAGAAAAGAATTATCATGTGAACCCTTGAATACTGACAGTTTTTTCATCGTTGCCGATAATTATATTGGTATCTGTAAAGACATATGAAGCAAGATGCATCAACGGTTCAGCAAAACATTTGCTCGAGCATAGATTTCAAACTAAGGCAGAAAGCCACTCCTTTTGAGAGAAATCTATAATCAGCTTAACTGTCTGAATACAGAAAGTTGTAATAAATGCACAAAATTTTATTTCCGTTAACTGCAGAAAACAGTTTTACCTCATGGCTTTGTAAAAACCTCCCTCGCCTTAAGCTACTAGAAGAGAAGAAGCTCCCAGTGGCACTTTACAGATTTTCTTAATCATTTTCACATATTTCATCAAATATCTCTTTACAGAGCAAATATCCAATACTTTTAGTGGTGGCTATGAAAACCATACCTACAGAAGATATTGAAAAAGTATTGCAGAAGCAGAAAATATAAATTCTACTTTTTGGTGAATAATTAACATCATTGTAGGAATGACCATGAAATTTAATTACACTGTCAAAGCTTTCATGGACCTTGGTATTTAACAAGTTCTTATTTTACCAAACCCAGAAGGACAAACGTCTACTTCAACCCTGAAAGTATTTGAAAACAAAACATAAAGGGATATAGCTAAATACTGCTAGGTATTTTGTCCAACACTTTACTAATTCTGACAATCCATTGCCCTTCTTTAAGTATATGAGGGGGTGCTGAAAAGTCCCTGGCTTTGGGTAAAAGAAAATACAAGAGGATCGGTTAATTATGATTTTATTCAACATATTCCCATGTCATTTACACACTGATTGCAGTGGTCCTTCAATTTTTCGAAGCCATGTAAAAGAACTTGGAAAGATGAGTCTCTAGTTCAGTGATTCTCTATTAAGATGCTTGGCAACGATATCAAGTATTCATCTTGACAGAAATAAATCACATGCTACCATCTTTAAAAAAATTAGAAAGAGACGCTGCATAAAGTGATCTTAGATACACTATGCCTGAAATTAAGACAGGATGGTCAAGAAAGGGACACCTTTAATCACAGATATAGTTCAGAGTTCATTGGGGCTGGATAACATTGATGTTAGTCTAGCCAACAGAGAAGCTTCTAAGTAGTCAACTGATTTGTTTGGAGGACAGGTTGCGGACAGTATTTGTTTGCAATTTTCAACTGCTAATTTTACACATATTTTTTTACTTTTATGTTGGTCTTTTTCTTCTTAAAAGCAATAACTTTTGCTTTATTTTTTTTTAAATTTTTTTTTTTTTTTTTTGAAGAATAATTGACTAAAGAAAATTTTGATCCTCCCAATTTGTGGAAGAAGCATGGAGTCCTCCTTGGAATCTGCCCTGGAAGGACAAACAAGATTTCAGACTTCCTCAACATCAACAGAAGGCTGGTGGAAAAGATCAGAAAGGAGCTGGAAGATTCAGGATTTGACTACAAGGGAAGAGCAGAGAAGAAAATCCATGATTAACAATCTGATAACCATCAGAACACTGGAATTTATAACTGAAATCCAGATCATCAACAATGATTCCAGCATGGGAGAAAGGTGTGAATGAAAAGCTCACAAGACTGGTAATGCATGAGAACATTTGCTACTTTTCATACAAGACGAGGAAAGGACAATTTCTGTCCAAGATGAAGCAGGAAAAGTGCTCAAGCACACCAAAAAGCTGATCAACAAGCTTAAACAGCTACTGGAGCCAGGTATGCTGTGGTGCTTCTCCAAGAAGAATTTCTGCCAAGACCAGAAGATCAAATCCCAGAACAACAAGTAGCTCACTGTCTCACCCAAGGATGTGCCCAGAGTCATGCAGATGAAATTTCCAGCAACAATCATAGTATTCAGTGTCTTTTGCTACCCCACCTCTTCCCTGATAGCCTCTTGCCGAACACCAACGGCTACATCCATGTTCTGGGCAAGGTGATGAAACCCTGGATCGACTGAGTAGCGGCAAAATTCTGGCCCTGCCACACCAGCCAGAAGTGGCTGTCAGAAAATTTCTTCAATCACACAGCACCTGACATTTGGCATCTCAACTCGCCTGACTGCAAACATCTCGATTTCTTTGTATGGGTCGTGGTGGAATGAGAGACCATCAAATCCAGGTGCTAACACGAAGGACGAGCAGAGGGCCAGGATTACCAGGGCCTTCAGGAGTCTAAAACGTGAGACAATGACGAGAGCCTATGGGCGGTTTCGAGGTCACCTGCTGGCTGTCATCGAAACCAAAGGCAGGTTCATCGAGAGAGATTGACAGAACATGTCACGAAGACAAACTGACCCAAATATGATGAGTATACTCAAAAAATACAAATGATTTTATTTTTTCCTGAGACAGACATCATGCGAACGAATACCGTCCGCCCGGTATTCGTTCGCATGATGACTGTTTAGTATGGCAAATCTCCGTTTCTATTCTACGTCTACCCTATTTAATAAAAAGAAGGGTATGTTGCATAATATAGTATTAGATACACTGCACCGGAAAAAAAAAATTGAAAAAACATGAAGGTCCTGGCTAGAACACCTTACACTATAGTTTTTATCGATAAGGGCTGACATGAGATTAAACATCAACACTCGTAGCCGGATTTGGCACAAAAAAGAAAAGTTAACTTTAAAAACGAAAAAGTTAATTCTTTTCTCACAAAATGAATAAACTGATATGAAAGTGAAGTCGAAGCAGGAAATTATAAATCTGATATTTCTCAGAGCAATAATTTTCTGTGTAGGATCATAAAAATAGAGAGAGGGATACGCTGTTAATAGATAAAACCGGATCACAACCAACTGAATAAATTTAGTTAACCTCTTAAAAATTGTTTCCGGGAAAAGCGATCTGAACTCTAGAAGTCTACATTTATTTATTTAATTATTTTTACAAAATAATTCGGTGAGGCGGAAGAAATATACTGGATTCTTATAATAAAGACAACCAACTCTTTAAATATATAATAGTTAATATTTCCTAAATGAAATCAAAACAAGACGAGATCGTGTGCTCACACTTATTACTAGTTGTACGTATACACTTTAACAGGATTATAAGTTGTCTCTCTTGTTTCTTTCAGTTGGTTCAAGGGAAATAACAATCTCAGAGGTGTGTGTGTGTGTGTGTGCGTGCGCGCGTGCCTGTTGGGAACGATTGGTCAGCAGACCAATCGTGATGATGATGATTTCGCCAACGACGACGACGTTGGTGATGGTGATGGCGGCGGCGGTGACGGTGGTGGTGGCGGCGGCGGCGGTGACGGTGGTGGTGGCGGCGGCGGCGGTGGTGGCGGTGAAAAAAAAAGTTGTAGGATGTCCAGACCTTGAGTCATTTTCCAGACTCTCCTTTCCGCTCCTAAATTCAGCTTCCCACTTTCGGACTGTTGATAAAAGCTGGAGCATCATTCCCAAATGTAGTGACCACATCAGCACATATGTCCTTGGGGGCTAAAGCTCGTTTACTGCAGGTACTTGATAACACAGCAATGCCATATTTTGTTCATTTTTAAGAAAAGTCGTTTCTAGTTACATTTGAAGTCTTCTTTGAACAGTCAGTTTACCTGGAAAGAAACAATGCAGTTATTAATAAGGGTTGAAATTAATTCATGCAACATTTCACAGTTCTAACATCATTCCTTCATAGTTCGCCTATGAACTTTTCAGCCTACCCTTATGAGTGTGTGCATGTGCGCACGCGCGTGTGTGTAAATATATATATATAAATTTAGTGAATGGAGTAAAACGCATATGTTAACTGCATACTTTTATTTCCAACATATGTTTCGAAGATTACAAATTAAACCTTCCATAGGAATCGGTGATGTTAAAAATGTAATGCATTTCCCTGAAGAGAAGATTACATTTTTAACATCACGGATTCCTATGGAAGGTATAATTTGTAATCTTCGAAACATATGTTGGAAATAAAAGTATGCAGTTAACATATGCGTTTTACTCCATTCACTAAATTTATATATACTCAAGTACCCAAAATAACAAGGAATTTCTACCTCATAAACAGGAGTTACACCACAGTCATTTTGTGATCTTTGCTACCCTGGTATCTATTAACCAATTTATTTTGTCCAAGTTATTTATTAATTAGGAGAAAATAAATACATATA
>NC_068983.1:73125519-73129966 GCF_001194135.2 Octopus bimaculoides
AGAACTAGAAAAAAGTTATTAAACAAATTAGGCAATTAAAAAAGAGCTGCAAAGTTTTGTTGTATTTTGGTTAGATTAATCTATTTAATAAAACTGTTTTCCATTTTTTTTTTTTTTCATTTTCATGATCTGGAAGAATAAGCTGTGCCATGCACTTTGCAGAACTTCTGGGATCTGTGAGATCAATGAGGTTAATATTCTTTTCCATCAACTGAAACTTGACAGCCACAAAAAAAGCCATGGGAAAGGAAGGAATTCCAGAGAACCTATGTTCCAGGGAAGATGACTTTGGGATAGGAATTTGAGACAAGCCTGTAGGGGTGGACATAATATATGTGATGAAAGGAAGTGAGAAGCAAGAATTAGGTAGGTCCAAGATCATTTAAAAATCTTTAATTTATCTAAAATCTGGCCAGAATTTTAGTGCTGATATTTGAAATCAGAAACAGAATTAATTATGTAATCTAATTAGGTTGTACCAAATGCTATTATGTCATTATTCATTAATTTTTTTCTTGGGTAGCAGCTTAATTTGCAACCCACTTAATACCACCACTTAGCTCCAAGGGCCTTCAAGAGAGTTCACTCTGTAGGTATTTGAGCTTGATGTCTAGCCTGATGATAACAGCTTCTCATAAGCCTTTGACTATAGTAGAGGACACTTGCCCAAGGTGCCATGCAGTGTGACTAAACCTAAAACCATGTGGTTGGGAAGCAAGCTTCTTACTACACAACCACATTTGTGCCTAAGTTTAATACATTAAGGTAGTGAGCATTACTCTTTTTTCTCTGATTATGACATAAAAAAGGGGGATGCACAGCAATAGTGAATACATTATGCACAGCAACAGGTGTCTTTTACCTTTTACTTGTTTCAGTCATTAGACCATGGCCATGCTGGAGCACCACTTTGAAGAGTTTTAAGTCAAACGAATTGCCCCTGTACTTTTTTTAAGGCTTGTACTTATTCTATCGGTTTCTTTTACCAAATTGCTAAGTTACATGGATGTAAGTGCACCAACACCGGTTGTCAAGCAGTGGGGTGGACGGACAAAAACACACAGACACACGACAGGCTTTTTTCAATTTCCATCTACCAAATCCACTCACAAGGCTTTGGTCAGTCCAAGACTATAGTAGAGGACACTTGCCCAAGGTGCCATGCAGTGTGACTAAACCTAGAACCAAGTGGTTGGGAAGCAAGCTTTTTACTACACAGCCACACTTCTGCCTAAGTTAATACATCAAATATTTTGAAATACTAAAGGAAAACACTTTCAAACGTTGCAATTATAGATTTGATAGGAAATCATTATTTACCACAAAATGCCATTGTTCTTCTTTGTTAAATTCCATTGTATCTGTGCATTTGAATAGTCAAGGACAACAATTTACTCTAAAGAGAGAAGATAATGGAAAGATTTACCTTTCAACACAAGGTGTATATTTAAATAATGACTGGTGCATTTCATTTAGTTAAGAATAAGTTTGCTTTGATAGCCTTTCTTTCTTATCTGGTATGGCATTGAGATACTTTGAAAACTGTAATTATAATTTAGAGGACATTTCATTCAATTTTTTTGAAATAACCATTTTTTTTTACCTTACCAGTGCTCTCTCTCTCTCTCTTCAATTTCTGTGGGTTTAGTTGATTGTCAAGGAACAAATACTGAATGATGGTCTGAAGCAAGATGGAAGAAAATGAAGTTTCAAGAATAATGTTGACCCCTATGTCTGAAGAAAAACATATCACAATAAAGAAAACCAAATGTTAAGTCATGCAGATATTAAAACCATGTGATAATTCAGAGAACCATGCAGACTAGTAGTTTTTGAAATGCAGTTATTACAGTCTATACTAGAGATATCATTACAAGATAAACATAGAAACACTTCCACAATATAAGTTCTTCACATAACATACAACATTACCAAAGTGATAAAAAGAAGAGACTGAAATGGTTCAGCCATGCAATAAGACACCCAATCATGCGTCTAGGACATTCACTCCTCATGGACAATAACCCCACAAGGACAATTACCCCTGAGGACAACAGATGATGATTTAAAACTTCTTAATATATTACAGAGGGGGAAATTAACCAAGGCAGGGATTGTCCTGAGGGTAGTTGTCATCAGGGGGAATTGTCCTATGGGGGGTAATTGTCTTGAGGGGGTGGATGTTGTCCTGATACGCCCAATCATTAAATAGCATTGTGATGCAGGACTTATAAGAGAGGGGTTCAGCTGGTATGTTAGTTTAAGGCCCGAAGAGCCAAAGGATGGCACATGAATATGTGACAGGTGTCTCCCTGAAAAAAATGTAATTTCTGAGGATCTCCACTCTACTTATTGTGGAAGTCTTCCTAGCCGTCCACAATGACTTTCCAAACACTAGACCATGTAATAGATTCACCTCTCAGTTCCAACATATATATATATATATATACACATACATGCATGCATGCATACATGCATACATACATATACCCATTTGAGTGAAGATGCATGGCTCAGTGGTTAGAGTGTTGGGCTTACGGGGTAGTGAATTTGATTCCCAGACTAGGATGTGTGTTGTGTTCTTGAGCAAGCCACTTTATTTCACATTACTCCAGTTCACTCAGCTATAGAAATGAGTTGCAATGTCACTAGTGCTAAGCTGTATCGGCCTTTGACTTTCCCTATTGGTGGCATGAAAAGGGCAGGCTGTTACACATGAGCGACTGCTGGTCTTCCATAAACAAATTTGACTGGATTTGTGCCTTGGAGGAGAACTTTCTCGGTGCAATCCCATGGTCATTTCTGAAGACTGAAGGAGGGGGGCCTTTACTCTTTACCTATGTATGTATCATACTTAATATAAATACATCATGATAGGCAAATTTATCTGGAGATAACATCACTTATGGATGTGCTCTATTTAAAAACACAATATATATATATATATATATATATATATATATATATATATATCAAAAGGAGATGAAAATCATACCAGAAACTGCAGCAAGAGAGAATGCTAGATGCATTTCTGCTTCATTGGGCACTTTTGATAGTGAGTACTCACAACCAGCATGCTTAGAAGAAAATTGTCACCACCATTTTAAAGGAAAACAACTAGTTGTGTTTCAAATAGCTGTGTTTCAACTAGTTGTGTTTCAAAGATCCATTATGTGCAACATAAGCAGAATTAGACTAAAACAGTTATTTATGTACCATACTTTATGTAAATACATTCTGATAGTCAAACTTATTGCAGTATTCATTTGGAGATATCTGTTTTGGATATGTTTAAATATATGCAATTGAAAATTCCCAACAAGACAGAAATGTATCTAGCATTCTCACTTGCCTGGTGGGATGATTTTCAGATTCAATTCAAACTCCATATGTTTTACTTTTCTTCTCATCTTCATTCACTTTCATTTATCATATATGTTCTCTCTCTCAATATTTAATCTCTCTTTCTTTTTATCACCCCCCCCCCTTTCCTCCTCTTATGATTTTAATTTCTTTAGTGACAACTAGCAGTTATGAACACCCTTTTTCTATCACTATGTATATCTCTCTCTCTCCTTGTCCCTCTTTCTAACTTCTTTTCTCTCTCTCTCCCCACTTCTCTCTCTCTCCCTTCTCCCCCCCTCTCTCTCTCTCAACACTTACTGCTTCTCATAAAATTTGGCCATTGTCTTTGGACTTTCTACATCAAAGGTTATTTCATTTTCAAAAAAATGTGAATCACAAAACACTGTTTTTGTTTTACATTTCCCTATTTATGTCAACCAATTCCTTTATCATCTTACATTGCTTGAAATCACATTTTATAATCTCTCTTTAACTTATTACCACAGGTCAGTATTAGATAGTAATAATTTCATTCTAGAACATCAACATTTGTGTAATTTCTTGACTGGTCTTTTTACTTTACATTTTTTTTTATAAAAATCTTTTTTTCATTCCTGGTATAAGAGGAAAAGAAGGATCTTTTAAACAATTCATTTCCATCAATAATGGTGTGAAAAAAAGTGCCCTACCTACAACACCTGCGACCAAATGCAAGTGTGCTCTGAGAGCAACTGAAACAAATTAACTGTGTCAACAGAGACCTCACGCTAACATTACCAAGAATGCAGCTCACAGAAAACTTGAGATTGATAGTAGAAGTGGCACTCGCCATAGATAGAAGGCTGTCCATGGATAACTGGAAATGCCTGATGAATGACAAGCTTACCTTCATCTGATCACTGTCAGACAGACTGCACATAGATACCATGAAACCTGGAACTGTACCAGGCCAGCCTCTGCTTTCTTGCTCAAAGAGTTTCCAAGTTCAATCCTGCTGTGTGGTACTTTGAGGGAGTGTCATCTGGCGTAGCCTTGGATTGAACCAATACCTTCCGAGAAAACATTTAGTAGATGGAAAATCTGCTAAACCCATTATATATAT
>NC_068983.1:73131001-73144356 GCF_001194135.2 Octopus bimaculoides
TAACAGAAGGAAGAACGAGAGGGGTAAAGAGAGATACGTAGTAGTAACAGAGGAAGAACGGGAGGGGGAAAAAGTGATAGAGAAAGAGATAGAGTAGCGTCAGAAAATATAAAGTTGAAAAAACTACTTACAACAGGGATGACGCAGGCGTTCGATCATGTAAAACAAATAATAAATGAGTATATGCATATATACGTACAGGTATGTGCATACCTACGTCTACTTGTATATATAGGTGCATATCTGGGTACAGGACATTGCAAACAAAACGTAGACAAGAAAATAATAATAATATATATATATATATATATATGTATGTATGTGTGTGTATGTTTGTGCATCTGTGTTTGTCTCCCCAATATCGCTTGACAACAGTGTGTTTACATCCCCATAACTGAGCAGTTCGGCAAAAAGAAACAATAGAATAAGTACTAGGCTTACAAAGAATAAGTCTTGGGCTCAATTTGCACGACTAAAGGCGGTGCTCCAGCATGGCTGCAGTCAAATGACTGAAACAAATAAAAGAATATATATATTTGTGTGTGTGTGTGAGAGAGAGAGAGAGAGAGAGAGAAAGAGAGAATTTTTTATATACTGGTGTAAACCAGTGCATCAAATTACATCCCTTTATTTTAAAAAAAAAGGGTAAAAACTTGGGCTTTCAATAAATAGAAGCAGATAAGTATCAGACTGAGAAAAATACTAATATCATTATCATCAACTAAGACTCTTGTAGGCACTGCCTCAGCACACCCACAACTCAATTACTAAAAGCAGTGAAAGAACATAAAATAATACCAAAAAATGTTATTTGCACTTTGTACAGTGAGATCTGAAACAATAATCTGCATATCTATTCTTAATACATTCCTGCAGACTCAAATGCAAACATACTAGTCACTGTTGTATACATCACAGAACAACTTCTCCCTTTTACGATAAAAAAAGTGTTCATAACACACTTGGCTGATTGGTGTAAGGGATTCTGGGATAACTGTGTTTCAACATATTGTGTCTTATCAGCCAGAAGTTGGCAGATAACAGTGCTGATCAGAAAATAAGTTGTTCGCTGAAATTATAAACAAAGTCACTGGCTTGTTTAGGCTAAAAAAATCCTGGGTATTTCTGGCTTATGTGACACATGTTGAAATACTGGTATCCTAGAATCCCTTGCACTAACGAGCTTAGTGTATTATGAACACACTGTCATCTGTCATCATAAAAGGAAGAAGTTGTTTTCCTGTGACATACACAATAGTGACTAGCATATTTGCATTAAAAATAAATATGCAAGTTATTGTTGATATAAGATACTTAATAATGAAAAATTTTATTGGCAACTTTTTAATTTTCGATCAACACCACACACATACACATAAATGAGCCTTTGAAGGGTTACTCAGCCTATAAGAAATAGCAGTCAAATTTTCCCCAAATTACATGTTATTAGAAAAATAAATAAATAAATAAATAAATGAATAAACATATTTTTCAGTCTTAGATACAAAGAATTCCTATCCAAGATGCAGGCCTAGGCATGGTTTTATTTAGAAAACCACCCACTTGCCCATGCATATACGTCAGTTCACTCTATGCCACCAATGTTGTCTAAGAAAAAGGCAAAGGTTAATGTAGTGTGGCACCAGTGTCATTGCAGATGTTGCCATCAGACACCACAAAGCATTTTATGCAGCACTCTAACAATTCCGTTGATACTCTCATACTCTGACTGGCATGTTATTAATCAACCTCAAAAAGATGAAGAGCAAAGTTGACTTCAGTGGGATTTGAACTTACAGCACAGAGAGTCAGAGCAAATACTGTAAGGCACTCTATTCAGTGCTCTAATGCAGGGGTTTTCAAACTGTGGTCCGCGGACCAAAGGGGGTCTGCAAGGACAAGACAGGGGGTCCATGGACAGAAAATACTTTTTATGGGCAATTTGATTTTATATATATTTTTTAATCGAAATCTTTTAATTGACAATAAACCTATTTGTTAAATACTGTTAAATAAATAAATGTAAAAATATATGCTAAGGTAAAGCCTGAAATATAAAGGGGTCCGCAAGTCAAAAAGTTTGAAAACCCCTGCTCTAATGATTCTGCCAATTCATCATTTTAGAGACACTCAATAAAAGACAGGATGGTCATACCTTCTGTTATAAGTACGCTTGATTTTTGCTACCCTAGGGCTAAATAACAACGATAACAACATAGATATATCTATGTGGTTAAATCTCTATTAAGGCCAAGTCTTGTTGAGATTCATTTTGCTTTTCATCTTTCCATGGTTAATAAAAATTAGTATCAATAGTATATTGTATAGAGGTTGATTCAATCAATTCTTTGCTGCATATTTATGACCCAGACCTAAAGTTTAAAATGTGTGAGCATCTCACATAATATAATACAGTAAGATGTAAAACTTTTATTTAACTGAGACTATATATGCAATCAGAAGACAAAAAAATTTCGTCTAAGAATGTTTAAAATATAAAAGCAAACAAGGGAGATAATGCCAATAATATCAACCAATTAAAATTTTCAGAAAATAAAGAGGCACAGGCTTGGTTGTGTAGCAAGAAGCTTACTTCCCAACCACATGGTCCTAAGTTCAATCCCATTGCATGGTACCCTGGGCAAGTGCCTTCTACTATAGCCCTGAGAAAGCTTTATGAATGGATTTGGCAGGCAGAAACTGAAAGAAACTTGTGTGTATATATATATAAGTGTGAGTGTGTGTGTGCATGTATCACCGTATTCTAGCTCTGACATCACATGATATTTGTAAAGCAAGTGTCATTGTAATGCAAGTGGTGTCCTTTGTTTTCAATATTTTGTGATGACATGTCTGGTGTTGGGGAAATATTATCATGCTTGGAAACAGATGGGGGTGCTGGCATCAGAAAGAGCATCCAGCAGTAGAAAATCCATCCCAACAAATTCAATCCGACTCATGCAGGCATGGAAAAATAGATATGAAAGCAATGCTGATGATGATGATGATGATGATGATGACAGATGATGCTGATAAGAATGCTTTTTGTTTTCAAAGCCAGCTAGTGAAAGCAATGGATTCTTAATAAGTCTGCTTAGTAAATTATAGTCTATTCAGTTAGCAAGTGATTGCTATATATAGGAACAGAGGCAATGTAATGATGTTAGTTATGAATATAAACATTAAAGCTGAGATGAAAAAAAAAATAAATAAATAAAAAAGAAACTCAGGGGAGCTTCCTGCATACTTCACATACCAGAGGGTTACACATATATGATATAGCAAGTTGAAAAACTTCAATCAACCAAAATTATCCAGGCAATTAACAAACAAAAACTCCCTGAATGAGTGATTACAATCTAAAACAATAAGCAGGGAATAATTCCAATAATATCAGCCAATCAAAATTTTTAATAAAGAAAGATGACATAGGAGTGAATTAGGTTGGCACTCCATCGGTTACGACGACAAGGGTTCCAGTTGATCCGATCAACGGAACAACCTGCTCGTAAAATTAACGTGCAAGTGGCTGAGCACTCCACAGACACGTGTACCCTTAACGTAGTTCTCGGGGGAGATTCAGCGTGACACAGAGTGTGACAAGGTTGGCCCTTTGAAATACAGGCACAACAGAAACAGGAAGTAAGAGTGAGAGAAAGAGTACAGCAGGGTTCGCCACCACCCCCTACCGGAGCCTCGTGGAGCTTTAGGTGTTTTCGTTCAATAAACACTCACAACGCCCGGTCTGAGAATCGAAACCGTGATCCTACGAACGCGAGTCTGCTGCCCTAACCACTGGGCCATTGCGCTTCCACGAGTGAATTAGAAATCAGTACTTTTATTGCTGGGAAGGCAGTAGAGATAGGAGTGAGGCAAGAGGGTTATCTCACTAAATGTATAGTTTTGTTTCATTTTTATGCCCCTTTCTTCATGACAGTTCAGGTTAGACAAGTATATTGTTGAGGCATTGTTTTGCAGTCAGATGTCCTGCCTGCTGAAAACCCTTAACTGTTTTTCAATTGAGTGCACAAGCTATTGGTAGAAGCAGTATGTAATATTCGGAACACCTTGAAGAACTTCAGCTTCTAGACACATATTATATTATAAATCCTTTAAAGCATATATTATATTATATATTAATTATTAATATAATGTTAAAATAATATTATAGATACTAAATCATAAAATTAATATTGACATTTGATTTTACAATATATTTTTTACTGTTTCCCTACAAATTTGAATTTCTAAAATTTACTTTTACTCTTTTACTCGTTTCAGTCATTTGACCATGGCCATGCTGGAGCACTGCCTTTAGTCGAGCAAATCGACCCCAGGACTTATTATTTGTAAGCCTAGTACTTATTCTATCGGTCTCTTTTGCCAAACTGCTAAGTTATGGGGACGTAAACACACCACCATCGGTTGTCAAGCGATGTTGAGGGGACAAACACATACACCCACATAATATATATACATACATATATACGACGGGCTTCTTTCAGTTTCTGTCTACCAAATCCACTCACAAGGCTTTAGTTGGCCCAAGACTATAGTAAAAGATACTCGCCCAAGGTGCCACGCAGTGGGAATGAACTCGGAACCATGTGGTCGGTAAACAAGCTACTTACCACACAGCCACTCCTGCACCTGTGTATGATGCTTACAGTACCTAGGTTTCCCAAGTGGTCACCCATCTAAGTACTCACTAGGGTCGATGTTGCTTAACTTCGGTGATCAGACGAGAACCGGTGCTTTTAACTTCCATTATTTTATTTCCAGGTCATGTCACCTGTAGCCAAACTGCCCAACAAGATCCAGGGGAAGGAACAAGCCTACCTTGAGACTGCTGCCAACAGTTGCTGTGATGAACTTTAGGTTCAACTGCAGCCCCATGGTTGACGCACTTTTGGCAGGCATCAACAAAAGGTTTAGGACCCTCCTGGAGGATGAGAAATGCCATCTGGCTGCTGCTCTCCATCCAGGTTTCGCCTCATCTGGTTGAATAAGTATGACAACACCAAAGTTGTCAAGGTGAAGAAAAACATGGAAGGTAAGGTTGAAGAGGCCATGAGACAGGAGTCTGATGAAGTGAGCAGCAACAGTGGAGACAGCAACAACAAAAAGTAGGAGGATGACTTCTTCAGTGGTGTCACCCAACCAAAAGAGAGCAGCAAGAGCCACAGGTCACTCAAGGACAAGGCCCAGAATTTGGTCAAGACTTGGTTGGAGACCATATCAAAGGACTTGCTGACAGATGCTGCTTTCTTGAGTGAGCAAGTGTTGGTGAACCTGTTCATTAAGTTCAACATAGCCATCCCCTCCAGTGCTGCAGTGGAGTGTTTGTTCTCAATGGGCAAATCTAAGAAAACTTTGACTTTGACTAGCTAATTTTCATGAAGGGCAACATGGATATCATGAACAAAATGGAGAATGAGAAAAAGAGGAAAAATTAAATTATGTTTATATTGTTTTTCATTATTTTTATTTTTATTTTTTTATGGCCACTTTATCAATAAACTTTTTTAGTTTAATACTGTGTTTCATTTAAGTTTTTTTAATATTTTTTTTACCCTTTTCTGGCTCTAAAAGCCTTTAAAAACCTTTTAAAAAGGGCCAAAACTATGAAATCAGCCTTTTTAAAGTCTTTTAAAAATTAAAACTATAAAATCAGCATTTTTTAACTCTAAAGCAAAAAAAAAAAAAAAAAAAAAAAAAACTAGTCTTTTGGTTCTAAAGTCCTTAAAAAGGCCAAAAGCAGGCTGATCTTATAGTTTTGGCACTTTTTAAAAGTGTTTTTATGTGGATTTAGAGCAAAAACTGATTTTCTGATTTTTCTATAATAAAAATTAACGTTAATGGTTTATCAATAACTTCCATTACATTTTTAAAGAATTAACTGATTAACGGTCATCAAAGTTAACTTTTTGGTTAATGGATTAATAGTTAACAAAGTTAACTTTTCAATTAACGGTGCCCACCTTTGGTAAGTAGTGCGATTTAATGCTCATTCTACATCCAAATGCTTGCAAACTCAAAAGCTGCTCCTCCACAATCTCTTGATAGTTACCAGATTTCCTGTTTCCAAGGAAATTCCACACCACATCAGAGAAGGCATTCCAAGCTCTAGCCTCCAACAAACACACTCATTGTTGTAATGAAATGTAGATCCCTAAGGAGTGTTCTTATTTGAGGTCCATGAAATATTCCTGCCTTCTTCTCATCACTGAGACTTGGAAAGGTTGTACATATATATCTGTAGCAGTCTCCACTGTGATCAATTGCTTTAATGAACTGCTTCATCAC
Organism: Octopus bimaculoides; assembly: GCF_001194135.2. Lineage (NCBI taxonomy): Eukaryota > Metazoa > Mollusca > Cephalopoda > Octopoda > Octopodidae > Octopus > Octopus bimaculoides. The sequence continues at coordinate 73,137,308 of NC_068983.1, forward strand.
ACCAAGTTTCAATACAGATTTTGCAAACTTTATGAGAAGCCCAGGTTTTGTTCTGGTCTTCAAGTGTTACTTTGAAGTAAGCAAGATACACCTTCTTGACAAAGTTATTAATGTTTGCGCCTTTGAGCCTGTGAAGTTTTCACAGACGTAACAGAAGATATCGGGGTCATTACAGCACGTCCTTCTTTTTGATGTTGTATCCATAACTAGATCACAGTAGTTCAGTTCACAAGTGAAAAGAAGAAGGGTTTTACAGCAAAACTCAGCTTGTACATATTCAAAATTAGCATGACAATCCAGCCAAAATTCTCGCAAATAGTGGTGTAAAGTTAACTTTTGCTATGCTCCAGGTAAATAAAGATATATACCGATGGCACAAAAATGTGATGTGATAGAACAAAGCTGAGGTTAATTTTTGATTCAACACTCTATGCCAGAAAATTTTATATTGTTGACCAGTGTATTTTTAAAAAATAATTGAAATAATTGAAATATTTGAAATAATTGAAATAATTGAAATATTTAGTGTATAATTATATTTTGAATTTTTTTTTATTAAACGTTTTTGTTACATGTATTAACTAAATACACAATTTGAAAAATAAACACAAAATATAGCTCAACAAACAAAAATAGAGCATAATATAAGTTGAAACTCAACACAGATTATAACCAACCAAACACACTGAACTAAGTAAAACGAGATGAAATATTTCATTTAATGTAAGTAAAATGTTAACAGGCTGCAATGGGAATTCATGTAGTATATTACTGGTATTTATGATTATGCATTACAGAAGAGGGGAGGGGTAGATTTTATCATCAAACAGCAAGAATATGGAAGATAGGTAAAGACAAGAATAAAAAATTTTAAACGTAATGTAATTGCATAAAAGAGAAATGAGAGACTGAAAAAAAAAACAGACGAATATAGAAACAGGGCGCAGGGATATGAGTGTTATACTTCCGCTTTGGTTTGTTATGTCTGGAACCAACAGGAAAAAGAAGGTAAATAAGGAAAACAGATGAAAACAAAAAGGAAGATGAAAAGAAAATTTATGTAGAAAGAAGGAAGAAACTAATTCAAAAGGGAAGATAAAATACATTTGTCTTGAGAAAAGAATAAGATATGATATACTATTAGATGGAAAGAGAGTGAGAGAGAAAAATAGTAGAAAGAAAGAAAGTAGTAGTAGTAGTAGTAGTGGTGGTGGTGGTGGTAGTGGTGATAGAAGAAGAAGAAGAGAATTAGTAAAAGACAGTGGTAAGAATACAAAGAGGGGTAACGTTAAGAACGGGAGAGTATTACAGAAGGAATAATGTCAAAAGAGGGTGGGTAATACAGAAAGAATAATGTAAAGAAAGGGGGAGTAGTACAGAAAAAGTAATATTAAAACAGAGTGAGTAATGTTAAAGAGAGGGATGGGATGCAGAGAGAAATGACATGGTAACAGAGCAAAGAGGGAGAGGAAAAGGTCAACAGCAGTTCAAATAAAGTCTAACGTGTATTCTGTAATAAAGTGAGTGAAGTGAAAGACTAAAAGCCTATTCACGTGGCTCTCGTTTTGTGTATACTCTGACAAAAATAAAGAGGAAAAAGCCAACGTCACGCATTTTGGAAAAGACACGATAACAAGACAAACAACAGCAAACATATAAACGAACTTTATATATTTTCTGAAATGTCGTCGTCAGTTGACAGCAAGATGGACCTGAAGGCTGGACATCCACCTGCAGGTAAATAAATAAATAGAATTATTATTATTATGGTTTATTATCCCGTCTGGGTTTTTTGCTGCAGTCAAAGTACTGTGATCGATTCAATCAATTTATGCCCGCCTCCCCCAAAAATGTGGCTTTGTGCCAATGTTAGAATTCATTATTGTTTTTATTTCTGTTAGTGAAATTCTGAGAGCGAAAAATTACTTAGCAAAACCTTGAGGCAGTGTATTATAACGCAATTTAATAATTTGTTCACTGAGTAAACATTAGGGTTATCCTTCATAAAACGGTTGGTAAACTCAGAAAATAAAATAACAGAAACCAGAAAGCATTGCTGCAGTCAAGTTACTTGTGGTCGATTCAATCAATTTCTGCCCGCCTCCCAAAAATGTGACTTTGTGCCAATGTTAGAATTCATTATTATTGTTTTTATTTCTGTTAGCGGAATGCTGAGAGTAAAAAAATCACTTATTAAAACCTCGAAACTGTATTATAACGCAATTTAATAATTTGTTAACTCAGTAAACATGTGAGTGGTCCTTCATAAAACGGTTGTAAACTCAAAATGAAATACAATTCTTCATAAAACGGTTGTAAACTCGAAATAAAAAACAATCAGAAACCAAAATGCATTACAAGCAACGAATGTCATTAAATTGCTTAAAGAAACCAACAATAATACTTCTTGCAAGCGTATTAAATCATGGTTTATTTAAAGTATAAAATATGTAAGTGTATGAAATAACATTGTTTGATCGATTGAAGTGATTGCACCTGATTCTTGTAGAGACCACAAAACAAGAAATTGTACTTGTAACCCCCCCAAAACAAAATATTTTTTATGATTACATATTTCGTATTTACAAACAAAATAAATCATTAAATGTGTACACATCGTTTGTGTTTGTATTGTAGTTTAGGTTTGAATTTTCTTGAAGGGTCATCCTATAACTAGCTTGTTTTTTACCCGAACAAGGAACATTAGCACACAGTAACGTCTCTGGGCCGTTCTTATTTTGCTGTCGAACCGATTTAACTGATGTTGGGCCCAGCCAAAGTCTTTTCACACCATTGCTTGAATAAGAAAATGAGTGTGCTTCTCTGTAGCCTCTCGATGTACTAGAAATAGTAACCGAATATCACTCAAATCACACCCCACGATCGTAGATAGTAAGATAGCATTGGATGATGTAGTCCCCATGCTGTACTTGATGGAAAACGGGGTGGTCATGGAGAGAACGCTATTGCTCATGTCTGCTCAGTCAAAGCCGAACAACGTTAAATATTTTCCTTTTAAAAGACAGCTTTGCCCTCTAAGCATCATTATTTACCCCTCCCCCATTTTGTTTTTGTTTATATTTTACCGATGATCATACGTTTACCTACATTATGTGACTAAATTCGAATGTCGTCATTATTTAGCATCTCCCCAGGTCAACTCGATTGTGCTGAAGTGAATAAACGACGTGTCAGTCATGATCAACGCATCTTATTTTCAGACGTATTCTGTCTGGACTATATTATACAATGTGTCCATTGTTTAGGATTACAGTTTGAAGGAAATTTCGTTTGGCTGCTGTTTCTAGCGGGGTCGAGCGACCACATAGTAACTTCTCTTGTTGGCTCGTTGAATATTTGTTTGGATGACTTCTTGTATGTTTGTAGATGAATTCGAACAGTTTTGCAGGATTTTGTGTAATATAAGAACGTCGATGTGTATCGTGCATACAAGATTGGTGTATTTTGAATATGTACATGAATATGGAACTTGAAAAAGTCCATGTAACTTGATATTCGAGAAGACACCACAGAGCTTAGAACGCATAAATCTAACCTAAATGGTTTATTTAGATATTAAAAATATCAACTAATCTATGTAAATTGTGTGTGTATAAAATGTAAAATATACATTAATGTATGTATACATACTGGCCTATTTTGAAACTCGATGTAAACATGCTTTAAAAAAAAAACCCGAACCTATTTATAACTAATTATTATTATTTTTTTGTTTAAAGGAACTTTAAAAACTGACCCATTTGTTTGTAATCATGTCCTTTCTTTTCCCTTATGTTGGTTAGATATAGCTTAAATATTATTAACTTCTACCTATTCATGATTGTTTTGCTTTTCCCTTTTAAAAAGTTCTCCCTCCATTAATGTAAACAATCGACATCTCTTTCACTCGGGCAAATGTTTGTGCATATTTTATTTTCTACCGAGTTTGTATGCTTATGTATTTATATAGTTTCCTTTCCATTGTTAATGAAGTATGAATTACGATATTTTAGCTTCGTTTGGTACAACGTTATGTATAGTTAACTGTGCAATATGTTACATGTTCGCCAGCATAAAACAAAAAGGAAACCGCCTTTGTACCACGTGGTTACAAGCTGACCCTCTTGTGAAAATTTACGTTAGAATATGTATTTAATATTTGTCAGATTTTTCGAAGTTAATACATTTGTTAGTATGGCTTTTTAAAAAATTTTGGCGAATTAAAGGAGGATTACTTTCTTGTCAACTTTTTTGAAGTTGTATAAGTGGATGCGTTTGTTTGTACTTTAGGTATATTTCTTTAACCAAGTCTTGGGCAAACTGCGGCCCGTGAGATTTTCTGAATGGTACGCCTAACGAAAAATTACGATGAATATCTTTTAATAGTGTGACCTGCCTCGAAAAAGGTTATCCATGTCTGCAACCTCTATTTAGTTGTATCTCTAATATTCACCGACAGTTAATTGTTCCAACATCTGTTATTTTAGATTGAGGATGCCTATCCTTACGTCACCCCTCAGGGAATATCCACTATTCGTCTTGACTCTCGCGCTCCCACAGCCAAGATGCAAAGGAAGATAATTTTCTTATCGCCAACCCCCGACAACTACTAGTAACCTCCTCTCGCATACGTATTCCTGATGGACACTGTCACATGTGGTCTCTTTCTCACAACCAAACCTAGCCTTTGCCAACTCATTCACCTTAGAAACACCTATCAGATCGTCCATCTACTGCTTAATCACGACTATTCGCCACGTACCCACATACTGTGCACCCCCACTTTGGATCTTTGGTATTTCAAACGTTGGCAAGCAATATACCGTCCCAAATCTCTCACGTGCACTTATAGGTGCAATAAACAGACAGAGAAGTGAATCTAACGGATTTTGTGTGTTATTTTAAATGGCTTATAAACACCTTCCACGCTGCAATTGTTTTCGTTCCAGCACACGATCTCAGATCAGGTCACTTGCTATGCAAGTGCATCTCCGTAATGGCCTATAACGTCTGAGAAAAATTATCCACTTTTACATAGACGGGTTTTATCTACCACTGTTAATTCCTATGTGCCTTCTTTCATCGCACAATGTACAAGCTCCCGAAACGACTGTCGATTCTTTTGGCTCCTTGTCAAAGGATTTCCAGCGACTTAACGGATTTTGCCCAGCTTTCATTCTTCAGTCATCTAAACCACTACTCTCGACTAGAAAGTCTTTTTTTCCCGCCAGCTTTGAGTTCTATTCTACACTGTATACACTGGACAAACCTCCTCGAACTTTCTTCACTCTACCATGCTTACCGCAACATATACTAGCAAATGCCAAGTGCAAGAATGTCTTCAGTTACTTCAAACCATCAAAGTTAGCCTCTTTCTTTGCTCTATCTGTGCATGGCTCAGTATTTAGAGCGTCATGCTCACAATCATGATGTTATGAGTTCGATTTCCGGACCGGGCTATGTGTTGTGTTCTTGAACAAGACACTTTATTTCATGTTATTCTAATTCACTCAGCTGTAAAAATGAGTTGTGACGTCACTGGTGCCAAGCTGTATCAGCCTAAGCCTTTCCTTTGGATAACACTGGTGGCGTGGAGAGGGGAGGCTGGTATGCATAGGCGAGTGCTGGTCTTCCATAAACAGCCTTGCCCAGACTTGTGCCTCGGAGGGTAACTTTCTAGGTGTAATCCCATATTCATTCATGGCTGAAGGGGGTCTTTACCCTTTATCTTTTCCAAACTCTTCGATATCTCTGCAGTGATCTATCCCAAGTTTTCAAGATGTGTAAGTGTGTACCATTCTTGAGAAGAGCAATTGCTCTGATTCTGTCAACTATTGATCTATAGTTCTCATTTCCAAAAAGTTTGATTGAAGCAATTGTTAATAATTATCTTCTCAGATATCATCAGTCTCTCTCTCCTTCACTTATGACTACCAATATATCTTCCATAAAACTAGAGCTACTGGAGATCTGCTTTCCTACATCACTAGTTATAATATTGTGATTTACATCAACAAAGCCTTTGGTAGTGTCAGGCAAATCTCTTAGCAAGGCTGCCTGTTTATAGGTTCCATATATTTCTCATCTCTTGATAGGAAGCACTTCCTTTGAGAGTGTACTGTGTCATAGTGTGTATTGCTGAAATTTTCTTTGGACCACACTCTGTCACTCTGGTGTGTGCCAAGGTTTGGTTATGTGACTCAAACTCTTCCTTCCTTACTTAAATGACCAAGTTACCAAAATCTCCAACAAAGACCAGCCTATTCCCTAACTTCTGCACACTGACTCCTTCCATATGCAGCCTAGCCAACTCGTGCTAAACTAGTTCTATTTTCATGAACATGTAAACTTTCTCTAAATGCACAAGGACACAGTGTACATATCAAGGCAATATCTTGTGTAACTTAACCTTTCTAGTCTGAGACAACATACAAGTAAAATTTTGAAAGTCACTACAAATGCTAGACTTCACAATCTTTAATAATCTGTCCTGGCAGTTATCTTTTCATGACATGGTAAAATCTTAATTCCAAAGACTAACCTTGCTTCTTAAAGTCAGAAAATACTTCAGCCTTGGATAATTGTTGTCTCTACAAAACTTAAATCAGATCCAGAGTGAAATACTTCTCCAATATCTGGTGCTGCCACTACTCATATGAATATTGTACACCATATCCCTAAAAAGAGCCACATGACTGATTGGTATCATCATCATCATCATCATCATCATCATCATCATCGTTTAACGTCCGCCTTCCATGCTAGCATGGATTGGACGATTTGACTGAGGACTGGTGAAACCGGATGGCAACACCAGGCTCCAATCTAATTTGGCAGAGTTTCTACAGCTGGATGCCCTTCCTAACGCCAACCACTCAGAGAGTGTAGTGGGTGCTTTTACGTGTCACCCGCATGAAGGCCAGTCAGGCGGTACTGGCAAGGGCCACGCTCAAAATGGTGTCTTTTATGTGCCACCCGCACAAGAGCCAGTCCAGGGGCACTGGCAACGATCTCACTTGGTCTCACTTGGCTTGCCGGGTCTTCTCACA
>NC_068983.1:73144456-73156794 GCF_001194135.2 Octopus bimaculoides
AGGGGCACTGGCAACGATCTCGCTCGAAAATCCTATGAAGGCCAGTCAGGTGGTACTGGCAATGGCCACGCTCAAAATGGTGCATCTTATGTGCCACCCGCACAAGAGCCAGTCCAGGGGCACTGGCAACGATCTCACTTGGTCTCACTTGGCTTGCCGGGTCTTCTCACACATAGCACATTTCCAAAGGTCTCAGTCAGTAGTCATCGCCTCAGTGAGGCCCAATGTTCGAAGGTCTTGCCTCACCACCTCAGCCCAGGTCTTCCTGGGCCTACCTCTTCCACGGGTTCCCTCAACTGTTAGGGTGTGGCACTTTTTCACGCAGCTATCCTCATCCATTCTCACCACATGTCCATACCAGCGCAATCGTCTCTCTTGCACACCACAACTGATGCTTCTTATGTTCAGCTTTTCTCTCAAGATACTTACACTCTGACGGGTAAGACATTTGCCTAAGGTGTCACACAGCGAGACTGAACCCAGAACCATGTGGTTTGGAAGTCTGGAAGCAAGCTTCCTGACACAGCCATATCATATATATATATATGTATATATATATTTATGTGTGTCTGTCTGTGTTTGTCCCCCCATTATCATTCGACGACCAGTGTTGGTGTGTTGGTGTCTCCATAACTATTTACTTCGGCAAAAGAGACCAATAGAATAAGTACTAGGCCTACAAAGAATAAGTCCTGGGGTCGATTGGTTTAAGTTAGTGCTCCAGCATGGCCACAGTCGAAATGAAGGAAAGAATAAAGGAAGACATACAAATATATACATCACCATTATCATTATCATCATCATTTAAAGACTGCCACCTATGCTGGCATGGGTTAGACAATTTAACTGGAGCTGGCATACACTATTGTCTGCTTTGACATGGTTTCTACAGCTGAATGTTCTTCCTAATGCCAACCACTTTACAGAGTGGACTGGGTGCTTTTTATCACCATCTGTGTATTATGCTATAACTATATATACTGCTGAAAGGCATGATGCTGTGGTTTTCATCTGAGAGATAATCTATTCATGGGCATGTTATATTAAATGTTCAATACATATAAAAGCAAGGCCAACATCTTTGCAGCAGTGAAGTTACCAATTGTATTGGAAGAGAAAAGGTAGATTTTTTTCACCTTTTCAACTAGTTCATAATAGCATCTGCCAGCCCAGCCCAAGACAAAATACTCTTGTCTCCCCTACTTTCATGGTTCATATTGTTTGTTCCCCAGGTCCTGTTCTCACCATTTTCCTCATTTCTTTCACCCCAGAGCATGAATACTTTGATATACTCTCCTTGGTTTCATTGGGTGTAGAGGTGGGGGTGGTGCAGAAATCCTGACACTGGTCTATTCTGCTAATTAAGTTATTAAAAAGAAAAATTATTTAACATAATATTGATTATTAATCTTTGATAGTGAGAACAGAAAGAAAAAAATATTGGATTTGTTGTATTTTGCTATTCAGTATAGTAACTCATTATTCTGAGTGTAAACATCATTGGCAATTGACTTCCTTTCATTCTCTAAGGTCAATAAAAAGATAGGTACTAACAAAGGAGGTGGTGGAATAGAGAAGTTTCCAAGTGTGGCATTTAAACTACACTCAGTGTGTGTGTGTGTGTGTGTGAAAGCAACATCTGCTTTTGGTTTTTGATGTTTGTTTACAGTGAAATTTAAATATTAGTTGAGTCTTTTCAGGTTGTGATTCTCATAAGGTAACAGCACTGTTTCAAGTCAATAAGAAAGAGCACTTCTTAGTTGTTTGACTGCTTAGAAACTGCAGCCAAATCTCAAATCATTCTCTACTGTTTTCAAAAGAGGAAAGATACAATGGACAAATTAGCCCTTGAATAAACAAAATGATAGTCCTCTCTAGGATGTTTTTCATTACAAAATCTGCTCTGTCAGAGCCAAACTGGAGTTTGGCAACAATGGCAGTGGTGTTATTTTATTTGCAGGCTAATAAAGGAACTTCTATGCAGTGAAAAAGGAAAGATAAAAGTGGTCGTCTTTGGAACATCTTTGAAGATAGATCAGAGCTTATATGGGGCTAATTGATTCAGCTCTTTACTCTTTTACTCCCATTTACTTGTTTCAGTCATTTGACTGTGGCCATGCTGGAGCACCACCTTTAGTCGAGCAAATTGACCCCAGGACTTATTCTTTGGAAGCCTAGTACTTATTCTATCGGTCTCGTTTGCCGAACCGCTAAGTTATGGGAACGTAAACACACCACCATCAGTTCTCAAGTGATGTTGGAGGGACAAACACAGACGCACAAACATGTACACATACATATATATATATATATATATATACATATATACGACGGGCTTCTTTCAGTTTCCGTCTGCCAAATCCACTCACAAGGTTTTGGTTGGCCCGAGTCTATAGTAGAAGACACTTGCTCAAGGTGCCACACAGTGGGAATGAACCCGGAACCATGTGGTTCGTAAGCAAGCTACTTACCACACAGCCACTCCTGCGCTGTATATTTTGATTATCTATTACTTCTTGCTACTGTAACATATTCCATTGTTTTTCAACTCAGATATATTTGAAAATGTACATCATCATCATCATCACTGTCGTCATTTAAATGTATTCGTTTTTGTGCTTGCTTAGATCAGATGTGAGTATATTTTAGCAGAGTTTTCTATGGCCAGATGCCCTTCCTGATGCCAACCCCCACCTGTTTCAAAGTCAGGTAACAATCTCCCAGTCTATCAAACAGCCTGGACATGTTTATGGGGAGAACCAGATAAGTGTTTTTGTTTACAAAGATCTTGCAACATGTCAAGAAGTTTTGAACATGTTCTCATGACTATATTAGGGTTAACTTCATTGATATTATTCTTGATTTAAGTAATGAGCTATATCAGCCTTATCATAAACCCAATGAGTGCCTAAGATATGTAGTGAATCATCCCATAAATAATGTGGGTTTTTTTCAAGTGTATGAACTAAAAGTCAGAGAGGGATGAGATAAACTACCTACATCAACTTGCTATAAAAGCAGGTAGTAATTTTACCTTGTCCTTATTCTTAGTGCAAGTTTTGAAAAGTGCAATTCGATTTTAAGTTATTTTTTCAAAGCTATAATGGAAGTGACAAAGAAGCATATTCAGCATATTTTGCTGTATGAGTTCAATAATGGCAACAACACAACAGAAAGTGTGAGGAATAAGACCTATTGAGGCAAGTGAAATCAAATCAAAATCGCTGACAGTACTGCCTGATTGGCACTTGTGCCAGTGGAACATTAAAAGCACATCTGAGTGTGTTCGTTGCCAAGGCCACGGATTGGCTTCCGTGCTGGTAGCACGTAAAAGCACCATTCGAGCGGGATCGTTGCCAGCGTCGTCTTACTGGCACATATGCTGGTGGCACGTGCAAAACAACATTCAAGCGTGGTCATTGCCAGTGCCACTGCACTTGCTCCAGTGTAAGTAGCACGTAAAAAACACCTTTTGACCGTGGTCATTGCCAGAACCGCCTGGCTGGCTCTCGTGCCAGTGGCACATAAAAGCACCCACTACACTCTCGGAGTGGTTGGCGTTCGGAAGGGCATCCAGCTGTAGAAACTTTGCCAGATCAGATTGAGCCTGGTGCAGCTTTCTGGCTCACCTGTCCTCAGTCAAGCCATCCAACCCATGCCAGCATGGAAAGCGGACGTTAAACGATGATGATGATACAGTTTCATATTTAAGAGATGAGGAATTATGTACATTATTTATATTTGACGGATATCTGTAGTCATCTTGTTTGTTGCCCATAGGCATATAGCGTAGTGGTTAAGAGCGTGGGCTACTAACCCCATGTTTGATTCCAGGCAGTGACCTGAATAATAATCATCATCATCGTTTAACGTCCGCTTTCCATGCTAGCATGGGTTGGACGATTTATTTATTGGGACTGGTGAACCAGATGGTTACATCAGGCTCCAATCTGATTTGGCAGTGTTTCTACAGCTGGATGCCCTTCCTAACGCCAACCACTCCGAGAGTGTAGTGGGTGCTTTTACGTACCACCGGCACGAAAATGATAATAATATCGAAAAATACCTTAGGAATGAGAACCCAGGTTCGAAATTTCCCCAAGACACCTGATGAAGGCTAGAAGGTATATCAGCTGAAACATTGTGTTAGCAACAAACAAGATGAGAACAAATATCCGTTAAATGTAAATAATGTAAATAAATAATGGACGATGATGATGATTTTGGGGAATTGGACAATAAGCATAAGCCAGTGTCAACGGTGGTTCCAGAAATTAAGAGCCGGAAACTACAGCCTAGAAGATGAGCCTCGTCTTGGAAGATCTGTAGAGCTCGATGAGGCTGTTCTGCAAACCCTGGTGGAACAAAATCCCATCATAACTGTTGAGGAACTTGCAGAGAAGCTTGGATTTGGTCATTCAATCATCCATCAATATCTGCATGCCATTGGAAAAGCCAGCAAATTGGGTGAATGGGTTCCTCACAAACTTTCCGAGTCTAATTGCACACAGAGAGTGAATGTGTGCTCTTCTTTGCTGTCATATCTCATGAATGAACCTTTTTTTGACCAAATAGTGACTGGTGACAAGAAATGAGTTATCTATAAAAATGTCAAGTGTCAAAGACAGTGGGTAGGGAAAAGAGAAACACCAGCACCTCAGGCTAAAGAAAGTCTTCACCCACGTAAGGTGTTGCTATTTGTTTGGTAGGATATGAAAGGTTTAGTCCATTTTGAACTTTTAAATCCAAACCAAACAATAACAAAAGCTAGCAGCTTGAGTAGCTTAACTCTTTAGTCAAATGTAATGCTTATTTGTTCGCTTTATTTTGAATTATTCAAGTTCAAGAGGGGTGTCCACAATATTTACTTGTAACTTTGTTGATTTTTTACATACAGATTTGAAAATTTGTCAGTGGGTGCTTATATACCAGTGGTTTATATTTATGTAATTTTAGCTGATCTTTCTGAGTAAATTTGACTTTTATGGGCAGGTCAATTTAATTAACATTTGTAAAAGCAATAACCTTATGGATAAACATTAAAATTGAAATTCTTAATGCATCTTCCCTGTTTGATTTGTTACTAAAATTATCCCAGATGTCAGCCGCCAACAATTTTGCCACTTTTCAAGATATAATTAGTACAAGATTTTATTCTTTCTCTATATTTTATTCAAACATTTTCATTGAAAATAACATACAAAACTCTTTTACTAGTCAATATACCATTAATTATGTACTCTTATACAGTTTAATGAATACATTTACATAACAGAATGCATCTATTAAAAAAAAGCTCATTAACAGGCGAAATAAAGGTGAATACAGGTGTGTGACATACTGAAAATTTATATGTATTTCTCACTTTCACATGTTTGTAATAAAATGAAAGGTATATAACAAACAAAATGTAGTTATGCCATATTTTCTATCATGAAACTGTCCAAAGCACAAGGGCACTTTGCAAAACAATCCATATACCTAAAGAAATAAGTTGGAAGGGAACATATATACCAGTACAGGTACATACTGGTATGCATGTACATGGGCGCATGTACACACACACACATGTACAAACATAGGTATAAATTATATTTCAATTTAAGTTTATTTTATTCCATGAACAGGAATTGCATTTTCCTTTACTTTCTTTTATTCATATTAATTTACCCACATATAATATAACCCATTATTCATCATTATTACTATTACTATTATTGAATTGAAATAAAAGGAATAATTTTAATGCATGCATAGTAAACATGTTTATATATTCTGTATATTCCAAAAGTATCTTAATATAATCCTTACTGTACTCTGAAAATCCTGATGATTTTCCTTATAACATATTTAAAATGCAAAATTATATTTTGTAATTTCAATCTTATTTGAGAAATGAAATAATTGTTGGTTAATATGTTGATTAATTAATAAATTAGAATTTGTATCCATTAGATCTCATTGTTTTCTAACTATATATATAGATGTATATGTAAATATGCATACCAAAGTAAGTACATAAATGTGAGAAATACTGGAGGTAGAGTAACATGCTCTATTATTATTAAACCTGCAGAAATATCACAAAAAGCTACTACTCAGAGTTTCACATTCCCATTTGTCAGACAATCTAAACTGTCTCACAAACAGGAACGTGAAACTCTGAGTAGCAGTTTTTTTGTAATGTTTTTGCAGCTTTAATAATACTAAAGTATACAGTGTTGCCATTTAATTTAAGAACACCAGTATACTAATGTTAAAATGGCATTTTTTATATATTCACATTGTAAATTGTGAAGATGTATATCAAAATAAAGAAAATTTCACTAGCTTTAATATGGTATGCAACTTTACAGCATAACATCAACATATTAATTTTAAATTAAAAATAAACTTTATTTTGCATAATTTATGTTACCACTTAATTTAAGAACAATTTGCTTTTTTTTTTTGCCTTATTAAAGGTCGGGTAATTTGCATGTTGTTAACAATTTTAAAGTTACTGAATAGTTGTGATGGGTAAGAGACAAAACTTAACACCAGAAACCAAGGCGGGGATTGTTCAGCCACTACGTCAGTTTCATTGGATATTCTCCATGTTTCTTTTGGTCTACCACACTTCTGTTTCCCTTGAGGTATCCATTGGAGGGCTTGCATTGTAATGTTTTCTGCTCTTGATCTGGGTTTTGATAGGTTGCAGGCTCACCTTTCCCAACAAGGCTTTGTTTATGAGTCTGTCTTGCCACCTTTCCAACAAATTCTTCCTCGGATTCTTTTAAAATAAAATTAACTTTGTGGATAAGACAATATCACAAAAATTATCTCACACACTTTTTAAATATTAAAGAAGTATCTGATAAGGAGAATTTAACTTCAAATGCAAATCATATCATCATCATCATCATCGTTTAACGTCCGCTTTCCATGCTAGCATGGGTTGGATGGTTTGACTGAGGACTGGCAAGCCAGATGGCTGCACCAGGCTCCAATCTGATCTGGCAGAGTTTCTACAGCTATGCCCTTCCTAACGCCAACCACTCCTAGGGTGTAGTGGGTGCTTTTACATGCCACCGGCACGAGGATCAGTCTGGCGGTACTGGCAACAACCACGTTCAAAAATGTATTTTTTATGTGCCACCTGCACAGGAGCCAGTTCAGCAGCACTGGCAACAACTTCGCTTGAATGTTTTTTCACATGCCATCGGCACAAGTGCCAGTAAGGCAACGCTGGAAATGATCACGCTTAAATGGTGCTATTTACGTGCCACTGGCACGGAAGCCAGACAGCTGCTCTGGCAATGATCACACTCGGACGGTGCTGTTAGAGCTCCACTGGCACAGATGCCAATGATTTCGATTTCGAACAATAACAAAAAATTTGCAATTTTATAAAATATATTGAGCCAATTTCTAAAGATATTTAATTACTTAAGTATGTAGTTCCTGATATATATAAATTTTTGGCTGTTGAGTTTGATGCAAATAACATAGAAAATGTGCAGGAAGAACTTAGCTGTTAAATTCTATTGTTGATGATTTACTGATGTAGATTATTGATTGTTTTAAATCACTAAAATTCCAATATGAGAAGAGTATTGAGTTCTGTTAAGTATCTACAACGGAGAGATGTTAGTCATATTTTAATTGTTCATGTTTGTGTTACGTCACTTTTTTTCATATTAAATCTATTTAAACAAGGATGACTAACAATCATCTCAATGACTTCCTTTGCTTAGCTAAATAGTATCATCATCATCGTTTAACATCTGCTTTCCATGCTAGCATGGGTTGGACGATTTGACTGAGGACTGGTGAAACCGGATGGCAACACCAGGCTCCAATCTGATTTGGCAGAGTCTCTACAGCTGGATGCCCTTCTTAACGCCAACCACTCAGAGAGTGTAGTGGGTGCTTTTACGTGTCACCCGCACGAAGACTAGTCAGGCGGTACTGGCAACGGCCACGCTCAAAATGGTGTATTTTATGTGCCACCCGCACAAGAGCCAGTCCAGGGGCACTGGCAATGATCTCGCTCGAAAATCCTACGAATGCCAGTCAGGCGGTCAAAATCACTGGAGATCCACAGTATCAAACTTCAACTTGAGCTCAATAATATCTGCTATCTAAAAAACCTTTTTGCTTTATTCTCTGTCATCATCATCATCGTTTAACGTCCGCTTTCCATGCTAGCATGGGTTGGACGATTGACTGAGGACTGGTGAACCAGATGGCTACACCAGGCTCCAATCTGATTTGGCAGATTGGAGCCTGGTGTATTAATTT
Organism: Octopus bimaculoides; assembly: GCF_001194135.2. Lineage (NCBI taxonomy): Eukaryota > Metazoa > Mollusca > Cephalopoda > Octopoda > Octopodidae > Octopus > Octopus bimaculoides. The sequence goes on from NC_068983.1 coordinate 73,152,740, forward strand.
GAAAACTCACTCATTTATGTAATGTATAATCATCACTACTATCATCATTTTCATGTCCATTTTCCCATACTGGCATGAGTCAGAAAAAATTTGTTGAGACAAATTTAGTACTCCCAGCATATGTATTTGTTACCATTCCTCACCTGTTTCCAAGTTAAATATTTCCCTTTTGTCCTTCAAACCCAAACACCACAATGACCAGACATGTTTTCTCAGATTTGCAAATGAATGACACTGTATATGATGGTGACTTTTATTTGCAAACTAGCTGGCCCCATGCCATCAAAAATGACAGCTAATTGTAGTATTTTATATATAAATAAGGTACAAAATCAAGTTTTTAGTTTAATTCTTTTATTACTAAATTTTTTGTGAAAAATCTCTCTGCAACTAACATCCCTTGACTGCTTGTTTCCTTCAAAAGAATTTTTAACTTTCCTTCCTTCTTGTATGACTTAAGGCCACATAAAGCTGGCCGTGACTAAATACGGGATAGAATATGGATGGTAAATTAAATTAATACACTCGTCAATGTTATCTAGTGGTTGTCCTTTGAGATGTGACATCGATCATCGTTTGTTACTGAAAGAACGCTGATTCACACTACAAACATTTACATACTTCCCTTGTACATACACACACATACATATACTGACACAGTTGAAACGCTGTTTGATTTTTCTTTTCAGTGTTGAATGTTCACCATCCCACTTCCATTCACATGCACACACACACAAACATTCGCATTCCTCTGAGATACAACAGCTTCAGGTCTGACTACACCAATTTGTGACAACTCCTTGGTCTCCTTCTTTCACAGGTTCCATTCATGTCAGGTATGGGGTCTTGGGCTTACTCCTGGCTAAATACTATTCCTGCAGCCATCTTATTAGGAAGATGGCATCAGTAGGACTTCTTCCTGTCACAAAACCAAACTGCATCACCCTAATCAATTGCACTGTAACTCTTGGTTAAATTCACATCTGATTGAACTGTTTATTACTTCTGTATTTGTCTCTATCTAGTGCTAGTGCATCTCTTTTGCTCTCGTAGCAGTTAATGATGATGATGATGGCAACTATTGATTGCCATGCAAATAAAAGTAACTTCCAAGTTTCTAAAGGCTGGATATATTTGCTCTACGATATCACTCAGTTTGCTAGAAATAGTAGATGAGTTTGGAATATATTTAATGAACCAAGACATTTGAATTAAAATTACACCTATAGTGAGGGGAAAACATTAGCAAAGTGATTAATTCTGGGTAAGAAAGACAAAGTAAGACAACTTATGAAGTTTTAATTAAGAAATAGAATGTAGTAAGAAAATGAGCCTGAACTTTGTACTGTGATAACTTGACGTTTTGGCCCAAGATGACTGAGAGATATTTAACTGTAACTGTTTAAGTTTACACCTTGCAAATTTGGCCAACCTATACTGAGGTTACATCATTCTGATATATGTTTATAGACAGTTTCTTGGTCATATCAAATCACATATTCTAATCCCCAGTATATTGTCAGACTGAAAGAATCAGCTAAACTATAAACAATAATGTGATAGGTAATGAGCTTTATTCTAGCTTACCATAGGATACATACAGATACAGGGGCTTGGACCAATAGTCATTGTGAATTCTAGAGCAAATTCGTGGGTTTTAAGTGATAAGAACTAAGGCTCCTTTATTCCCAGACCTGGTCTTATAGTGTACTGATTCTTGCACCTTTAGAGTATCCGGGAGTTAAAACAGAAACATGACTTTGAAGTCTGACAGACATTCAGTTCTTTTGATGGCCTCTGCTGCTCAGCTATTGTATAAGTTTGCTGTCTCCTAGTTATTCTGCATATCTGATGTTTATATCAATAACTGTCAGCTGTGTAAATCTCTGTTTAGTCATGCCAAGCACCAGATGGTTAGAGAGTTGTTGTTTAACTTCAGATCAGCTGTGATAGCGCAGACATATAGCCTACAGATAGTTGAACAAATGTCTTGAAGTGATCTTATTGTTGAAGATATAGCACACCTCCAACTAGTTGTCTTTTGTGTGCATTCTGTACACTGTCAACATGTTATTCATAGAATCAGGATGTCAGTCTGAATACCTTGCATTCTCTCCATTGTCCAGTTTATTTCTGTATGCCTGTTGTGTTGTTGTTGTTGTTGTTTAGCCTCTTATAAAACTGGACTATGATCAAAAACACTCAAGTTGAGAGCAGGCTTATGATTCAGTCATTTCAGTTAGGACCTTTCTATAATTTTGTTTACCAAATACAAAGATCACATTATACAATGTACTCAACCATTTTTTTTAAGCTGGTAGATTTGTGGTAGACTTAGCTATTATTTTTAGCAGGTTGAGTGACCACATAGAAGATACTTTGTTGACTTGGGGAGTAAATGTATTTTTTAAATTTGTTTTGGGATAAGTTTCCTCATTGATTGTTTCACATAGTGCAGTTACATCTGGAAAATGTTGGGAGGATATGAGTGTGATACCATCTTTGTATGAGGTTGTGTATAATGTATGAAATAGTGGAAAGATTGCATATGTTAAAAATACTGAGTGAAATGATGGATTCTTGTAGTAATCCATTAGACTTGTTCTTTTTATAGAAAGACATGGCCACTTGTAGGATAGTTTGCTAGCTGGTATTTTGTGCTATTTCTAAAAGTGTCAAGCATATTCAGTGTAGGTGGATAGTAGGAATAGTTGAAAAACTTTGCTGATATCAATGACAGAATGGTAAATCTGTACTGTATGTAATGTTGGAAAGAGAGGAATTTGTAGTTTAGTGATGAGGCGGATGAATTTTTATGGAATTTCTGAGGGTACATATAGGGATGGATGTGCGAGGATGTTATCCAGTTTTCTAATTATGGAGATCTGGCAGTGTTGGTATGAGAAGTTGTTGCTATTAGTAAGTTCAATAATTCCTTCTGGCCCTGAGGTTTTAAAGTTTTTTTAATTTTCTCACAGCATTCCTGGTGCCTCAAAGAAAGAAGAGGTCAGAATTATAATCCAGATAGAAAGTATGATGGGCTATAAACGTAGCATAGATGGTTGTTAGTCTTTTGTTGCTTTGTGAATATGTATCTTGGTGTGGTTGTGGACAGGATACTGAAATATATACCGATAAGATGCTGATTTCAATTCAATACATTGTACTCTCTTTTTAAAAAATGCCTTGTGCAAGTGAAAAAAGAGAAGATTGTCGAAGATGGTAGATAGCTATGCTACCAATAAGCCCAGTCATTGAAAAATAATGTCATAGCATAATGATATAAATGCAAAAATGCTGGAAAGAGAAGGTTTTTAAACCCTAATGAGTGTTTCACATTTTGTTTGTTACCCAGATACCAAAGCATTGTATACTATTGAGTTTTGGCACTTAAATCAAATGAACAATTTTCAGTTACAGATCTGTTCCACATATGCACATGCGATGTGTTTCTGTGTCACTATCAACTTCATCTTTCAATGAAAAAAAAATACTGAGATGAAAAAGCAGTTATAAAATCTAGTTACAAAGAGTAGACAACAATCTCATGTGACCAATACAGAAGTGAACAATGTTGTTTATTTAATTTGTCTTTCAGTTCATAGTTGTAGGTTCATGGTCCTGTTAATCTATATATATAAAAATGAGAATGTGTGTATGTGTGTGTGTGTATCCCTAAAACTCGAGAACTACGCAACCAATTTCATTCAACATTTACACATGCCTTACTTAGGGTTCCGGTTGTGTTTTAGTCAAAAAAAATTTTTAACTTCTTGCAGAGTTCGAGCCCACGGCAACATAATATCTCCTCCACTATTTAAGTATTACGTGTCAAAAGTGAAACAAAAACACTCATGTCAAATACTTTCACTTTAAAAATGAAACTATTCCACTAACTCAAACAATCACATTTCGATATTGTAATGACAGATACTTTCACTTTACATATATATATATATATATACAGAGAGAGAGAGAGAGATGTATATGTATATATGTACACGTATATGTATAGATATATATATATAGATATAGATCTATATGCATACATGTAT
>NC_068983.1:73158901-73161751 GCF_001194135.2 Octopus bimaculoides
TGGAATATGCGCATAAGGATCAATAGTATGGGATACATGTCTCATGATTAGAATTTTTTTAGGGTGTGTAAAGAGGGAAAGAACCCTCATGTGCAATTTTGATGAAATTTGAATCATATGTATTCCAGTTCCTTACAGAAAATATAACAGAAAAGTCTCATTTTTCAATCGCATGTAACACAGGCAACGCCGGGTATCTCTGCTAATTACATATAAAAGAAACTTAAGTAAAATATTAGGAAAGAAATGGGACATCTTGTTTGGCCATGGTTAACAGCCATGTAGTGAGTGACTCCAGAAATCTTAAGATAAAACATTCTCAGCTGCTTAGATTAGAAATCAATGCTTTCTCCTTTTGTCATATCTGACAACCTTTGGATGATGGAAGAGGGCCTAGAAATTAGATATATTTAGCAAAGTTGGCTTGTGATGTTTTTTAAATACTGTCTAGATTTGACAGTTATTTTCATGATGTGTCACCCACCACCTTGAAATACTAAAGTGATGTTTTTGAAATTCAATTTGTTGTTATCTAATCTGTCCAGTTGATTGAGGGGGTGGGGTTATGACTTAGTCTTCTTTACTCTAACAAAGCTTGCTCAGTGTGACATGTGTGCAAGTATGTCACCTGATAAATATGTGGTTTATTTCTAGACATAGATAAAAACTCATCTATTCTGCTCAACAAACAAACAATCATTTTGTTAAGTGCTCAAGAAATTTTATCTCATAATAATCAACAGATTTACCGTACTCACATTATTTATGTTTTGATAGTTGAAACTATGCAAGATGTTAGATAATAATGTGCATCCTCGTCTTTGTATGATGTAAAGATTTCATTGAATGATTAATTGTAAGGATTGATATTAGAGAAGGTCTGAGAGACTATCTATTTCAGTGTCTGATTTGAACAGATAAACACTTGTGTTTTCAGTTATTTCACACACAGTTGTGTCTCTTATCTTTTACCTGTTTCAGTCATTGGACTGCAGTCTTGAAAGGTTTAGTTGAACAAATCAACTCTGGACTTATTTTTAAATTTGATATTTATTTTATTGGTCTCTTTTGTCAAACCACTATGTTATAGAGATGTACACACAAACCAACAGTAGTTGTCAAGCCATGGAGGGAGAGCAAACAGACACACATGCATGTATGCAGGCATACATACATACATACATGCAAACAAACAAAAAAACAATGGCTTCCACACAGTTTCCATTTACCAAATTCATCAACAAAGCATTGGTCAATCTGGTGCTATAGTAGAAGACACTTGGCTAAAGTGCTGCAGAGTGGGACTGAACCCAAAACTACATGGTTGCAAAATGAGCTTCTTAACCATGCAGCCATTTCTGTGTCTGTCAAAGCTGTTTGACAACTCTTTCTGTGTAATAGTTTTCTGCATTTCAATCTAAAACTAGCGGTTATGCACCAAAGTTAAACTTTTAAATGAATGTTGAACATATCTGCAATTTACTTCTCTGGAAGATTTACTCCTCATGAATATCAACTTGAAGATTGAAAATAGGTTTAAGTCAGATGTAAATATCTCCTAAATAAGCACAGTACTTCTGAAGGTCAGAGGTACCAGATCACTTGGTAATGTTTGTTTACAGTATCCCTTTTGTTACCAAATTTCTTCTGAAATACACCATTTCAAGATGCCCCAGCATGGCCACAGTCCAATGACTGAAACAAGTAAAAGATATAAAGGATATACAGAAGAATTTAATAAAATAACTTTGTCTTAATGAGCTGGTTTTTCAAACTTGAAATATTGATGAGAGCTTTAAAATTTAGACCACCTTAAAACAGAAAATTTGTATCATGAGACCAAGGTCTGTCTCAAGCAGGTTGATATCAAAATGGTTAAACTGACGTTCTAATGTCAGTTTGTCAGAAGGTAACATTCCCAGATGTTCTTGAACCTACATTTCAAAGATAGGTAATCTAAGGGATTATAGAAAAAATGTTACAGGCAGAAAAAAATAAACCTGCCAGCTTCAGATTTGAACCTATGCTATGGTAATCTTATCCAAAACTTTATCCATTTGACCTGATCAGTTCACTTCTCCATTGATCTACAATATAACATCTCTTCATGTCTCTCAGTACTCCATTATCCTATCTGTATGGTTCAGTGTTCTTTTGTTGTTGCTATTGTTTAATTCCAAATCATTCTAACTGAGCATATAGTGTCAGTATGTCATTAAGTAGGGCATATATTATCAATGTCATTAAGTTAAGTAGGACTTTGTTTCATGGAGATTTGACTCTTGTTTCTGTAGATTTAGTGACCATGTAAAGGTAACTGGAAGAAATTTTCTGTGTTGGTCAAAAGCTGTCTACAAAACAAAATCTGTTATTGATTAATACTATTCAATTTCATTGACTTTAATACAATCAAAGTAGCTTAGCCTGGTAGATAAAACATTGGATTATCTACTACTCATAGGCTGTGAATTGAAATCTGCTGTATTTTGTTGTTTCTAGACTGAACATTTTTTTTATTCTGTATTGCCTCTGTTGACCTACATGCCAAAAATATGTTTCTGATCACTTAGTAATGTATCTGTGATGGAATAATGTTCTATCCAGGGATAGTGAGGGCTATCTCTCATATCCAACTTTATGGTATGAAGCAGATAATATTTGCTAGGAGTGGCTGTATGGTAAGTAGCTTGCTTACCAACCACATGGTTCTGGGTTCGGGCCAACCAAAGCCTTGTGAGTGGATTTGGTAGACAGAAACTGAAAGAAGCCCGTCGTATATATGTATATCTATCTATCTATCTATATATATATACACATATATATGTATATATACACACACACATATATATA
>NC_068983.1:73161910-73170508 GCF_001194135.2 Octopus bimaculoides
GTGTGTCTGTGTTTGTCCCCCCAACCAATGCTGGTGTATTTACCTCTCCGTAACTTAGCGGTTTGGCTAAAGAGAGCGATAGAGTAAGTACTAGGCTTACAAAGAATAAGTCCTGGGGTCGATTAGCTCGACTAAAAGGCGGTGCTCCAGCATGGCCACAGTCAAATGACTGAAACAAGTAAAAGAGTAACCCTTTTGATATCAACCTGGCCAAGATCACCTCTGGTTCTATGATATAAAGTGCCTGATTTAAAGTGTAATTTATGCTCCAAACCCCAGCTTTATAAGGACAAAAGCAATGAATTTCAACAGAAATGTGGTAACAAAATGGTTTTAAAAACCAGATGGGGATTTAGGTAGTATTTGCAACTATTATATTTATTGAATAACCTTGGGAAATTTAACGAAGGTGCCTTCTACATGTACATTTAACAAAGTGCAGGTGATCATTGAAAGTTGTTTGTGGAAAAAAATTTTTAATCAAATGTAATTATGACTACAATGAATAGAGGTTATTAGCACTATGATAACTTATTTTCTGCAGGTATTCTATAGAACTTTATAGCCAGCACTTATTTTTGCTACAACGTTTTGTATCGAGACGTCTAATGTAAACAATGTGATCGAAGACTGAAGTGAGTAACGAGTGTACATGCCATATTTCAGGGTTTGTTGCTCCTCCTTCATCACTCTAACTCACTATTGTCTCCAAACACATTGCTAATGTAGCTACCGCGTACAATGGTGTTAAGTTATTGGATATACCAATTTACATATTAGATGCATTCCTGGGGCTATAAACATTAAAGATTTGTAGGTATGTGGTACTTCGTTATGCAAACACAATATACTGACTTACACTTTTACTTGTTTCAGTCATTTGACTGTTGCCATGCTGGAGCACCGCCTTTAGTCGAGCAAATCGACCCCAGGACTTATTCTTTGGAAGCCTAGCACTTATTCTATCGGTCTCTTTTGCCGAACCGCTAAGTTATGGGGAGGTAAACATAGCAGCATCGGTTGTCAAGCGATGTTGGGGGACAAACACACACACACACACACATATATATATACATATATACGACAGGCTTCTTTCAGTTTCCGTCTACCAAATCCACTCACAAGGCTTTGGTCGGCCTGAGGCTATAGTAGAAGACACTTGCCCAAGGTGCCACGCAGTGGGACTGAACCCGGAACCATGTGGTTGGTAAGCAAGCTACTTACCACACAGCCAAACAAAGTACCATGTACTTAGAAATCTTTGATGCATATTTAAAAGGTTCAAGGGAGAAAACTCTAATTCAATTGACAAAAAATGTTAATTTATTTCTTTATTGCCCACAGGGGGCTAGACATAGAGGGGACAAACAAGGATAGACAAAGGGATCAAGTCGATTACATCGACCTCAGTGCGTAACTGGTACTTATTTACTTGACCCCGAAGGGATGAAAGGCAAAGTTGACCTTGGTGGAATTTGAACTCAGAACGAAATACCACTAAGCATTTCGCCAAGCGATTCTGCCAGCTCGCCGCCAGGCTATGGGAAGTGAATCCGATCTTTAGTAGCAATTGTAACAACTCTAGACCTGTTTCAGTGTTATTAACCCTTATCAGTGAAACAGCGTTCCTGTACATCACCAATAATTCTTAGTCAATTGAAATTTCAGAATTCTTTTTGCTGTCTTTTTAAGAGCAATTTTTATTAATACTGTTTTCTCATTGTTCTTTTAAGCTTGTGTGTGCTTTGTCATTCATGCACACTACAGTACACATCCAGTGGGGCATGCTCACTTCATTTCTTTCCATCTCTTACACATCCTCTGTATTCAGTATCTGTGTTTTGCTACCATGCAAAACCATACATACTCAAAGAGTCACTCAGAGAAAAGCCCTTTGTTATTAGCTGAGTTAATAGTTCCCTGACCCTTTCCCACACAAGTCCTTATTCTGGTTATTGCTGATAAGGTCAGCTAGATGACAGAAGTTGTCAAACAACTTCTAACAAACCTCCTGGGCAGTTGAAATAATTTGTTTAATCTGTCTTCTTTCTGCTAACTAATCATGTGCATCAGTTATATACAAAGTATTTTTGTTTTTTGTAGTTGTTTTTTGTCAGCCTGCTTATATAATCTAATTTTTTCCATTCATATTTTACATTGAATATACCTGCTTTTCTGCCTTTCAAGTATACCAGCTTCCCAAATAGTTATTGATTTCCGAATTCTTTGTTTGATGACTAAAATTTTCTGCAATAAACAGGAGGAGGCTGATAACAAAATTCTGATGGACACATCCTTGTACACTAAAGTCCTCTCTGAACTTGTTGCTAACTCATCCTGTACTGACAACAAATACCCTTATATGTAGTTTACACAGCTTCCACAAGCCATTCGTATGAAACCCCTGACTTAGGCTTTCTTAGGTTGGGTATAGTAGCTTACTCTCAGCTTAGAACTTCTACAGATGGTTGCAAAGAGAGTATTTACAGTCTCATGATCCAACCAAGCAGAAACCCAAACTACATATCTAAGCTGTAGCAGTTGATGGTGCTATACCAGTCACTGGGAATAACATTTTGATCTGCCTGATTCATCCTCATCATCATCATTTAACATCCGCTTTCCATGCTAGCATGGGTTGGACGATTTGACTGAGGACTAGTGAACCAGATGGCTACACCAGGCTCCAATCTGATTTGGCAGAGTTTCTACGGCTAGATGCCCTTCATAATGCCAACCACTCCGAGAGTGTAGTGGGTGCTTTTGTTTGTTTGAGTGGGTTTCATGATTGTGTGGTTCCTTAATTACACAGGTTTCCACAGATTGTTGGAAATCAATAGCACTGTTTCTATGTCATTTTGTTTACAATGATTGTGCAACATGTCAAAATATGTCAAGAAGCCTGACATATTTCTAACAAGCATATGGAACACCATGAGATAGTTTTAGTAGGTTTAGATTAATACCAGAGATCATTACATCTCTGGTATGTTGCTTAATATTTCATTAACCCTTTCGTTACTGTATTTATTTGGAGATGCTCTGTGTTTCTTTCAATTACTTTAAATCATCATCATCATCGTTTAACGTCCACCTTCCATGCTAGCATGGGTTGGACGATTTGACTGACGACTGGTGATCGAGACGGCTACACCAGGCTCCAATCTGATTTGGCAGAGTTTCTACTGCTGGATGCCCTTCCTAACGCCAACCACTCCGAGAGTGGGTGCTTTTACGTGTCACCCGCACGATGGCCAGTCAGGTGGTACTGGCAACGGCCAAGCTCAAAATGGTTTATTTTACGTGCCACCTGCACAGGAAAGAATTTAGTAAAATAACTCAGTTATCATTCAGCTAGTGTTAGGAGCATAAATTGTGACTAAGGTTTGGTAGAAGATTTTAATTCAAAACTTATGGAACAAGACATTTGTACTACAGAGCCAGAAGCAGTTTCAGCTGGGTTGGTAACGAAAGGGTTAAAGAAACAAGATTTGAATGGTTTATTTTGAGAAAAAAAAGTTCCTATGTTAACCTATGTCATTCCTGATCCAGTACATCACCAAAGTCTTCCTAGTCATAGCAATGCTGTCTTTCTGTATTCCTAGTACTATTGTGTACAGTGCATCTTATTTAACACAGTAAGGTGTTATATGAGAAAGATTTAGCTGTTATTTCCAACTCATCAGATGATTGCAAAGGGGCTCTCTTGCAGCTGGTCTGGATTAACTATCTCTGTCTTAGTTCATGATCTTCATTACTTGTTGATGTTCTATTGAAACCACATTTGTATCAATGGATATCTTGTCTTTATTATTTGCATATTGTCCTGAGATTTAGAACTTAAAAGCCCCTATTTTTTAAGATATAACTGTAACTTTAGTGTGCCCTCTGCACTTATTATTCAGTGTCTACCTAATTCACTTGTGGCACTGGTTTCTGAGATGTAGTCATGATTGATATTTTACTAGAGTAGATAGATAGCTGAATACATGCTTTTCAATGGTTGTTTTTATTTCCTTTTTCACCATTTTCTTGGATCATATACTAAATGAGTCACTATCTGGTTTACATATTACTCTTTTTTTTCTCTTTCAATCTCACTCTGTCTTTCACATTCTCTTTTCTTCTCTTTCTCTCTCTCTCTGTGCATATGTACACATTCATTGTGCTACATCAGCTTGTTTGCACATACATACTCTTATGCATACACCCACACAGTTGCAATGCTCCTACTAACCCATGTGTGAGTGTGTGTTGTGTTTATATAATACAATGCAATATGTCTACACTTTATCTAAACTCCCAGATTGTTTATTATTAAGTATTAAAGAAGCTTATTGTGAAACTGAATCTTGGTCCTTGCCATGTTATTAAATCTGAGACATGGGCCACTAAAGTCTATTGCTATGCACAAATTAACTGCAAACTAGGTGCTCTATTTCATGCATATAAAAATTTATGATTTTTAAATTTTTTATGTCTCTTGTTTTTATCTATTTTTAGTATACAATAAAATGTCTTAGTTTATCTTTAAGTTTCTGATTTTGTTGTTTTATTTTTTTAAATTCTTAAGTTTCAAGTCTGATAATTTAATTACATTTTCTATTTGTGTTTTCTTCTCTCCTGTACATAAATGTAATTTTCAAATTAATATTAGTAGTCTGCTGGTGTAGTTTTATAATGAGAGAATTATATTTTCTCTTTTATATATTTTGAAATCTTTTTAACCCTTTGCCTGGTGATACACAGGACATTATTTCTTTGGCATCCATGCATCATATGAGACACAAAACTTTTTTTTTTGTCTGTTTCCACTGCCAGAGTAACTTGGGACATATGAAAGGAAGTCTTTATTATTTGCTGCAGTCATTAGATTGTGTCCTTGTTGGGGCACTACCTCGAAAGGTTGTTTTTTAAGCCTGATACTTATTCTATCAGTCTCATTTTGCTGAACTGCTAAGTTACGGAAGCATAAGAAAAACCAACAGATGTTGTCAAGCAGTGGTGAGGAACAAATGCATGCACATGTGTACACACACACACAGATATATACCTGTATATACAATAGGCTTCCATACAGTTTCTAACTATCAAATCCACTCACAAGGCTTTGTTCAGCCTGATGCTATAGTAGGGGACGAGACAAGCTTCTTACCATTCAGCATTGCTTGCTTTATATTACTCAGAACATAAAAAACAAAGGCCAACTAAAAGTCTGAAAACATGAATGGATGTTTAGGACAAACGTCTGAAAATGCTTCAGACACTTCTTCAATAGATGCTTTCTCATATTTGATACTAAACATTTTCTTTTTACTTTTGTATATCAGTGTGTTGGAATTAGAATATTTTCAATTTCTAAATAAGTAATCTATTTTACATAGATTTTTTTTCTACTGATGAGTTATTATTTCTTTTTGGAAAAGGAATGACTGTCATCATTCTTATTTTTACTTTGTTGATAACTAAGAAGCCCGTCGTATATATGTATATATATGTATGTATGTGTTTGTGTGTCTGTGTTTGTCCCTCCACCATCGCTTGACAACCGATGCTGGTGTGTTTACGTCTCCATAACTTAGCGTTTCGGCAAAAAGAGACCGATAGAATAAGTACTAGGCTTCCAAAGAATAAGTCCTAGGGTCGATTTTCTCGACTAAAGGCGGTGCTCCAGCATGGCCACAGTCAAATGACTGAAACAAGTAAAAGAGTAAAAGAGTAACTCTAAAGCTTTAAATGAATATAGTGGTTTATTTATAGAATAAAAATTTAGAATTCTGTTTTTGTTAAAACAGTCACAACCATTTTACTTCCACATCTATCTTATTCAACTAAAGCCAGTTATTACTAGTAGTTTTCACCTAGTTCTCACCATTTTCCACCACTCTATTGCAAATGCTGTGACACGTTCTCTCCACTGTTGCTGACAACATATGGTTCCCTTAACCTCCAACTGCTTTTTTTTTTCTTTCTTTTTTTTTCACATATCTTAATTCAAACTATGTCCTCTTGCTAGACATCTTTCAAATCAGACACACCCCATTCCTTTTCTAGATGAAGCAAATCACACTCAGCTATACTGTTTTAGTCTTCTAAAACGTGACTCACAGAACTTTACATTTGTAACAGAGAAGGAACGAAAAATACGTCTGCAAAACCTGAAATCCAGAGGTTTTAAAGTAAACCTTGCAAAGACAAAAGTTTAGTTAGGAGGAAAGAAAATATTTCTCTATCTGGGATGTGGCTGTGCTGAATATGCAAGAAAGGGATAGGAAGGATTTCTGCACAATGTTTCAACTGTAAAGTTAACTATGGATATACAAAAGATGCAGTAGAATTCAAGAAAAGTTAACAGGACTTCTTTGTAGTAAGTCTACAAGAGTAAGCAGGATGAGCACCCATGAAATGAATCCCCTTCAAATGTCTGGAAGGTATCCTAGAAGTGGTTGACAGCTTCTGTTACCTAGGTAACATAATCAGCAGTGATTATTATGTTCCAAAAACATAATAAAAACTAGATGGGAAGAGTTCAGGTTGCTATTACCCTTGCTGGCAACAAAAGGATCCATTCTCTAAATGAAGGGCAGCTTGTATGATTCTTATGTACAAAGTGCAATACTGCACAGTAGCAAAATATTGGCATTGAATTTTTTATCTTGTTTCAGTCATTAGACTAGCCGTGCTGGGGCAGTATTTACTTTTTAAAGCCCGGTTATTATTCTATCAATCTCTTTTGTTGAACCACTCAGTTACAAGAATGTAAACAAACCAGCACTGGTTGTCAAGCACTAGGGTGGGGGCAACAAACACAGCTGTACACAGACATTGCGATGTCACCAACCAGTGTCAAATTAATCTCAGAACTAGAGGCAATCCAACAAAGCTACACGAAGAAGATAGCCTTTATGCAGCATATAAGCTATTGGGAAAGACTCAAGAGATTAAGACTCTATTCCTGAGAGCGTAGATGAGAAAGATATGCCATAATATACATCTGGAAGATCCTTGAAGAAATTGTCCCAAACTTTGGCATCGAAAGTTACACAAATAAAAGAACTGGACGCCATTGCATAGTGCCAGGGACTCCAAATTTGCCATCAAGATGTAGGACAAGATACTGCAATAGCCTGGGCTTCAGAGGTCCACAGCTCTTTAATATCCTCCCAAAGGACCTGAGAGACCTGCATGCAGTGGATGTAGGTGTCTTCAAGATGAGGCTGGACCTTTTCCTGTCAGGTGTCCCAGATGAACCAACTTCACGGCAGGAGGTGCAGATGAGAGCAGCTGCATCAAACTCTCTCATGCACCAAATGTCAATTCCTGAAGTAAAATTCGTGAAGTTAAATTGTGTAGCAACACCAAATGGTGGTGCCCCAGCATGGCCACAACTCATGAGCTGAAACTAGATAAAATGAAAAATGAACAAAAAATAAATAAAATACACACACACACACACATACAATAGGCTTCTTTCAGTTTCTGTCCACCAAATCCACTCACAAGGCTTTTTGTCAACCTGGTGCTATAATAGAATGAGGGGATATAGGGAGAGGTGGTGAAGGCTGATTTCAGTATGCTGAACCTTATGAAGGAGATGACAAATGACCACAGCAAGTGGCAATACATTGTACTGAGGAAGACCCATCCACCTCGTGTAAAAACAAGAGGCAAACTGATGATGACAGCAGCAGCAGTGGTGATGGTGGTGTTGGTGGTGGCGGTGGCGGCAGCAGCAATGGAAGAAGTTGGGGAGGAGGAGGAACTGAGATGTCAAACTTTTGAAGTTTTTCCGAACATTTGGTTGTCTGCAAAAACTGTTACAAGGACAGCAGTGTATTACAAAATAAAATATTTTTGTTAGTATTACGTGGTATTTAACATTTGTTTTTTTTTTTTGTTGAATCACTGAATAATATTATCAAACAGGTTGAAGGTTTAAATTAGATCAGTTACTTTGCTTTGAATCGTTTCTCTGTTATACAAATGAATAATGTTAAGACACATCACTTGAAGTTTTAGTATAGCCACTGCACTCATCACTTAGGAAAGCTAAAGTTAATTAACCCTTTAGTGAGATGTGATGTCGACCCAAAATTTCAAATGGTCGTAGTCCTTGTGGCTTTTTACATATACAATATATGAATTAATTATAGTTAAAATAACTAAAAGCCACAAAATGTACCTCCACCATTTCTTCCCAGGTCAACCAACTGGGTAATATGCCCAATATTGGTCAGATTTATCAACCCTACCCATATATTTGTTATCTATATATATAAAAATGAGAATGTGTGTCTGTCTGTCTGTCTGTCTGTGTGAATCCCTAAAACTCGAGAACTACACAACCAATTTCATTCAAATTTTACAGATGCCTTACTTAGGGTTCCAGTTGTGTTTTAGTCAAAAAACATTTTAACTTCTTGCAGAGTTCGAGCCCACAGCAACATAATATCTCCTCCACTATTTAAGTATTACGTGTCAAAAGTGAAACAAAAACACTCATGTCAAATACTTTCACTTTAAAAATGAAACTATTCTACTAACTGAAACAATCACATTTCGATACTGTAATGACAGATACTTTCAGAGAGAGAGAGA
>NC_068983.1:73171093-73187629 GCF_001194135.2 Octopus bimaculoides
TTACATTGTGATTTCTGCAATGTGGTGCATAAATTGTCAAGTAAATGAGACGCATCTTAGCCTCCACTGATTCACTTGCAAAGTGTTGAGTAAAATTATTTCGTTGCAGACCTCCTTTGGGTCTTTTTATTATCACTACGACACACATAGTCCCCAGTTGGTAACATTGATTTCAAGGCCCTCCTAGATGAGAGACTGGCATTCCACTTAATGTCTTTGTTCCATGCTGGCATGGATTGGAGAGTTATTAATGTAGAAATATGGTATCATAGCTACTAACAGTTGAGGGTTGCGTAGTCTAGACGGCGTTTTTAGATTTCATTATTCTCTTTAACCCGGGCAAAGCCGGGTATTTCTGCTAGTAATAAATATTCACTAGGGATTTCCCTCCAGCACCAACACCAGGTTGTTCATTAATAAACAGAAATAAAATCTGTCTTTTGTCTTTAAAAGCAGTAGCTAATAAATTTTCCTTTTGCATTTGTAAAATGTTCCCTCTTTTTTTAAATAAACCTTTACAGTTGCCCATAACAGTACTGCACTTGTAAGTACTTACATGGGCAAGATTTTCTGCCAAAGCTTTCCTTTTTTGTGACCTCGTTCCCAAGAAGGACAGCGTCTGCTACCCAGGCTACATCAATCTCTGGCGGAATTCCTTCTACACTGATTCTTATTGCTCTTAGTCCTCGGTAAGTGGGCAGAAGCACCGCCTGCTCACTCTTGATGGATGTCACTGCTTGTTTCCTTGCTGTTGCTGCGTCCTTGAACCTCACCTCCACTAATTCAAACATTGAACCTCTTGCAAGGTACACAATATCACTCCATATTGGTCTTGGAGCCTTTTCCACCTGGTCCATAGTCATAATGTCAGTTTTTCCTTTACTTATCAAAAAGGTTCGGTACATTATTGTCCTTTCCTTAATGTTATTACATGTCTCTTGGGGGAGGGACACAGCTTCACCTCAAAACCATCATGACTTAATAAATCTTTATACCTTCCAAATTTTCTGATACCCATTTCCTTCTGGCATTTTGCCACGTCGGTAAAATTCCTCTTCTCCTTCTTCTATTGATCGTCCATCTTCCGGACTGCCTCTAATAATTCCTCTTCCAATGACGATATGTCTGAGAAGCTATAGTCTTCTACAGACATATTTTTACTAAGCTATCTCCCCTCTCATGAGAAGAGAAAGCACAAACAAACAAACTGCTGCAAAGCAGTACAACACATTCAAATACTATAGAAAAAAACACCAGTACAAAAAGCAAAGTATAAAATATACAAATGTTGAAAAAACCTTGTGGTTTAAACAATTTCACAATATTTATACTTGAATAAAGGCAGGAAAGGCTTCATCTCGCATTATCTCAAAGCTACGAGAATTCAATAACGTGATTTGTTTATTTTTTTAGTGATTTTGTTGAGCAGTCGGATATGGCCGGATTTGGCCAGTTTGAATACTAAAGGATTAAACATCTGCTCACTTTGGTTCTTTAGCTTTTTACTAGTTTAAACTTGGCAATTTTGCGACAAGTTTTTGTTTTCTCATTTTGTTGTCTCATTTAGGGAGGGGAATATACCTAAATTATTTTTTACTGTCAATAATGAAATGGGTAAAGTTTGGTGAAGAAGGAGCTTGTACATGATTTCTTGGACTGTTAGAAATAGAAGTCAAAAGCATTATAAAATCACACTACTCCCCACCTCTTTTGTCTCTAATGAATAGGATAACCATATCGGAGAACATTAATTTAAGATAAACTTTCTGAAAAGATGAGATGGTCTTTGTCAGATTGCCTTTAACATTTAAACCAGCCATATCCAGCCAAAATATTCAATCCGCTTTATGTTGAGACTGGGCAAATCTGGCCCCTCACACCTATCCTACAATGTTATTCTAAAAATAAACTGCCATGTCATCAGAATCTTGAAGCTACAAGATGATGCATGATTAATTCAAAACAATCTGAATGCGAAGGGTTAAGCATAAATATAGGTCTATTTATCTTGGCTCCACCTGGTGTTAAAAAACAAATAACCAAAGTAATTATTTTTAACCTTAGTTTTTGTTTGACATCTCATTGATGTTTGATTATAAAGTGTTCCACTAATTACCTTCTAATAGGGCAATACTAAAATCAGTGTTATTTCCTCACCCTTCCACAAGTACTTTATGGCAGAAACAGTAAAGTGTTGGATGAAATATTTAGTTTCATCTTGCCATATTCTGAGTTCAAATTTTACTAGTACTGACTTTGTTGTTTATCCATCTGTCATAAGTAAAATAAAAATTACTTCTATTCATGGACTTGGACTGTGAGTCTACCACTTATATCCCTTTTCTGGCCAATGTACGAAATCATATAATAAATAAACAAACCAACAACAAAGTTTTATTTGTCTTGCTAGAAACAGGATAGGCACGTTGAATAATGTAGTTTTTAAACACACTGTCTGGAAAAAAGAACACAGAATGGTCACAACTGGAATACATTTATTGTTGCTGCTATTTATGGAATAGGGAAATTCTGGTATATAATTGTCACCATGAGACACAGCTGACTGAGTTTTAATTGTGTCTAGTCTATCAAATGAAGAGTTAATGTTTTGTATAAAATAAGCACTTCTGTGCTGTGTCCTTGACTCAAATCTTCCTGGTTCACCTAACTGTAAATAGGTAATGAGTATACTGTTTGAGTATTTTGCTAGCTTGCAGTGCTAAGTTCAACCTGCGAGTGAAATTTCCAACAGACTGGAGTTCTTCTGTATAGAACACTAGTCTTTCATACATAGCATTTGCAGTTGCTCAAGTACCTATTCTCAATGGGCAACTGAACAGAGATATACAGATGTTATAAGTACTCTGCTAAGTGAAAAAATATAATGCCTACAATCTGTGAACTGATGATCCATCATTATCATAACCACTTAGTAATACAAAAATATGAATTATATAAGTTTGTAAATAGGAAAACATTCTTATTGATTAGACCCGTTCTTAATGTAGAATTGGATGTGATGTGACTTGATACCATGTATTATAGTTTACTAATTGTTTTAGGTGTGTATATAGTCACTAGCAGACACGGACACCCTCTCTACTCTTCCACTCTTGTCCCAGCAGAACATTCAGGATGTAGCAGCTGGAGAGAGATTGTGTGTGTGTGTTGCACCACCACTGGCTGGTATTTGTTTTTAGCTAAGTAGACTGGAATAACATGAATAAAGTGCCTTGCTCAAGGAGACAATGAGTCACCCAGTTCAGGAATTGAAGCCACAACCTTATGATCATGATCCCTACACTTGACCACAAGTCTTTCTAGATAAAGCAAAATTAGCTTAAAAGGTAGACTGGGCATTAAAGACCTGTTAATGTATCTCTCTATGAGAAACAATTATATTGGTTGGGACATATGATACAAAGGGACAATATTGCTATGTGCAACAGGGCTGTGCTGCTAATTTAAAAGAACCCCATGAAAGGGAAGAAAGTGGTCAAGTGAATTCTATCTCCCATAGGATGCTAGGCCCTGGGGATAAGATAACGATTGTAACACTAGTGATTATGCTTCGTGGCAGGCCTACTCAACCCATACCTTCATGATTAAACGGAATATTTAAAATGATAATTTAAGTGCATTTGTTTTATAGCTGGAATCCTACATAAAGCAATACTTGTTCAATATCAAAGTCAGTTATACAAATTCTTCATTGTTAAAAGAATAAACCTATTAGTTACTTCATTTTTTTTTTTTTTTTTTTTTTTTGCAAATTTAAACATTTTGTTGTCTTATTAAGCCCTGATTGTGCAAATGTTTTATTGAAGGCATTCTGGCTGTAACCACTTTGATTATTTGCAAATTGCATTACCTGATATGTTTTTCCTTCATTTTAAAACAGTAAGATTTTGATTGAAAGATATTTGGATGCTTTTCCTTGCAGTTTAAGCAACTGCATAGAGGCTTAGTTGTTTTTTTTCCACTTGGTACCTTCCTTATCACTAACCATTCTTCTGTGAAAGAGAATGAAAATTTGTTTATCAGGGAGGCTTATGGAAGCAGAGATAATCTCTTTATCAAAGGGGGACAGCATATTGGTCAATAGTCCAGCTTAAGAATAAAATTTGAACTGTTCTGTGTTGTATGTGTGACAGTGGAGTAATGTCCAGTATATTAATATTATGTTTATGTTTATCTCTTTAACAGTTAAAGCAGGAGGCATGAGAATTGTCCAGCATAAACGACCAACAGATTCTAAGGTATCAGATACGCAACTCACTGCTGAAGAGCTGGAGCAGTATGGTGTTAGGTAAGATGATCATCATCATCATCACCATCATCAGAATTATTAGCACACTGGGCAAAATGCGTAGCTGCATTTTGTCCGTCTTCATGTTCTGAGTTCAAATTCCGCCGAGGTCAACTTTGCCTTCCATCCTTTCGGGGGTCGATGAAATAAGTATCAGTTACACAGTGGGGTCGATATAATCAACTGACACCCCTCCCCCAAAATTTCACGCCTTGTGCCTATAGTAGAAACAATTATTATTATTATTATTATTATTATTATATAAGGTAGCAAGCTGGCAGGATCATTTGCATGCTGAGCAAAATGCTTAGCAGTCTTTCGTCTGTCTATGTTTTTAGTTCAAATTCTATCAAGGTTGATTTTGCCTTTCATCCTTTCTGGGTCAATAAAATAAGTACCAGTTGAGTGCTGGTGGGGGTCAGTGTAATCGATTTACCCTCTCCACCAAAATTTCAGGCTTTGTGCCTGTATTATTAATCATTATTAAGAGAGTAATGGATACTTAGAATCATTAATGTTGGACAAAATGCTTTGTATTTAATTTCATACTGAAGTTCAAATCTTATGTCTACATTGTTCTTCATCCTTCTGGAGTCAGTGAAAATGCAGTATTGGAAGTGATTTAAGTAACTGATCCCTTTCTCCAAATTGTGTCTATGTTAGAATCAATTATTATTAGATGGATGTTAGAATTAGTAGAGTGATGAGCAAAATATATTGTGGTAATACTTAACTATTGTATTTTCTAGCATACAAGTCAATGTACATAACATAAACATATAGTGTAAACATTCAAACATCATCACTGTCTTTCCAAATCTTACTACATTTCCCATAAAATTTTTGTTCCTTCAAAGTTGTCTTGGTGTCTAAGTTGCCTTACCTCTTTTGGCTGTAAGCTTTGGTTTGAAAAAGTTGACTTGTATACAGGAAAATACAATATATTCTTTTCCTTTCTTGGTCTAGTTACTGCCAAGGTCAACTTTCACCTGTTAATCAATTCAGGAGAATAGGTTAGCAGTGGTATACATCATTGTAAGGGTTATATATATATACATCATGTGGTTATTTGTCTAGTGTTACCAAAAGTAAGCCAACTGCTGCTCTATTTAATTTTTTTTCCTTTTCTTTTCTTCAGTCCCAAATCTGACAAGAAAAATCAAACACTAATTGTATCGGGTGCAGTGATAAAGGTATTGGTTTTTGTTGTTTTTTTCTTCTTTGCCATCCTTTTTCCATGTTAACTTCGTCTATTTCATGTACTGTAAGTGCTAATAAATGATTTTTGCAATGATATTGTTTCTATCACGATTAATCCATTAACATTTAGACCAGCCATAGCTGGCCAAAAAATATTCTACCTGTTTGTGTGTTGAAATTGGCCAGATCCAGCCTCTCACACATACCCTACAATATCATTGTAACAATAAAAAAAAACATTGAAATCTTGAAGCTACAAGATAGTGCCAATGAGTAATCCGAATGCTAAAGTGTTAAAGGTATGTATACTAATTAGGACAATACGCTGAATTCAATTCAGTCACCTATGGTATAACTCCTTCATCATCATCATTATTTAATGTCCTCCTTCCATGCTGGCATGGGTTGGACAGTTTGACAGGAGCTGGCCAGGTGGGAGCCTGTGCTATGCTCCTGAGTGTGCTTTGACATGGTTTTTACAGCTGGATGCCCTTCCTAACACCAACCACTCAGTAGAGTGGGCTGAATGCTTTTTACATGGCATTCACACAGGTGAGGTTATTTTTGGTATGGTTCTTACAGCTGGATGCCTTTCCAAATGTCAACCACTTTACAGTGTGGACTGGGTGCTTTTTAAGTGACACCTGCACTGGCTGGGTCCCCAAGTGACTTTACAAGACAAACATGGTGACCCCCACCAGTGGAGGTGCCAATTACAAAGCACCTAGTCAACTTCAATCTATATAATTTTGTGGTTATTTTTCCTTTTGATCCTAATTTTTAATTTTCTATTTTTTAAAATCTGTTTAGGGTGATCGTGACTTTCCTGAAGTTACCAAGACATTCCATGATAAACCTCTACCTATACATGAGAAACGTCCTATGCAAACACAGTATCCGATTCAACAGCCAAGAAAGTAGAGGACTGTGAACAGATTTGTAACGAGAAGAATCAGTCTTCAGTGCTTCCTCTGTGTGCCTCCATCCACTAAAATCTATTGATATAATCCCCCAAAATACATATCTACAGTTTATCATATTTGATTTCATTATTATTCTTTTACTTCCTCTTCTTTGAATTCATTATAGTTTTCTCTTATAAATTTTTGGCCTTGTGCCCAAGTTAGAAATTGTTTGATTATTCTATATACTCTGAATTGAAATCCTGCCAGAGCCAACTTTACTTTTCTTCTGAATTCAAGAAAATAAGGACCAGTCAAGTATTGTGATCTATGCAATTGACTACACCCTTCCCTTAATGTGCTAAATTAGAAATTGTTACCAGCACAATCGAGGGTAATAGGTTGACAGGGTTGGTAGAGCATTGAACAAAATACTTTGCAGTATTTATGTTCTGAGTTCAAATCCTGCTGAGGCCAAACTTTGCCTTTCGTCCTTCCAGAGTTGATAATATAAAGTACCAGTCAAGTACTGTGGTTGATGATATCAACTTATCACTTCCCCTTCAAAATTGCTGGCTTTGTACCTAAATCAGAAACCATCATTAGAGTGGTAGATTGGCAGAATCATGAGACCATCAGGCAAAATGCCTTGTGGTATTTGTTCCAGCTCTTTACATTCTGAGTTCAAATCTTGCCAATGTCAACTTTACCTTTCATTCCTGTAGGTTGACAAAATAAAGTACCAGCTAGGTACTCGGGTTGAGGGTAATAACTAATGCCTCCCCTCCCCCAACTTCAAAATAGCTGGCTTTGTACCTAAATAAGAAATAATTATTATTGTTAATGTTCTTGAGAAGAAATTAATAAAAAATTCAAATTCACTTTTAATAATCCTTTTATGTGCAGTGAGGGACATTGTTTTTTGGTTTCTATTCATTATTCTTTTGAAAAATTTCATTTTCATATACTTCAGTGTCTTTTATCTTTCTAAAATTATTTGGTAACAAAGATCAAACTGAGTGGGGTAGAAACGGTCCAGTGCTGGAACTAAATGCTTTGTGCTATTTAGTTACGTCCCTTTACATGTGTGACCAGTTCAAATTTGCAAGAGGCAAGTTTTCTTTTTGATACGATGAGGGTCAATAAAATAAGCACCAATAGAAGCAAAGAATAAGGTGAGGGGTCAGTTCAATTGATTTCACTTCTCTACGAATTTGTATCCATGTGCCAGTGTAAGAAATCATTACTACACATGCATTTTATTAATAGTTGGCAGCTCTTCTATTGTCATAAACACCAGCCAGGTCTTCTTCAGATAGCATTTCAATGAAGAAAGTATCTTAACAGAAGTCAGCTCTACTAATAACATATATGTGTGTGTATATGTACATATACATACATACACACATTGAGTGCTCTTTATTCATGATGTCACATACTGACATAAGTTTGTATGTTGTACCATGTATACATGTAAACAGTATAATAGATTTCCATGTGACTTTTACCTCACAGCATAAAGTTTATTCAATTGCATCAACTTTTTGATGTTACTGTTTGCTGGCACAGACTATCACTAGTTTCCTCAGTTTCTATTGTTTCACACACACACACGTTTATTTTCCTTCAAAGAAAAACAACATTGCAATAATTATATCCATGATACAACTGTAAAATTAAATCAAAATAATATTAGAGGTTAAAGTGTACCAAACATTAAAAGAACAGGAGCAAACTTTATTGAGAATTTACAGTTTTCCTAATGACATATTGAATTACTATTATTTTTCAATTTTGGTTTTATTTTTCAATGGAAATGATTTTTTTCTAGGTAATTTAGTAAATATTTGTGAAGATTAAAGAAGATAAATTACTTGTTGGTTAATTTTATTACATATAAACAAATACAGTCCCTATCCCCAAGGAGGCAAATTAGACATTTTTTTTTCTCCTCTGGAACCAAGGAATTTCATTCTTTTCCCCTTTTTCGTTTTGTTCTTTGTTGAAAGCTATTTTCATGAGTTTTTAACTTGTGGTTTTGCTATACCTTTGTAATCTAAAGAAAAGATTGTTAATTTTTTTTCGAATGGCTCATGATTATTTTCAAATTGCCATTTTAAAAATTGGAAAATTTTGTAAAAATAAAGAATATTTGAAAAATGTCTTTTTTTTTTTGTTTTTGTTAATACAAAACAGATAAGATTTTTTTTCTGTAACAATTAGAGCCAATGATTAAGAAATAATAATTTATCAACTTATTTATTATATTGTTTTACATCTATTCTTCTCGACATGGCAGGTTAAGAAGTGTGCTTTTCAATTATATGTTTACAGATTCAATTCTACTTCATTACATTTTAAGTTTCTTGGGTCAATCCAAACTTGTGAGTGTGATTCTCAAGATAGAATGTGTGTGGAAAGCTTGTCTCGACTGTACCTGATTCTGGATAGTAGACTTAATCTGTTTAACACCACCACCTGGAATTTAAGCAACTTTGTTGCCAGTATTTTGACCAGGTTCTTAGTTTGAGGATGACTTACTATCTCAACGTGCTATGTTCTCCTGTAACTATCCATGAAACATGTTTTTTGGGGTGGGAGGCATCTCCACACATACTTAGAGGTTGTAAGGTTGAGTGTTAGAATTAAGTCAATAAACAAATGTTATGTGAGTGATTGCATCCTGATATACAGCAGCTTAAACCCTGCTCTGCAATACCTCTGAAATATGGCAACTTCCCATCTCAGTTACTATGTAAATCTCACCTTTTGGGATCAAATATTCTCAGATCTTGCCGAATAGTTTCTTACCAAGTCTGAGTTAACCGTCACCTACTTGTAGATCTGTTTTACTTAATACCCACACCATTCTGTATTACATGCTGGTATGGGTTGGACAGTTTGACAGGATCAAGCTAGCTAGAGGATTGCATCGAGTTCTAATTGTGTTGGTAAAGATTTTAAAGCAGGGCCTCTCGAAGTAAAAGGCAGATTGTGTGATGCCTGTGTGCAAACAGCCATGCTACACAGCAGTGAAACATGGGCTGTGACTGCTGAGAACATGTGTAGGCTCGTTAGAAATGAAGTTAGTATCCTTCACTATATGTGTAATGTCTGTGTGCATGCACAACAGCGTGTTTTGGGTGAAAAGTTGGGCATAAGCGGCATCAGATGTGATGTGCAAGAGAGATGACTGCACTGATATGGTCATATGTGTATACATGAGGACAGCTGTGTGAAGAAGTACCGATCTCTGACTGTGGAGAGAACCTGTGGAAGAGGTAGACTCATGGAGACGAGGTGAAGAAGTTTGATCGTCAAATGTTTGGCAATGACAAGCGACTGAGACCATTGGCAATATGCTGTGCTTGAGAAGACCCATCAAACCAAGTGAAATCATAGTTGTGGCCGATGCCAGTGTCATAACTGGCATGTAAAAAGCACCCTTCAAATGTTGAGCAATATGCCGTGCTTGAGAAGACCCATCGGTCAATTGAAATCATACTTGTGGCTGATGCCAGTGTCACATAACTAGTATGTAAAAAACACTGTTAGAACGTTGGGCATCATGGAGGCAGTGACAAGTGACTGAGACCTTTGGCAATATACCGCGCTTGAGAGAACCTATCAAGCCAAGTGAGATTGTGGCTGTGGCTGATACCAGCGTTACGTAACTGGTATGTAAAAAGCACCTACTACACTCTTGGAGTGGATGGTGTTAGGAAGGGCATCCAGCTGTAGAAATGCCAAATTAGATTGGAATCTAGTGCAGCTTACCAGTTTTCAGTCAAACCATCCAACCGATGCTAGCATGGAAAACAGACATTAAATGATGATGATGATGTATATAAGTAGCAGATTGAAGTAAGGCTTATGAGCCATGTACCACATTATTCAATAATTATTAAATAGAATCCTGCACCGAAGAAAAAAAAAATTAAACTCTCAATACCCAGCCATAGAATTGCCAAAATGTGACTTAAAACGTCTTCGTTCAATCACCACACATCTAATTAATGGCCAATTACAAGCGGTATGTGAAATATATTCCATTTCCAATCCTGCATATCCTAGTGATAATTGTAGAAAACTAATTTATGATTTACAGGACCAGCACAAAGTCCAACTGTGCTCTAACTGAATTTTAGATGCATGGAGAGTTGCTGTTTTGCAAAAACTCTTTATGTCAACAGTGGATAAAAGACATAAGACTGATGATGCCTTGTTATGACAGCAAATGAGTAAGGAAAACTATAAAACAATAAAATCAAGACCATGTTTGTCAGTAAGGGGTTATTAGTTTCGCAGTTTGATAAAAAATCATAAACATTTTCATATTCTGTTCCGTGATGGATCCTGAAATACAGCAGCTTAAACCCTGCTCTGTGACACCTCTGAAATATGGCAACTTTCCATCTGTTGATACTATGTAAATCTCACCTTTTGGGGTTAGATATTCTCAGATTTAGCTAAATAATATCTTAGCAAATCTTAGAGATAACCATCACCATTATTCTCACCTGCAAAAATCTTTGATATGCACATCTTATTCCAGAATTTGGGTGAGGCACATATTAGAGTTGAAAATTCTGGAAACATACATTGTTTGTAGAGTTATGTATCAAAATAGGAAGGTGGAGAAATTTTTTGGAATTATTTATTTGGGATAAACATGTAAGAAATTTCCTGCTGGAATTTCTTCAGACAGAGAAATAATGTAGCACTTTTGTTTTCTATTAGCAAATGAAATGTATAATGGAGAATAGATAATACCAAAACCATTTTTCAACATGGGACTCTTATAGTAAAGTTGATTGAATGCTATATACATCTCATTATCCAGATACATTTTGACATGTGAATCTGATAAAAATAAATTTTTGCCATTCAATCATGTATTGTTATAGTGAATGCCAGTAAAACTGATCCTTATGTGAAAAGAAAAACTAATTACTATGCCAAAGGAAAAGATTTGTATAATAGCTGTCTATGATATTGTTATAAATGTAGTTATTGAGTCATGATTGCTCTCTTTTTCTGACTTGTGTAAATACTATTTTTAATGTTTTTTTTGTTTTATATAAGGTGTCTTGAAAATGATGAATAACTGGTAAAATACATTAGGTAAACTGTATCAAAGTTTATATAAGCCATATGATGCAGGTTCGCATTACTAAATGAATTGAGCTAATAAAGGAACTGTTATGTAAGTGCTCTGTCTGCGAAAAATAACAGTCAAATCGCCATCAAATCACTCGTTACCGTCTTTAAAAGTTTTTTAAAAAATTGACACCTCAGATAATGTGGTCTCAGAAAAAGATGAGATAGTCTAGGTTGGAATGCTTTTGATCGTAGGGCTACTCGAACAAGGCTAAACTGAAATCGTCAACAATTAAACAGATTTCGATCTAATGAAGGAGCTTCTAGTCGGTCGTTCGACATTTCTTCCAGATGACACCTTAATGTTTTAGAAAATAAAACACAATGGATATAACCGTAGTAAGATTATCTGAAAAACAAAAGGTCAAGCAGCTGGAATGCTTTTTGATCATAGTTCCCTTTGATAAAGAGATGACTGGAGTCTAAACAACAACCACATGCATTGTTAATAAGCCTATTGTATAATTTACCTCCCTTGGATGTGGGAACTATTTGAGTTATCTCCTTTGCTGTAGATCTATCATTCAACTCTTGAAATGGGATTTACCTTTTTATTTGCCTTAGGCTGGACAATATGGAAACATTTCTATAAATGTTTTATATGATTTATATCTTTAAAAATGATCTCGTCTACGTTTATACCTTTACAGATATGTATATTTAATGTAGTCGTTGGTTGTGACCGGTCAGGAAGTTAATATTCGTTTCACGTCTCTTATTGCTCCTAGCAATATAGATGACTCATAAGAGCTGTTAGCTGGAGGCACATAACCTCCGGCCAGCAGGTTTGATGAGTCGCCTGTACTACTAAGAGTAATAACAGACGTGGTAACTTTCTGACCGGCCATAACTAACGACTACATTAAATATTACTCCTCAAAAAAATTTTCGTGGGCCTTTTTTTTTTTTTCTTTTGACTTATGCACAACTAACCAATTATATATATATTCCAAAATTTTTGAGGAAAAAAAAAATTAAATCCTTGTATTTTAAATATAACTACCACCACTACAAAAGCAAAAAAAAAAACCCACCATGCTATCACTAAAATAAATTTTCTTTTCGTTACTTTTAGTCATTTTATTGTAAAAATTTTTAAGGCTTCCCCCATCATTTTGAAGTGCGTGGTAAAAAATCAAATGGAAAAATCTTAGCGAAAATGTAGAAAATCCTACGTATGTGGGACAGCTATGCCGAAACTCCACTGCCATCTTTTTTAAATTTTATTTTCCTTTGTGAGATTTGAATTATCCTGTACCACAAAATATACGAACTTGTCCACATTTATGAATTTCACTAAAATTATCCGGCAAACATAAAAACATGGTCATTTATGTTGTAGAGAGTTGTTCCCCTTGAAAATGTTCAATTGTTATTGCAGTTTGCTGTTCAGCCCCTGTGCACTCTAATTCATCAAATCTATTTGATCATTCCGTTGCTTATATCTGTATTTATGTCAGTGATTACTAGTTAGGATGTTGGACGTACAATCATAAGGTAGTGGGTTCGGTTCCTACACTGGACGGTACATTGTGTTCGTGACAAATCATTTCATTTCACATTGCTCCAGTCTACTCTGTTAAAAATGAGTACCAGCAACGGCTGGGGGTTAAATTCCGTCATGGCGACGTGGGTGGGTGACGTTACTCTTGGTCACTTCTAGCTATGGAAGCCGAAAAAGAACTCCGGTTCAATGAGCTTGTAGGTTCGTGACACACCTAAGACTACGTTTCTAAGACAAATGTCTGATTTTGAGGAAAACATAACTGCCGTTTCTAGTTGATCAATATACCACCCAGATGCTTCTTCGACGACTCGTTATTAAATGAATTAGTTTACACGCTGTTTAAATTTTATTTCAGCACTATATACCGACATGATTCATTCAAATTATTTTATTTAATCAATTAGTCCAGCTAAACTTTGAAAATACTAACACTGCTTAATTCCACTTGATAGAGAACAAACAGCACAAATTAACGATTACTACAGTATGAGTTATGATTAAATATGCCCTGGGTTATATCTGTATATATTCAGTTTCATTGTGAATTTAAACCAGTAGGAAGGATGCTTTTCAGTAGCATGGGATGAGGATCTGACCCAGACATGGGCAACCCTTTTTTGAGAGGCAGGCCACACAAGACACAGACCACCATCAGACAAGTCAGACTATTTAAAAATTCAGGGCAATTTTCCATTTAGGCATGCCATTCAGAAAGTCCTATGGCTGATCAAATTAATTTAGCTGTCTTTATGCTGATGCTTACTCACTTCTCTCTCCCAAGATTTCAAGAGAAAGTGGATCTATTTTAAAACGGGGCCACATTTTTCATTAATGTTTTACGTAGTGTTTTTGGTACGGAAAGACTTTCAAACTTCGTTTACTTATCTATTTTGTGTTATAGAACAGAAAAATATTTTTGTATTCGAATTTATTTCATGTAAAAAATTGTCTTATTTCGATAATTTCAACCAATCACTGACAAGTATTCAGTTGTTTACATTTACTCCTTTGGCTGATTAAGCGATGTAATGCATATTTAATCTCCATACCTTCGTCTTATTTGCTTTTTTCATTTTAAATTTGCTTTAACCCTAACCCTAACCCTAGGGTTAGGGTTAATTGTTTCAGAATCGTTTGTTTATGTAGTCGGCACTTAATGTATATCGGCTGAATGGACGTCAGTGATTGGTTGAAATTACAGAAATACGACAACTTTAACATGGAATAACTTATGGATTTCTTTTTTTTTTAAGAAGACTAAGAGAAAAAGATGTTTTATATGACACATTCTACCAGTGTTCCAAGTTTCAAAGTGTTTCGTTAATGAAAAATGTGGCCCCCGTTTTAAAAAAGATCCGAGAAAGTCATGGAAATTTTTTTTGTTTTTCTCAAATTTGGCAAGGTTGGAAGAATACTACCATAGATGACCTGCTTTTTTCCCCCCTCATAACCTCCAAGACTTGTGGGAGGTAGGAGGAAGTTATCCCCAAACCAGAGACTTGATTTGAACAGTGAACTTCTCAACAGAATTAACTTTTCAAAAAGTTACCCAAAGATCAAGTATTGGTGTTAAACTGGGAAACAAATTAAGTTTACCACCCAAAAGCTTCGAAACACAAAGACCCAGAAAAAATTCTGCCAGCTATCTCATCCAATGTTCTCACAATACAATACCTGTTAATTCACTGCCCTGAACTAATGCATTGTTTTATGTACCATGAAAGGATGAAAGACTGAGCTAATCTCCGTAGAGTTTGAACTCAGAATGCAGAGAGCCAGAACAAATTCTAGGAGGCATCTCATCTAATGTACTAACAATACTTGTCAATCCACTGCCCTGGACTGGTACTTTTTCTCCGCTTCAAAAATACAAATCTTAATCTCTCTTTTAAACAAACCCAAAGGAGGCCCATCCTCTATGTGGTTGTTGAGTATGCTAGAAATAGCAGAAATCACATGAGACTCAAAAGGAATTTTTTTAACATAATTGTATTTAAATCATCAAAATGTATTAGGAAACAAAATTGAGATGCATGAAATATCTTCTCTTCCTTCTAATGTTTTACACATAACATTCTGATATAATCATAATCAACACAAGTTAAAAGTTATTTATCTTTTTAGCTTTCAGCTTTTGCTGGTTTCAGTCATCAGATTAGTGTTGAGATACTGCCTTGAAGAATTTTAGTCAAAGGAATCAACCCCAGTACTTGTAAGCCTGGTACTTATTCTATCCATCATTTTTGCCAAACCTAGGTTATCGGAATGGTGAAAGACAAATACAGACACTAAGACACACACATATACATATATATATAGGAAAACCATCATGTATGTATGTGTGTGTGTGTCTTTGTGTTTGTTCCCTACCATTGTTTGACAACCAATGTTGGAGTGTTTATGTCCCAGTAACTCAGCAAAAAAGACAAACAGAATAATTACCAGGCTTTAAAAAAATAAAATAGGTACTGGGGTCAATTCATTCAACTAAAAATTCTTCAAAGCAGTGTCTAAGCATGGCTGCAGTCTAATGACTGAAACGAGTAAAAGATATATATATATATATATATATGCATGTATGTGTGTGTGTACACACATGACAGGCTTCTTTCAGTTCCCACCTACCAAATCCACTCACAAGGCTTTGATTGGTCCAAGGCTATACTAGATGTCCAAGGTGTTATGCTGTGGGACTGAACCTAGAACCATGTAGTTGGGAAGCAAACTTCTTACCACACAGCCATGCCTGTTATTTGTAGAAAATTTCATTAACAAATATCCATTTTTCACAAACTGATAGGAAAACAAAGACAGCAGGTTACTCTTCTGTAGTTAGGCCCATTGTCAGATCTGGCACACAGTAATAAGGAAAACGGGCTGTCTTTATTATTGTAGATGTCAATGTTTTTAACAACCAGATGCCCTACCTATAATCAACCATTTTATTTAAGTTCCACTCAGTAAGTGACTGCTAACATACTTTATTGATTCTAGAAGGAAGAAAGAAATTACATCAACCCCAGTGCTTGACTGGTAATTATTTTATTGACCCCGAAAGGATGAAAGGCAAAGTCAACCACAGCAGAATTTGAACTCAGAACGTAAAGACACTAAATGCCACTAAGCATTTTGCCTGGCAAGCTAACGATTCTGCCAGTTTGCCACCTTAATAGCAATAAAGGTCTCAAATTTTAGCACAATGCCTGAAATTCCGGGGGAAGGGAAGGGATTAGTCAATTACATCAACCCCAGTGATTGACTAGTACCTATTTTATTGAACCTGAAAAGATGAAAGGTTAAGTTGACCATGGCCGAATTTGAACTCAGAATGTAAGGGCAGACAAAATGCTGCTAAGCATTTTTGCCCAGCATACTAATGATTCTGCCAACTTACTGCAATAATAATAATAATAATAATAATAATAATAATAATGATAATGATGATGATGATGATGATG
>NC_068983.1:73187832-73188619 GCF_001194135.2 Octopus bimaculoides
AAAATAATAATAATAATAATAAAAATAATAATAATAATAATAAAAATAATAATAATAATAATAAAAATAATAATAATAATAATAATAATAATAATAACAACAACAACAACAACAACTGCTCTGATGCAGTACCAAGCACTGACTCTCATGACATGTTTTGTCTTGGTATAAAAGATGGGCTACAGTAAATATTCTGTTCAATACCACAGATTTGCTTGTCAGTTGTTTGACTTGGAACACAAGGAAATAAACAGAGAAAAAAACTTGTGGATTTAGCAGTCAATCATGGCGACTGGTTGGAAAAAGGTGCAGACATGGCTGTGTGGTGAAAAGTTGGCTTCCTAACCACATAGTCCCATTGCATACCACCTTGGGTAAGTGTCTTTTACTATAGCCCTGGGACTGACCAAAGCCTTGTGAATGGATTTTGGTAGATGGAAACTGAAGGAAGCCTGTCATATCTATGTATGTGTGCATGTGTCCTCTTGTCGTGACATTACATAATAGTAATAAATGCATGTTATTGTCATGAAACAGTGTCATTCATTTCCACTATTCTATAGAAACGGGCATTCAGCTATAAAAAAAAATCTGCCTCAGATAAACTCCATACAAACATGGAAATGTGCACATTAAAATAACGATGATTATGATGATGATATTGGCTTTGTCTGAAGGAAGGTGTTGTGCTTATAGTTTTTCAAAAGCCCTTCGTGACAGAGAAGATTCACCATTCTGCTTACATTGTAGAAAGTTGTTAACTGTAGTAAAGACACATACAAGAAGG
>NC_068983.1:73189942-73191096 GCF_001194135.2 Octopus bimaculoides
ATATATATATATATATATATATATATATATATATATATATATATACACACACATTATATATACACGTGTGTGTATGCATACATGCACACACACACACATATAAATCAGATTTGTTCATTATTTAACATAGACATTCCACAAAGTCATTATGTTAATGATTTCATTTAACAAGTCAACAAAGCAAGTTTTTGTAAGAGAGAGAGGGTGGGATTTTAATCAACTGATTTGACACAAATATATTACTGGTATCTATTGACTCCACAGAATATAGTTTAATGCCTAAGTCAGATAAAGAAAACGTAGTGCTTTCCCATGATATCAGCATTGCCCCACCCCCACCCAAAACAAGTAGATGGAGGTAAAGAAAAAAGAGGGGTACACTCCACTTAACAGGCTTCTGCATAGTTTCCACCACCTCAATTTCACTCACAAGACATGAGTCAACTGCTAATGGAGAAAACATTTGCTGAATGTGCCATGCAGGATGCAACCCAGA
The DNA here is from genome assembly GCF_001194135.2 of Octopus bimaculoides. Classification (NCBI taxonomy): domain Eukaryota; kingdom Metazoa; phylum Mollusca; class Cephalopoda; order Octopoda; family Octopodidae; genus Octopus; species Octopus bimaculoides. The sequence goes on from NC_068983.1 coordinate 73,190,439, forward strand.
ACCACAGGATTGTGAAATGAACTTTGTAACTACATGAACAAATGCATGAGTCTAGCCTTCTGGGATTTGAAATCATAATGTAGAGTTTGGAAATTTATATTGTTTGCTTTACTATTTTTTTGCCAATGTATTGCTTTCAATCTTAGTGATTACATTATTAGTTTTAAACTTGGGCACAAGGCCAGCAATTTCAGGGAGGGGGTAAGTTGATTACATCAACCCCAGTACTCAACTGTTACTTTATCAATTCCCCAAAGGACAGAAGGTAAAATCAACTTCCATGGAAATTAAACTCAGCATGCTAACAATTCTGCCAGCTTGCTACCTTATTGATTACATTATTGATGTAAAATAACAAAAACTGTCAATGGAGCAAAGAATGAACTGCTATGGAGATGCAGTTTATCGGTTTACCTGAATGAATCTATTTTACTTCATTTATGCAACAAATTTCTTTGAGGGTTAGCTATGAATGCTACAATATCCTACTTTCTATCCCATAACAATAGAGAAACTTGTGTCTAAACATTAAAGGGAAAACAATACTAATGACATAAAACAAACAAAAACCTTTTAAAAATTGTCTTTGTAAATAGCTCTTTTTATATTATCTAATTCTTTATTGCCCACAAGGGGCTAAACATAGAGGGGACAAACA
>NC_068983.1:73191394-73192224 GCF_001194135.2 Octopus bimaculoides
CTTATTTCTTTACTGCCCACAAGGGGCTAAACATAGAGGGGACAAACAGGAGATTTAGTCGATTACATCGACCCCAGTGCGTAACTGGTACTAAATTTATCGACCCTGAAAGGATGAAAGGTAAAGTCGACCCCAGCGGAATTTGAACTCAGAATGTAGCGGCAGACGAAATACCGCTAAGCATTTCGCCCGGCGTGCTAACGTTTCTGCCAGCTCACCGCTCTTTTTATATTATTAATTAATACATTTATGTGTATATGTGTATGTGTGTGTGAGTGTGCATGCATGTGTGTGCATGTGCACACATGTCTCTGTGTGTGAAGTTCAATGAAATTATGAAAAGTTTCTTTGGAAAATTGGGGAATTCAGAACCCCATAATGTGTATATGGTACTTTTTTTTACTTCTTGTTATTCTATAAAATTCCTCCACTAAAATTTCATTAACAGTAGCCACATTCCTTACTTACACGTATATTTTACATATGATACTGAAGCCATGCATATACCACATGCTTTCACACCTGAATTGATGAAAGTATTATTTCTGCATATAACGATTGACACATTTTCTAGTGTTTTAGTGGAAACTAATCAAATCTTGACATTCATATTTCAATACATGTCTATAAGTGCTACTAACAGCTTCATATGTTGAGAAATATCTAAAAAATATTCATCAGGCACAAACCACATATCATATGGTGCCTTCTCAGATTTTTCACGTTCCTTCTTATTCAATATTTTTTTAGTTCATTACATGTGTTGGGTTTTTAAATAAATACTATATGTGTATGTATGTTTACACACAGACACACACACACACACACAC
>NC_068983.1:73192324-73193615 GCF_001194135.2 Octopus bimaculoides
GTGTGTGTGTATATATATATATACCCATACATACCATTTAATCTAACTATATACTCTATATATATGTGCATACACACACACATTTATACATATAAATATACATTTATATGTGTGTGATAGATAGATATACATATATACACATATATTTAGATATATTAATACACACACATACATATGTATGTGTATATGTTTGTGTACATATATATGTATGTTAAAGATGCCTTTTTAAAATCTCAATTAGGCATTGAGTATAATATAATTAAGGAAAATACTCAATACATTATAGATGCAGAGTCAATATTTCTTGTAATAATTAACATGATACCAAACAATAGTACAAATATTTCTGCATATTCTTGTACCTGGTTAAAAAGACACACAGAGAAATACACACGCATACACAAACATATGTTGAAACACACACACACAAACATATATACAGTTTTAGGAATGTATGTCTGTGCATGCATGTAATATATGAGTGCATTAGACAAAATAAATCTATGTATGCATGTGTGCATTTGCATGTATGTAATAAGACTACTTTTCCAATAATTCAAATATTTACCTGTATAATTTTTATGACAGGTTTCGCAAAATTATGTTATTGAAAAATTGGCTTGCTTCATTTTTTTTCTCATGAGAATCATTCAAACAATGGACACAATGTGTGTCTGTGTGAAAGAGAGAGAATATATTTACATGGATAAATTATTATACAGTAATACTATTAAATATCTATTAAAATTATATATGTCTGCACATATATGTCTGCATATATGTGTGTGCGTGTGTGTATATATATATATATATATATATATATATATACGTGTGTGTGTATATAATATTGTACCTGGGGAGAGTCATCCTCTTTTAGTACCGCATTAATTGACACACTCACTGGTTCGAATTCCACTCATTTACTTATTTATCCTTTCTAAAATTTACACTTTGTCTTGCAACCTCTTTAACAGTCAACTATTGAGGGGCTTGCAAGATACAACGAAAGTTTTAGAGAAAATAAATAAGTAAATGACAGAAAATAGAACCGGTGAGTATGTGAAGTAATAAGGCACTAAAAGAGAATGACTCTCTCCAGACACACCAAAATATATCCAACACATGAATTCACATACAGATTTTTTGCAACCAAATACAAAAACAATATATATATAACATGTATATAAAATATATATAATATATATATATATATACATAATATATATATATATATATATATATATATAACATATACATAATATATATATATATATATATATATATATATATA
>NC_068983.1:73194174-73199434 GCF_001194135.2 Octopus bimaculoides
TATATATATATATATATATTACATAAATGAAATGCATGATGACTCTTCATTTTTACTGGCACCAACTAATTTTCCTCATTAAGACTTGGAAATGACAGTGTTACCATACATTTCATTTGAATGAAATAGTTAGACTCTACATCTCTATTGAGTTTTCAGACAGAATGACAGTGATTTTAAGGCTCCTTAGAAACACTCACACCTTGCCGTGTGTGTATGTAGGTGTGTAGTGTGTATGTGTGTGTGTATGGATATATAGGTATAGGTATAGACATATAGATATAGATATAGGGATTCAATTCTGCTCCTCAGTGTTTCAATCTTTCCTATCCTTGCATATTTTTGCTTGAAATCTGGCTGACACTTCTTTCTGTCAGAGTTCATCAGCTACGAATCTAAGAAACCCTATGTGCTAAATATTTTTGTTGTAATTCTGCTTCATTTTTTGTTTGGAGCACTTTATATATATATATATATATATATATGAGATCTGATCAATAAGTATCCGGACTGTTGCCATAGTAATGAAGTTAAAACATGCTGAGTGAAGCTGCCTGGCATGCGCTCTAAGTTTCAATGTGTCTGCTCCCTTATGCTGTTTTCAGCAGTGCTTGGAAGGAAGGTGTGTAACATGTGATCATCACATTGACCATGATAAAGTTGTCATGGCAATACCTCCTCAGAGGCCTGCACAAAGTTTCAGATAGTGTATGGAGAGGAGTGTATGAGCTGCACACAACTGGTTCAGATACTTCCAAGACAGCCGAAAAAATTTCAATATTGTCGAACATTCTGGGAGACCAGCAACCAGCAGAACTGAGAAAAACATCACAGATATGCATGCACAAGATCTCCTTGATTGTGTCAAGAACAATGAAAACTTTTTGAAAACTTCATGTAGGCTTCTGAGCAGGTATCACCAAGCTTTTGGCAAAATTTGATACAGATTCTCTGCTCAACTGTTTCTGTTACAGTCAACGTAATGATCACATGCTATACACGTTCCTTACAAGCACTGCTGTAAACAGCAGAAGTAAGCTAGAACATTAAAACTTAGTGCACATGCACAACAGAGTTCAAGGTCAATCTGTGCCAAGCCGCTTCACTCTCCATGCTTTAGCTTTGTTACTATAGCAACAGTCCAGATACTTATTGATTTCAGTCTCTGGACTCCATACTAGGACACCATCTTCAAAGGTTTTTGTGAATCATAAAAAGCCCAGTACTTGTTTTTCTTTCTGCTCTTTATGTCAAATTTTGTTTCTTGTTGATTGCTAAGTTACTGGTAATAAAGGGATATAACTCAGACAACACCGGGTTTTAGACCGCTGTATAATATGCACATACACACCCATGCATGCATACATACATACACACACATATACACATACCTATATACGTAAACATATATATATATATATATATATATATCATATGTACGTATATAGCAGCCTTCAACTAAATTCGCCTCTTAAAGCGTTAGTCAACTCGAGGCTGTAGTAAACCATGCAGTTGGATTGAACCCACAACTACTTGGTTGTGAAGCACAGCCATTCTTATATATATAACGTATGTATATATCTATAAGTGTGTGTTTGTGTGTGAATATATATATATATATATATATATATACACACACACACAAACACATACATGTACGTGCGTGCACACACACACACACACACACTCTCTCTCTCTTACACAGTCATAAGCACATGCATACACACATATTAAACATATATGAATCTATATATGAATACATATATGTCTGTACTTTTCTCTTGACTGGAATAATAATTATAATAATAACAATAATAATCTATGTAGGTATTATATATATTTCATATGACTGTAATCAGTAATGATTAAGACATCTGCATGTGATATTTCTGGCATTGGTTATTCCAATTTGGTTGATGTCCATTGCTTGGATGGTGACGGCATTCTCCATTATTCACAGTTTGAGGATTCACAGGTGACAATGAAATTTCTGACAGCAAGCCAGGTATTAAAGACTCCTTATTGTTCTGGACTTTTAAAGGTGCCATCTGCTTCTGGTTGTAGCCTGTAATAAAGAAAAATTAAGAAAAATAATTAAAATATATGCATATATAGGCGCAGGAGTGGCTGTATTGTAAGTAGCTTGCTTACCAACCACATGGTTCCGGGTTCAGTCCCATTGCGTGGCACCTTGGGCAAGTGTCTTCTACTATAGCCTCGGGCCGACCAAAGCCTTGTGAGTGGATTTGGTAGACGGAAACTGAAAGAAGCCCATTGTATATATGTATATATATATATGTGTGCGTGTGTGTGTGTGTTCGTGTGTCTGTGTTTGTCCCCCCACCATCGCTTGACAACCGATGCTGGTGTGTTTACGTCCCCGTAACTTAGCGGTTCAGCAAAAAGGGACCGATAGAATAAGTACTAGGCTTACAAAGAATAAGTCCTGGGGTCGATTTTCTCGACTAAAGGCGATGCTCCAGCATGGCCGCAGTCAAATGACTGAAACAAGTAAAAGAGTAAAAGAGACAGTAATGAGTATATACCCAGGTACAGATGTGGTTGTGTAGGTTAAAAAATTTCCTTCCTGATCACATGGTTTCAGGTTCAGCCCCACAGCGTGGTACCTTGGGCATTTGTCTTCTACTGTAGCCCTAGACTGACAACAGCTATGAAAATCATTTTGAATAGATAGAAACTAAAAGAAGCCCTGTGTGTGTGTGTGTATGTGTGTGTGTGTGTGCGCGCGCATACACGCGTGTGCATGTGTTTTGTTTTTCTGTCTTCTTGTTTTGATATTATGTTATAGTTGTAAATGAGTGTCAGTCATACAAGAAGAATCATTCATTTCCAATATTCTGAAAACACATGTCTGGTTATGGGCAAATATTACTTTGCTTGGAAACATGTTAGAGTTGGTAACAGGAATGGCATCCAGCCATAGAAAATCTTCTTCACTGTGCTCCATCCAACCCATGCAAGCATGAAAAAGCGGATGTTAAAATGATGGTGATGTTGACAATGACAACAAAACTAGCAATGACAAATGGGTTCAGTATGAAGTAGTACAGCTTAAATAGGTTATTTAGCAAGCACTCATATAGCTAATGTTTCCAAGCAAAGTATATAATTCTCAGGTGCACTACAGTACATTAGAAGTTACCATCTTTTATCAAAATATTTCTGCACGATTCTAATTACACATATTTAAACTATTCTTCTGTCTTGAACTATAAAGAAAATTAAAAAAAAACGTGGAGCCTCAACTCTGACCTGCTAAAAACAGTAACTAACTTCCTTCAAATTCAACTTGGGTAAAATAGACCTGAATATACACTGTCTGCAAAAAGATGGGACAGTCACAACTTGATTGCTTTCAATCATATAAATAATAAATAAATGCGCCCTTTTAAAGCCTAGCCAGGCTCATGGGCCCAGTTTCCCGGTTTCAATGGCGTATGTGTTCCCCAGCTGGACGGGCCGCCAGTCCATCACAGCGTTACTCATTTTTGCCAGCTGAGTGGACTGGAGCAACGTGAAATGAAGTGTTTTGCTCAAAAACACAACGCGTCGCCTGGTCCAGGCATCAAAACCACAATCTTACGATCATGATGCTGATACCCTAACCACTAAGCCACACACCTCCATTTTCAATCATATAGGTCTGCTCAAATCAGCTCTGGCCTGAGACCAAACCACACCAACAACAGAAACAACATAGAGTTTAACTGAATATTTTAACATACCAAGCTTACTTTCTATTTTTGGATAATTAAAAAATATTTAAGTAAGACTTAAAATGTGAATGAAAGACAAAGGAAACTCTTCAAAAGTGATTCAAAGAATGACTATATAAGAAATAAACTATAGGGAATGGAATGACAATATGTAAATCAAAATAAACAATATATAATAAGCTGTTGAAAGTCAAACGAAAATCCTAATATAATTTCTAAGCCAAAAGACAAATGTCTATTGATTGCATTTGATATTTTAACCTTTTAAACAGACTTCATCTTGTTACTTTGGCAACTTCAGATCTTTACATAGTTTTAATGTTACTTCACACATCAACATATAGAAACTAATAAATGCAAAATGATCAGTCATGAGGGAGGGCAGAATTAAATGATTCATTGCTATTCAAACATAATGCAGCACATGTTAAAAATGTACGCAATGCTAGACTTCAAAAAATATAAAAATGATCGAGTGAAAATGTTTGATCTACTCACATGTTTTAATGCCTGAGTCATCATAGACAATACCACTATCTCTTCCAGAAGCTTTAGAATATTCCACATCTTCATGCATAGCATTGTCTCTAGCACCAAGCCTTTTGTTACGCTGACGTTGGCAGTGTTTATAAATTGCAAAGCCACATAGGCCACATACAACTGCACCAAGCAGGGCACAATAAATTGGAATTACATCAATGCGCGTTTCTTCATAACGGCTTGCATAACCTTTGCCAGCTGCAAAATAAGAAACCATATTTGAAATATATTTTTCAAACAACCATTATATATATACTTCTGGATTCAGTCAATAAAAAAATCAAAGAAAGAAAGAAAGCAGGTTTATATACAAGAAATAATAGGGTATGCAATAGATAATAAATAGGAGAGCTACCCAGTGATAGAAATTAGCCCTTTATGCATGGTCACAGTTCAGATAGATCATTAGAGTGCAGACCTACTGGCAGAAGTGGAAGGTTACTGCCAACACAGTGCTGTAAAGCCATGAGACTGCCATTGACTAAGTTTATTTTGATGTGAGGCTGCTGTCCCCTTTGAATGGGTTACAGTAGTTTTTCTGAAACAATTACCAAAAAAAAAAAAAAAAATCTATAAATCTCTCTTAATATGTAAAAATGTTCATGGATATGTTATACAATAATCCATAAGGGCTAAAACACATTTACTGCAAACAAAACTGGGATGAAAAGTATCAAATAGTTAAGCTTTTGATTTAACTCTTTAGCTTTCAAACTTGTATATCCAGCTCAGCTATTCTAGCTGTTTTATGTTTAAACTGCTAGATCCAATCTTTCACACCTACTCTACAATATCATTCTAAAAATGTACAATTGTGTCATTGGAGTCTTGAAGTTATGAGATAATGTATAATTAATTGTAAAAAAATAAGTATAATAAATAAGCTTTACATCCAAAAGGGAATCTGAATGCCAAATGATTAAGTATTTAAAAACATGGGTCTTGGAGAAATATTGATTTGCAAAATTGTGTTGAGAAGAGAT
>NC_068983.1:73199444-73220895 GCF_001194135.2 Octopus bimaculoides
ATAAGTAAAAAAAGAAAGTTATTCATTTATATATATATATATATATATTGAAGAAGAAGAAGAAGAAGAAGTATGATAATGATAATAATAATAATAATAATAATAATAATAATAATAATAATAATAATTTGTTTTTTGGTATCTCTTATGATGGATAAGACCAGGTACATAAATAGCTGGTCAAGCATCTTGTGTGACATTTAGCTTTTCATTTACCAATTCAATACCAGCTGAAATAAAGAGTGATATGGATTTGAAGAGCTTTGGAGGAAAAACACAAGAAAGTTAAAAAATGTGATCAGATGAGCTACTATACTAAATTAGTTTCAATTCACCACAGAATCTTCTTAACTATTTGACCATGCTGCTTCTAAATCACACCACAAGTAAAAGAAGTTTGTGGGAGAACATTGATTTCGACTTTAGAGCAATTAATTGATCTGTAAGTTGTATCCATTATCCATTTATATTAGGCTTTGTATTTACCTGGAGAAGGCAACTACATCAATTCTCTTTTCTGACTCAGAAGAAGTTACAGCATAGAGCTGTTACTTATCTTTGGTTTCTGTAGTGATTATGTTGTTGAGAACTGTATTTCTCTCTATAATGGGATGTTTAGTCTATTACAAACAGCTTTTAACATTAAATTTGGTACAACAAACTAACAAGTCATAGAAGAGTGCTGAAGTTTGTTTGAAGCATTGCAGAGGGAGAGGGGGAGGGTAGAGAGAGAAAGAGAGAGCATACAGTTATTAGATAACTCTAGGTCAGTTGTGTCATTTGAGAAAAATTTAGTTGCTATTTCTAGCAGGTTGGCTGACTGTATAGAGACTCCATTGTCGGCTGATATAAGACAGTGCACAACAGAGGGCAGCAGGTTAACTGGCAATCACAAGTAAAATTTACAGTTCAGACATTTGTAGAGACCTCATTTTCTGTGTTATTTTAGTGTGTCACCAATGAAAGATTATTAATCTGTCAGCTACTTTAGCTCTTTAAACAAAAATCAAACTATCTTCTCTCTCTTCTCTCCGCAGCAATGTGTTTAGTTGAATGAGAAATCTTTTCGGTGATGTCCATTTCTACTATTTTGAAAATGTTTATTACCTTATTTTCTTTTTACTAATAGCTGTTAACAGCTTGTACACATTTGACCTTATAAACAAGAAAATACACATGGACACTTTCTACAACATAAATTATTTCACTTGACTTTATGAAACAAGAAAATATGAATGTACATTCTCACAAGACATTGTGCACACCTAACTTTATAGCAATATTGAGTATTAATGTATTTTTTAGAGTTGTATTTACAAATCATGTGTTGTATTATTATCAATGAATTATTGTACCAACAAGACAGGAAGAGGTCTATACAATTAAAGGGAAAATTATGCATAATATAGGCACAGGTGGGGCTGTGTGGCAGGAAGTTTGCTTCACATACACATGGTTCAGAGTTCAGTTCCACTGCACAACACCCTGAGTAAGTGTCTTCTCCTACAGCTTCATTCCAAACAAAGCCTTGTGAGGGGATTTAGTAGACAAACTGAAAGATGTGGATATATATATGTGTATGTATCTTTGAGTTAGTTTGTTTTGCACCACCAGCATTAGTTTGTTTACATCCTCATAATTTAATGATTTGGCAAAAGAGACCTATAAAATAAATACCAGACTTTAAAAAAATAAGTACAGGGGGTTGATTTGTTCAACTGAAACCCCTCAAAGTGGTGCCCCAGCATCGCCACAGTCTAATGACTGAAACAAGTAAAGGGTAAAAGATAAAAGAATTCATCATTATTGTTATCCCACCAATACTTTGGAAACAGCCTAAATTGAGAAAGACTTGAAAATCAACGTAAGATCGTAATGATGTAAAGTAAATATAACAAATAATCCAGAACCCTTGTCTGGTACTGGATCGATCCCAAAATCAATTCAGTTCATGCCAGTCATGGGGCCAAACATCCCTGAAAGTTTCATCCAAATCCATCCAGCAGTTCTTGAGATATCTTGTCCATGGACAAACAAACATGACTGAAAACAACACTCCCACCTTTACTAAAACAGAGATAATAAAGCATATAGAACAATACAGCCACAAAATATACAAAAAAGAACCACAGCATGAACATCTCCAGACAAGACTTTGAAGTGATGTGCTCAATTTGAAAGAGAACATAAGTAATAAGTAAGATTGTGTCTGGAATTTGTAGTGTTAAGATACTTTACTGCAAATTAGTGTCTAGATTCTGTAGAGAACTCTAAGATAAATCAAGACAGTTGATGTTGGGAATTGTAGAATAAAAGTCATGTAGTAATTTAGACAAACAATATATATACTTAACACACATACATGCACATATAAAGCAGAAGAAATGAATATTTATTACCAAACCAATATTAGATAATACTCGCAAATAATTTAATTGGAATTATTTTTATTATCATTATTATTGGTGGTGAGCAAGCAGAATTGTCAGTATGCCAGGCAAAATGCTCAGCAGCATTTCGTCTGTCTTTATGTTCTGAGTTCAAATTTTTCAGGGTTGATAAAATAAGTACCAGTTGAGCACTGGGGCTTATGTATTTGACTTACCCCTCCTCTGAATTTGCTGCCTTTGTGCCAAAATTTGAAACCATTATTATTATTAGTGACACTTGTTTACTGATCATGCTTCAAAAATTCTGCGAAGGACTCTTGCAGTTCCAAGCAATGATGATTTTTGTAGTTGTTCTAGCTTTACAGTCATTCCAATCTTTTTGAGCCATGTTGGTAGTTGGGCACTGGCATTTCCAAGTGCACTAATCAATATTGGTATCACATCCACTTTCTTCATTGAACACAATCTGCATATCCACATAATCTCTGTTCCATATTTTCAAACATTTCCATCTCTTTTCATTCTCTGTTCATTTGTTGTCCGTATCCTCTGATTGATATGCCATTTGCATCCACTGGAATGCTCCAATAGTAACACTCCGTAACCATCATGTTTACTTGTTTACACCACTCTCATCTCACAGCATGGCTAACAGTTTAAAAACAGTAATTAAAAAAAATAACTTTAATATTTCCTTAAGAAAAGAATCAAATGTTAAGTGCACCACATTGGAATATATTCCTTTATTTTATGCCACTCAGTCAAGGAGAGTTTACCTTGTCTTATTTGGTGACGTCACCAGTGCTGGTTCCACATAAAAAGCACCCAGTCCACTTTGTAAAGTGGTTGGCATTAGGAAGGGCATTGAGCTGTAGAAACCATGCCAAAACAGACAATAGAACTTGGCACAGCCCTCTAGTTTGCCAGCTATTGTCAAACCATCCACCCCATGTCAGCATGGAAAACAGATGTTAAACAATAACACCTATCCCACTGAAATCTACACTGCTGCCATCGATGTCACCGGAAAAATGTGTCCAGAAAAGGTTGCAATGGTAAACAGTTGAGAAACTCAACTCAGGAATACATAATTATACATATAATTCAATATATATATATTGTATAAAATTATATGTATAATACAACAGTTATGAAGTATAAAACATTGTACATCATAAGTAAAAGATATTATAGATAGGTTTTGTTTGTTTCAATTAGTCATAAGTTATTGAAATTTGTCTGAAAAATATAATTTTCTGACAGAAATTATATATATATATATATATGGGAGAATATACAAATAATAACAACAGACGAGGACAGGTGGTGTAAATAACAAAAGTATATATTAGTATGACGCTCGGGAATACGGAAAGTCTTTGACGTTTCGAGCTACGCTCTTCAACGGAAAGAATACGGAGACAAGGAGAAAAACACGGAGAAAAAAAATTGAATAGTGTTCAGTCAACGGTCAATCATAATATATATATATATATATATATATCAAATGTATCTGTAGGTATATAAGCATGTGTGTGCATATAACTATATATATATAGAAATGTTTGTGTATATATATGTGTGTGTGTATATATGTATAGGTATATATATGTGTGTGTATATATATATATATATGATACACGTATATACATACACACACGCATACGTCTGTTTATATATTTTAGATTAGTTTGATTTTTTCACGCAACAAAACATCTCATCTCACTGTAATTTCAAAAGTGCACACCTTTCACTATAATTATATTTTAGAATATCTTGGCTTTGGAAATTTTTTCACACGTGTATATAAAAAAAAAAAAAAACATGCGTGTTTGTGTGTGTGAGTATGCATGTTTATATTTTATACATATGTATATCCATGCATATGTGTGACTGTATACATGTGTGTGTGTGTGTGTGTGTGTGTGCATGTGCATGAGTATAGATAGGTATATGTAAATTTATATATTACAGATACACAGATGGATAGATATTTACACATAGAAATATATTTATCTTTATAAATATATATATATATATATATATATACATCTCTTAATCCTTTTTGCTCCATGTGGAGCATAGGGCCTCAACAGTTATTTTCCACTTTTTGTGGTCATTGGCGTGTTTCTTGGCTGCTTTCCCATGTCAGGCCGGTGGTCCTGAGCTCATCCAAAATACTCCGCTTCCATATCTGTTTTGGGCGTCCTCGCTTCCTTTTCCCCTGCGGGTTCCAGTCAGGTGCATGTCATGTCACATTTGAGGGTTCTTTCCACAGTGTGTGTCCAATCCATCTCCATTTCCTTTGTCTAATCTGAACATGTATCAGCTCATTGGTTGTCAAGTGATGTTGGGGGGGACAAACACAGACACACAAACATACACACACACACACACATACATATATATATATATATATATACGACAGGCTTTTTTCAGTTTCCGTCTACCAAATCCACTCAAAAGGCTTTGGTCGGCCCGAGGCTATAGTAAAAGACACTTGCCCAACGTGCCACGCAGTGGGACTGAACCCAGAACCATGTGGTTGGTAAGTAAGCTACTTACCACACAGCCACTCTTGTGCCTATAAACATATATGTGTATATACATTTAAATAAAGATGTATTATTACCGTTATTAATGATATTAATAAGGTAACAATAAGATGGCTAAATTAATACCACTTGCTAAAATCAGAGCCAAGACTTCGAAACCACGAGAAACTCACTATAAACATACACATGAGCAATGCAATGAACATATGAGAAATAGGTTTACCTTTGCGCTGAATACATTAGTAAGTAAAGTACATTTCAATACCAATTGACTTCACCCTCTGTATGACCAACATACTGTGGGATCTTCAGTTGAAAATAACATTTTAATATCTATTTCTAAAATATTCACTACATTAGCTCGTGTACATTCCTTGCTTAAAACACACACACACACAGACATAGGCTCATCCTTTGCAACCCTTTCAAGTTGAGCATCCCTAATGTGGGGTTGTGCTGGTGCTGGTGCTGGTGCTGGTGCCACGTAAAAAGCACCTGTGCTAGTGCTGCTTTAAAGCACCCAGGATATTCTGTAATGTGGCTGGTATTAGGAAGGGCATCCAGCCATAGAAACCATGCAAAAACAGACATGGTCCCTGAACAGCCCTTCAGCTGGTCGGCTCTTGTCAAACCATCCAACCCATGCCTACATGGGAAATGGATGTTAAATCAGGATGATGATGATGATGATGATGATGATGATGGTGGTGGTGGTGGTGGTGATGGTGGTGATAATGATGATGTGTGTGTGTGTGTGTGTGTGTGTGTGTGTGTGTGTGTGTGTGTGTGTGTGTGTGTGTGTGTGTGTGTGCCAAATGTCTAATCATTATGTGAATTCACATAAAAATATTGTTATAAATGATGTTTATGATCTCACTGATAAGATTTTTAAAACTGTTACAGAAAGAGCAAAAAAATGAGTATAGGCATAATTAATGATTTAATTAAGCAAATAATTTAGAAATAATAAGCATGGCTGTGTGGTAAGAAGCTCGCTTCCCAACCACATGGTTCCAGGTTCACTACCACAGTGCCACCTCAGACAAGTGCTTTCTACTATAGCTTCGGGCTGACAAAAGACCAAAGCCTTGTGAGTGGATTTGGTAGGTAGAAACTCAAAGAAGCCCATCACAGACACACACACACACACATATATATATTTGTGTGTGTGTCTATGTTTGTCTTCCACCACTGCTTGACAACTAGTGTTGGTGTGCTTACATCCCCCATAACATAGGAGTTCAGCAAAAGAGGCTGATAAAATAAGTACCAGGCTTAAAGAATAAAAAGTACTGGGATTGATTCATTCGACTAAAATTCCTCAAGGCAGTGCCCCAGCATGGCCACGGCCTAATAACTGAAACAAGTAAAAGAATAAGAAAATTGAAATATCTCTTTGTTTTGTTTTAAATATATTTTTTTAAATATTGGTATACATGCATGCCTGGATGGTTCAGAAGCATGCTTCGCAACCATGTGGTCTAGGGTTCAGTCCCACTGACTGGCATCTTGGTTAAGTGTCTTCCACTATAGCCCCAGGCCAACCAAAGCCTTGAGTGGATTTGCTAGACAAAAACTGAAAGAAGCTTGTTGTGCATGCGTATGCATGTGTGCATGTACATCTGTGTATGCATGCACGCATGTGGGTGAGTGTGTATAATTGTCAAAACTCTGGATTTTTGTGGATTTCAAGTCAATGAGGAAACATCTACCTAGTTGCTCAATGTGCTAGAAATTGCAATCAAATGTCTCTAGAATCACTTCTTAACAATTTACAAGATTTTCTCTTGTAGTTCTATTCAGTCAAGGCTGATCTGGGACTAAAGGTTATGTTAAACTTTTCATAAGTAGAAAGAAGTTTTTTATGTTAACATTTAGATGATATGTAAAGAAAGATTAAGGTAGCACAAGCTAGCAGAATCATTAGTGTACTGGGTAAAATGTTTAGTGGCATTTCATCAGTTTTTATTTTCTGAGTTAAATTCCACCTGAGTCAACTTTGCCTTTCATCCTTTCAGGGTTGATAAAATAAGTACCAGTGAAACACCGGAATCAATAAAATAAGTACAAGTTGGGCATTGATGTAATTGTCTTACCCTTCCCTGAAATTGCTGGCCTTGTGCCAAAATTTGAAACCAATATGTAAAGAAAGATTTGAATTCCTAATCAGTGAGTCAAATTGTTGATTGCTTTCAATGAAACAGAATTTATTTATTTATTTATCTATTTATTTATTTATTTGTTTGTTTAGCAATTTTAGTTAAGTAAAATAGATGCCAATGATGTTGGGGAATGTTGTCTGCAGCACTGAATGGATTACGATTTTACATAGAAAGGGAGTTATCTTTTACCTCCTAGACAGAATATTATGAAATCTGAAGCTAAGCACTTGCCTTATGAGTCCTAGTGGACATGGAGAAGAGGACTTCACTAGGAAATATTTACTTTAATTTACCAACAGAATAGAGCAAAATATTACACTACTAAATGTTATCTTCCATCATTTCTGGCATCTCCTTTCCAATGAAATGCATATATGGAGATTGGTTTGATCTTTTTGACCTTCAAACATTCTGATGATCAAATGATTGACTTTTGTAGCAATCAATCGCATAAAACCTTATACATTACATATAATACATAAAAGCCTACCCTATGTCATTGTTACAATACATCACACATCATTTATAACAACCACCAACGACCAACACTCACACCACTGTTGACCTTCAACAACAATAATGTGCAACACATCTTCCTCTATCACCATAATATCCCTACACTTGATCAATCACCCCCACTCATAACATATCACTTAATATAACAACCTATCATGTTATTCTACCTTAATACATCATTCTTTACCACCACACAAAACCACCCCATCCTACATCAATAAAATACACCACCACTGTATATATCGCCCTCTATTACCACTGTGACAATGAGCAAATGTTGTTTAATCTACTGAAATAGTTGCTAAATATCCTTCAAATTACTTCTTACTGTTTTATGTAAAATAACAGTGGTCCTATATGTAAGAAATAGACAAGATGGTCATGCCTGGAATTCCTTTGATCGTGAGTCTACTTGGTCAGAGCTGATCTGGGACTGAACATCAGTAACAACTTCAACAACAACAACTGTGTTATCTGCTACCAGATATCACATTTTATTAAACCAACACATGCTTCTTATACCATGTTAAATTCCACATATTCTCATCTGCAACTACATCAATCTTCCATTACATCCTCCACTGTAAGAACCTATATCAACCGGACACCTATCCACCAACAAAACATTAGAAAAGGAAAACACAACAAGCAGAATAAAGTACGAGTCTCAACACTAATTCAAAATTGAAAAAGTACAACAAATGAACTAGCAACGAGGCTTGAACTGACCTAATAATAGCCACCTTAATCATTTTACCAATTATATCACATAGTATTTACATTCTTTTCTCACAGATATTTCGCAAAAGAAGGGAGTGCAATCTTAATGGGGGTTTAATCGGTGACAAAGTTATCCAGCGATTTTTGCTGTTCTTTATTCAATCTCAGTTTGGTGTTTGCAAAAATATAAGGTTTAATATTGTTAACAGACATACATATTAACACTTTTTCTCTCCCTCCCTATGATGATGATGATGATGGTAGGGATTCAAACTTATGTACCCATTAATGTATAAACAAGGCCTCCACAACAAAACAACACACTTTGTATCAACACAAAAGCACAATGACTTCAGATAAACCATCATCATTTATGTCAGAAGACCACTTTCTTTTCCTTTTCTTTTTAAGTAAGGACACATGGTGGATGGAAAAGGTCTGAGGAGAGGAGTTTCATGTCAGATTGGGAAGCTTTGATGGAACCAAACTCTTTTTAATGAATTAGAGCAATTGAGCAACACCAATATAGTCATGTCCAGAGATGACAGACTTATAAGCACCCACCACACTAATAAAGATCATACCAACATGACACAATACAGCTTGAAAGTGAAACGAATAGCAAATACAATATTCATAAAAGTCTTAGATATCACCCACAACATCCTTTTGGGATTATATAAGACCTTCAGAAAGACTATTAGCTTCCTCCTGGACCTAGTTATACACTAAAACACCATCAGGCATATCCTAAATGGAACAAGCAATTGAATACACTGAGCTGGGACAATGCAACTCTTTTCAAAGCAGCAGATCATTACATATAACCAGGCATAATGAGCTGTGAACACAAAGAGGTAATGAATAATTTATAAGAACAGGAAGGTGAATACAGTCTAGTTTAATGCACCATTCAATACAGTGTATTTGTATATGTAGCAAAGTAGTTCCTCTCTTCAGTAAGTAAGCTCTTGTTCAGAACATCAGAAACTACTCAATAAATAAAGTTTTCCATAAATAAAAATAACTTCAAGGTCACTTACAGAAGTCTTCAAGATTCCTGCATAACAGAAAATTGCTTTATGCTAAAATATGAACAAATATAATAATTTAAAGGGAAAATCTGTCTTGTACATCAGTTTAATAAAGAGCCCATTTAAGAACTGTTTTTGCCAACACAACAGTTCCTTCAAACAATGCTCCATAATAAATAATATATCTAATCTCAAAACACATATGCAAAATTAAGGACAAAGGAAAGAACAGCACAATTACATAAATTCTGGACATAACAGCTTCTTCAAGATAGACAAAGAAATACAAAATCTGTTTAGTGAGGAAATTTCCAACCTCCTTAGACAGAATATCAAAATTGATATCTTTTTGCTCTAATGACAATGCAGAAGCTTGTGTCAATGAACCTGCTCTCTTTAACAAGTGTAGCCAGCTCCTTACTTGCATTCAAATTTGAATTTGATGAAGTCAGTAAAACACTTAACACTTATGGAGAAAATAGTTTAAACCTAAAAACAAAACAGTAACTTGACATAAGTTGCATAGCTCTGAATTTATATTATTAAACATTCATTATTTTTCTCAGCACAAATGCACTTTCACAGGTTATAATGCAATTGCAATTAGCCCATGATGCTAAAAAAAAATAATAATAAAACAGGTTTTCCAACTCTTGTTCTACATTGTTGATGATCTGCCAGAAGGAGTAACCAAATCCTCTTCAAATCACGACCTAACATCTTATTAAAAAGAAAGTGACATGGTATAATGTTTGGGGTATAATGTTTGGGATGTTTTGGACATCCTAGCGATTAGGATGTCACACTCATAATCACAAGATTGTGGTTTCAATTCCTGAACTGAGTGGTGTATTGTGTTCTTGAATAGAACTCTTCCTTTCATGTAGCTTCAGTTCACTCAGCTGTAAATAAGTAACCTCCATGACCGGTATCCCATTTAGGGAGAATGTTGGGATCTCAGAAACTTATACAACAGAGTAACTGGGTAATCTGGTGTATGAGTCCTAGGACTCAAGACAGCACTTACTATATACACCATGTAAAGAAAAAAAGACAAGATGGGCATGGCTGGAATACTTTTGATCACAGGTTTACTGAAAAGAAGCTGATTTGGGGTTAAACAATAAACATTATTATTAATCAACCAATGCTGATTCATAGACAGATTATATCCAGCTAATGTTATATATATCACATGACCAATAGCTCATACATAATTTCCATTTCTCTTCTTATGTCTACTTGAAGCTGAAATAGAAATAGCAATTGAGAGTAAGTAGCTTGGATCCACTCAGACAGAGCTGCAGCAAACCATGGTATGGGATTTCTACGCATAATTATATGTACACAAACACATTAAACACCATACCTTTTGGAAATATTAATTTGAGACTGATCTCGATTTATTAACTGCCTAATTAGATGTTATGTAAATACATCTGAAGAAAAAGCTTTATTTTCTTTTCTTTTTTTTTTTGGCTTCCAATATCATGAAAGATATTGGAAAATGTGAAATACAGACATAATATATACTAATATAAATTCTTTGTGTATGTACGTCACCAAATAAATACAGAATCAAACGTGAGAGAATATAAAGAGAAATAAGAGTATTAGATGCACACATACATGTGCATGCACACACACATGGGCATGCACGCACGCACGCGTGCACACACACACACACAGCCAACCACAAAGCAGGGTCTGAATGAGGATCAAAGATGGCAACAGAGTTGAAAGAAAGAGAGCAAAGTAAAAGAAGAGATTATTGTTTGCTAAATCAGTTATGGTTGGATACTAGTATTATCAGTAGTTGTCAATACTGGAAATTTTGTTGAACCAACGAAGGAGCCTCTACTTGCCATTTAACCTGCTAGAAATAGCAGCTAATTCTGCAAATACACTTTACCATGTTGGACAATAATGGACTCATTGGATTATGTGATCCTAGAGGGAAGATTTGCCTTCAAATAAAGAGAGGATGGTCATAGCTAGAATGCCTGTGAGTGAAACTTAGTAGATGAAAACTGTGTGGAAGTCCATTGGATGCAGTGTACCCATAATTCAAATGGCTCAGTGTGTTACATGTGGAGGCACATGGCTTAGTGGTTAAGGTGTTGGACTCATGATCATAAGATTGTAGTTTTGATTTCAGGACTAGGTAATGCATTGTGTTCTTGAGCAAAACACTTCATTTCACATTGCTCCAGTCCAGTCAGCTGGTAAAAACAAGTAATCCTGCAACAGACCAGCATCCCGTCCTGGGAGGAATATATATGCCTGAGAAATTGGCCCTATGCTCCTTACAGAGTAATGTGGACTAACTATTGTGTCATATACTGTATCATACTGATTTTGTTTGAATGCTGCATAGAGTACTCAACCACTTGTTTATTTTTTAGACAGCAGGAATGGTAGTGCCAGACGGTAGCATTGTCTATCACTGAATGGCACCCATCATTAAATAAAGCACACCAAATCTAACAGAAGCTGGTGTATCCATGAGAAGATTTCACTGCAACATCTAATGTAATGCCTGTGAAATAATGTCAAACTCCTCAAGTCAGAATAGTATAGTGTTGTTACAATACAGTTAGTACAGTTATGTATACTGTTTATATTAGTCAAACTGGTATCTTCAACTTGATTGTTGATTTCACTACAATTTGGTTGTTGTATAACTCCAGCCTTCTTCAGGTGTCTTGTGTCAGTAACAATCAAGATGAGGACACCAGTCCAACTAATAGAAACGGTGTACATAATAAAAATTCCTGATCCCAGAAATATACAGGGTGTCCACAAGGTCTGGGTACGTGGAGTAAATAAAATCATAACATAAACAATTAAATATAAGAAATAATAATTTCTTAAAGTATGTGTTAATCCCCATGTACCTAGACTTTGTGGACTCCCTGTAGAATAGCACTGATGTTATTGAAGTTGTTTAACCCCAGGTCAGTCCTGCTTGAGAAGAGCTAACATTCATGTTATGACTATCTAGTTTTTATCACCATGCCCACCACCACCACCACCACTGGCCAATTTAGTGTATCTAGGACTACATTATCCAAGTTATAAGGTCATAGACAAAAAATTCTTAATTAAATAGTCATATTCATTACAGAAAAGGTACAAAAAATGCAGCAGCAACAATGAGCAACTCTCAAAGAAAGGGGAGATAATTCAGAAACTAAGAATTAATCCATCAGTTATTTTACATGTTTAGGGAAAAGCTTGAGCTTAGTTTACAGGGCCTCCAAGGCTGACAAGAGGGAAGGAAGGAGAAAGGTATCTTCAAGCTGGAGACCTGCTTATAACAAGGGTACCCAACATGTCAGACTGGACAACAGATTAATTTGATCACCCAAATAGGCCATAGTGGGATTTGCAGAAAGCAAGTAAGTCAAATAAATGCTGCAAAGTATCCAGTCCAAAGGTCCATATGTTCCGTAAATCCACAAACCTGGATCAGTGTTTTTTTTGTATCAAATGCCAACTGGATGAAAGGCAAAGTTGACCTTGGCAAGATTTGAAATCTGAGCATAGAGAATCAAAACAAATACCACAAGGTATTTTATCTGACACTCTTCCAATCTTCAGAATTCAATGTTAATTCATTGAGTAGGGTACAGGATTAATTGAACACTGAATAGTCATAAATGAAACAGATGGATATGCATGCATCTGCATACACACACACACATGTGTGTGTGTGTGTGTGTGTGTGTGTGTGTGTGTGTGTGTGTGTAAAGAAATAAACTCCCAGATTTGAAGTAAGTTTGCTGAGCACAAAACTGTTGGCCTTTGAGTCACTTTTGTAACTTTCTGCCAATTAAAGATAATATAAAAAGGCATATATACTCACGTATACCTTCTATTTCTGAAGTTGCCCTATCATACCTTTATTTTGTTGCCAACATACTGAACACTATCATTTTTGTTTTATTTTTTGCTTTTTTTAATACATACATACATACATACATATATATACACACTCACATGCATGCACACACATATAAAATGCACTTTAATTGAAATAAAGTTTCCCCAAAATTAGACATCTAATATAATAAATTTGAATGTCAGTGTGTCACACTTTTTCAACTTTAATAAATCCTTTCTACTGGAAGCACAAGGCCTCAAATTTGGGGGAAAGGGATTAAGTTGATTACATTGACCTCAATTCATAACTGGTACTAATTTTTTCGACCCCATGAAAGGCAAAATCAACCTTGGTGGAATTTGAGCTCAAAACCTAATGGCAGACAAAATACCGCTAAGCATTTCACCCAGCGTGCTAACAATTTTGCCACCTCACCACCTTAATATATCATAATATATAATAAATGTCAATGTCAATGTGTCACACGTCTTCAATTTTACTCCTAGAGGCCGTAGCCCAACATATCATAACATTTTGGAATCAAGCTGACACCACAAGTAAATTATAAACATTCTGGGCCAAATCTGGATCCACAATCCTGAAATCTTGGGTTCCAAAGTTTTCAATACTGTGATTGTTTTTGGCAATTTTTTTATGCAACTTTTTGCGACAAATTTTTTCGTATGATAATTTTTATAATCTAAAGACTAACTCCATGAGTAAATTAAAAACATTCTGGGTCGAATCCGGACCTGCAATCCTGAAGTTTTGGATTCCTATGTTTTCATTACTGCGATTGTTTGCAGCAATTTTTTTGCAACGAATATGATCATCATTGGGATATGACTCTGGAGGAAGCAATTGCAACAAATTCTGCAAAACAAGTCAGAGATCTGTTTGCAGATCTTCCCACTCAGGGTCAAGGGCAGCTTTTAAACTAATCCAGAATACTTTTAAATCAACTAAACCGTCACCCTGTGATAATAGATTGCCTTAATTATGGACACTACATTAACACAGTGCCCACAATGGGATACGAACTACAACACCATTTCACCAAATAACTACTACAATTAATGCTACTACTACTACTGCTATATTCGGGCATCTGCAATTCAAGCATCGACTCACCACTAATCTTTTCCACCAATCATATAAATCAAAGCTGTCAATCGGTTCAAAAGAGGAAAATCCTTTATTAAAAGGCAAGGAATAGCATTAAGTGGTTAACTCTCAACCCAATAAAGAATCATTACCATTGTTATTAATTCGTCTTCATTAGCACAAACACACACACACACACACAAACATGATACGGAAGAAAGCGTGCACATTTGCATGCATGCGTGCATGAGCCTCAGCATATAAATGACTATATACATACATACACACATACACACATACACATATACATACATACATACATATATACACTGATACTGATGTACATGCCTGCATGCGCGAATGGTAGACTCTAACTAATGTGTTGATTATAATAATTTACTAACTATAAGGCTGCCACTCCGAAAGTGTAGGAAATATGGTATCGTCACTAGCCTTCCCATTGTACTGATTTGTTAGTTTCTGAATCAGCTCTGATAGCTTTCATCAACTGCTGTGATCAAAGAATACATGCAATAACCGCTTAACATAGAGAAAAGAGTGCCTTTTGTTATAACACCGCTTTAATATCAATGTAGAGTGTTGTTGTTGTTGTTATTATTATTATTGCCTTTTATCCATCAAACGGTCGATAATATAAACAGTAGTAATGCACTTGAGCCGATTAAACTGACGTCACCCTCTTCTCTCTTCTTGCTCGATTGCTCAATCAAAAGAAATCATCATCATCAGCATCACCATCATCATAAAATGTATCATCATCATTATCATCATCACCATTATTAATTATTAATACTGAAGCTGGTGGTGGAGGGTGTAGTGGTGGTGGTGGTGGTAGCGGTGGCTGTGGTATGCATGATGGTTAGGTTTTTCTTAGCGCAACCAAACTTTATTATGTCAGCTAGTTTCGATTCTCCATCAGATCCGATTCACTTATGTCATTTGATAAATGCATATACCCTTCGAGGAAAGGCATCAAATGTTATCATGGCCACCTGTCTGAATCCCATAATCAATCCAATGCTTAGTTGTCACCAGCATCACCTCTATTACCATCACCACTACTACTGCCATTACTATCACCACCAGCACCACTGCCATCAGCACCACCTCTATTACCATCACTACTACCACCACCACCACCATTACCGCCATCAACACTACATCTATTACCACCAGTGCCACTACAATCACCACTGTCATTTCTATTACCACCACTCCACTACCACTACCACCACTACTACTACTACCACCACTACTACTACCACCACTATCACTACCAGCACGACCATCAACACTACCTCTATTACCATCACCACCACCACTACTACTGCTACTACTGCTGCTACTACTACTACTACTACCACTACCACCACCACCACCATGACCATCAACACTACCTCTATTACCACCAGCACCAGTTGCCACCGCTAAAGCCACCACCACCGCCGCCACCACCACCATCATAATCATTCTTTTAGTTAATAATAAATAAATAAGCCTTTCTAAAGTTCTGAATTGTTATTTCTCCAACAGGTTCTGTGAAGATAATTAAACAAATGATAAGAGTAATTACTAAAAAACATTGATTGCTTTAACACTAACCGTATTTAATTTGCGGTATAAAAACATTATGTATGTGATGTAAGAGAACCACAACTGATGGAGTATCTAACCACTGACGGAAAGGTTGATATTATTGTACGGGTCTTTTAAGGTGCTGAGTTGGCTGAATCGTTAGCATACCTGACAAAATGCTTATTAGCATTTTGTGTGTCTTTATGTTCTGAGTTCAAATTCTGCTGAGGTTAACTTTCATCTTTTCGGAGCTGATAAAATAAATACCAGTTGAGCACTAGGGTCGATGTAATTGATTTCCCCATGCACCAAAATTGCTGGCCTTGTGCCAAAATAAGAAAGGATTATTGTACAGTCCTTCGAGAGACTTTCTGAACATTGGCTCAGTCAATCTAACTGTAAAACAGTAATTACAGTTAAGCACATCTCATCATAATCGCCTGTAAATTGCACTTGCATGTGCCACGATGAACGTTGCATTACATATCAAGTTCCATCATCAGATGAGATACGGAGAGAGTTAATATGAGAGGTGCTGGTTGAGTGCACATACTAGGCTTGGCGTCTGGCAACAAGTGAAGGAACACTGCACACATACAGTGAGAGAAGATGATGGAGGCAGAGGAGGAGGAGGGGGAAATGGGAGGAGTCATACAAATGAGACATTTGATTTTATTTTAAATATTTTTCTCTTGAACAGTTTGTAAAAAGCACCAAGAAATTTGACAAAAGTTAGACTATAATTATTGTATGCATCATTTCTGGTATTATTCATTGTGGCAAGTGTACTTTCAAAGTTACACACACAGAGACACACACACACATTTAATATACAGTATAAAATAAGAGCTAATAGTTTCTTGCTGTGAAGACACGTGTCTAGGCAAGTTTTTATAATACGCCAATCTTCAGGCTGCCTAAACACGTGGCTTCATAACAAGAAATTATTAGTAGCTCATACCTTTTAAACTGTGTACATTAAACGATATTTATCTCTTACTGGATGGTTGAGTAAGTCTCATAAACAAAAGGAGCACACAGTATTTAATATCTATATAATTGTAATATGGACATTTTACTTCGCGCTTTCAATAAACTCCAACGAAAATTTGCATAAGATTAGGTTCATAAAACCGTCAGATATAACATGACTATAGCTTGCAGTTGCCCAGGGCATGATGACACATGTTATGTTCCATCGTCAGTGATCACCAGCTGTTGTGGCATCACAATACACAAAGGACATGTAATGGGTGTCGCTTATGATAATTGAGAGATGGAATCTTTTAGGTAATAATAACCAGTTGATAACATCTGTGATTATAATAAGCAGCTTCAACTGTATATAAGCACAAGTGTTCGTTACTTCTGCATATCGTAAAAGATCTTATTCGCATCGTCCAGTCTCAAAGCAATCATTAGTTGTTTTTGAACCATCACAGCAACGTTGCAGAAATATTGTTACTGTAACCCCAAATCCTAACCCTAGCTATGCGTTTTTAGTTTTATTTTCTTCATTTCCCAATGGTGCGCAAAAACTGTTTACAAGGCGCCATTGTTATAAAAGGAAAAAAAAACACCAACAGAAAACTGAGTTTTGTAGAGTTGCATAATGAAAGTTAAGCCAAGTCAAATTTGTAACTAAAATCTATAGTTCCATTTGGTGATGGCTAAGAGAGAGAGAGAGAGAGAGAGAGAGAAAGAGAGAGAAAGAGAGAGAAAGAGAGAGAGAGAGAGAGAGAGAAAGAGAGAGAGAAAGAGAGAGAGAAAGAGAGAGAGAGAGAAAGAGAGAGAGAGAAAAAGAGAGAGCAAGGGGGAAGTAATTATTGCTTGATCGTTTATATTTCTATGTAATACCATATGATCAATGTATTGATGATGTTCATTATTTGAGTTATGTAATAGGTACAATAAAGGTTAACTCTAAGCTTTCATCAGACGGAAGTTATCTAGATAAGAGAGAGGTATGTATGTTTTTGTTTTTATTTTATTTATTTATTTTTTTTAATGAAATGGTTCTTCCCACTGATTTTTCATCAAATGATACGAAAACTTTCCAGAACATTACGTGATTATGAAGCCAACAACAGAATAGTTAGTATTAATGGGTGTTCAACACAGCTAAATGTTGTTGTCTGAGTGTATATTCTAAGAGAATCGATCTAATGAAGGAAATAATGAAATAAAACAATTTTTAATAATAAATAATAATAATAATAATAATAATAATAATAATTTATAACAACTTTCATTCAGAAGAAAGATTTTCTTTCAAGTTTTGTGTGAATAGCAAGTTGACACGTCAAAGCTATAGTGTGACTGCCATAACAGCTACCACCAGCGCCGACTGGCGGTTTTTGATAGAGGCTCCCTGGCAGCCGCCATAAATCGGTCCCTTTTATCTTTGTTTGATGTCGGTTGAAAGGATAGGGCCAACGTCGATTAAAACAAACAAGATAATCTTCAGTACAAGCAGACCTATTCATAATGTATTCCACAGAAGTTGATCAAAAGAACAGCTTCACATATCGGAATTAATTCGCTCTATTATTTTGGTGCTATCTTTGAATTTTCGGTTGGGTTAGGGAGAAAATATTTTCACTAAACAACACTTTGATTATAAAATGTATGCAGTTGTTTTTCTTCTATTTTTATTCTCCATTTTCTATTTAATTCTATGTTTCTCATACAATTTCTCTATGTGTGATCGCATATGAATCAAAAAAGCCAATATGTACGTTTTTGCCATACGAACTACTCACAAGCGCATCTATTACCTTTCATATGCATACAAATTTACAAGTATGCCTATATTCTGCTGTCAGATAAAATATCCGTCGATAAAAATAAAATATAAAAATTGATTAATAACTATAACAAAATAAAACAAACAAAAAAAACAGAAGGGAAAACGACCACCACTGATTTAATTCCAACTTTTAATCGGCAGATCAGAAGATAGATTAAAACTAGTAGGGGTGCATGATTAAAGCTAAGCGTATCTGGATGGTTCAAAGTAACTTAGAAATTCCGAAATAAAAATAAAAAGTCGATTGCGTGTAAAGGAAACGAGCTGCTAGTTATAACCTCTTGTTAGTTTATAATATAATCAGTCTTGCATTATTATTTGGACGGCTGGAGTAACGAGCGCTTTGGAACAGACGTAAGTTTTGAGCGAGCAGAACCTGCAAATGTAGTTTCGATTTTCACTCAGAACCATTTCACAGGACTCATGACCATAATACTCTTCCACCCATATCCTACACAAATGTTTTTTGACTGAGTTAGAAATGCCAGCAAAAAATCTCTCACATATCTCTTAAAATGCAAAGCACATACTGGTAAAGTCCCAGATACCATATGTCAGAAACAAAAGGCGGAATGATCATGATTGGAATGCCTTCAACCAAAAGTCTGCTTGATCTTCTCTGGGGTTAAAAACAACAATAACAATACACTTTGACGTTTTATAACTTTCAGGTAAAAGTACTCAACGGACACAGTGATAAATAATGTACAGTTGAAGTAAGTTCTGCGAAAAGTGACTATACTATCTGGTTTCGATTCTTGCTTGAAATAATTTCATTTCAATCATTTTGACAGACATATGTAAAAGGTGCAAAACATCACAACTATGTTCATCCAGGTCAAGCACATTCCAGTTTCAATTTACAATAAATTATGTTCGGTTAGTATTCATTTATTTATATTCTGCCAAATCTTCTAAACCAGGGGTTTTCAAACTTTTTGACTTGCGGACCCCTTTATATTTCAGGCTTTACCTTAGAGACTCCCTTATAAATGCTTATGAAATTTATACATAAATATTTGTTTAAAATAGCATATATTTTTACATTTATTTATTTAACAGTATTTGACAAATAGGTTTATTGTCAATTAAAAGATTTCGATTAAAAAACATACATAAAATCAAATTGCTCATAAAAAGCATTTGCTGCCCACGGACCCCCTGTCTTGTCCTTGCGGACCCCCTGTGGTGCGCGGACCACAGTTTGAAAACCCTGTTCTAAACAATAGCGTACACCTTATCGTCATCATGGCATTTACACTTACCACGTTGTAATCATAACAATACAGTTACACTCATCTCTCACCATCCTGATATTTAAACCTTTCTCTCTTTCTCTCCACTACCATAACGTTGAACCTTTCGCTCCTTCCTCTCTGCCATCGTGATAATACACCTCCCTCTCCTTCATAGCCATCAGCATGACATCACACTTTCCTCGCTCTTTTCTTCCCTTCTGTCATCATGACATTACACCCTTCCTCTCCCTTACTGTCACCATGACATTACACTCCACTTAACTTTATCTCACCATGATATTACATCTTCCGCACCTCTCCACTATTATTATGACGTAACATCTTCATCTTCTTCACTATCATTAAGACATATTACCATCCTCTCCTCCACCGTCGCTATGATATTAGGCTTTCCTCTCCTCCACCGTCATTATATTAGACCTTCTTCTCCTACACTGTCATTATGATATTTTACCTTCCTCTTCTCCAACGTCATTATATTAGACCTTCCTCTCCAAGTGACATGATATTAGACCTTCTTCTCCTCCATCGTCATTATATTTGATCTTCCCCTCCTCCGCCGTCATTATGTTAGACCTCCCCCCTCCACCGTCATTATATTAGGCCTTCCCTCCCTCTACTGTCACATTAGACCTTCCCTTGCTCCGCCGTCATTACGATATTTGACCATCCTCTCTTCCACTGTCATTATGATATAAGACCTTCCTCTCCTCCAACATCTTATAATATTAGATCTTCCTTTCCTCCACCGCCATTACATTTGACCTTCCTCTCCTCCACTATCATTATGATGTTAGACCTTTCTCTCCTCTACCGTCATAATGACGATCATTATGATATTTTACCTTCCCCTGCAGCATCGTCATTATATTAAACCTCCTCCACCATCATCATTATTATCATATCAAATTTTCTCCTTCACCATCGTCATTATATTTGTCCTTTCCCCTACTCCCCAATCATCATGATATTAGACCTTCCTCTCTTCCACCGTCATTATGACATAATGCCTTCCCCTCACCCCTCTCTTTTACTATTCTTGACAATACATGCTCATCATCATAATTCACTGTGCATAGCTTTTTGTATACTTTCCCTATGAGGTTTACATACAGGTTCAGAATGTGCAGGTTCATCTTTTATCTTTTACTTACACTGCGATCACTCGGAGACCACCGCCTTAAATTTTTAGTCGAAAGTTATTGTTCCTTTTTTCTTTCTTTTTGCCGAACCGCTAGTTTACGGGGACATAAACACACCAACACTAGTTGTGAAGTGGTGGTGAGGGACAAACGCAGACGCAAACACACACACACACACACACACACACATAACACACACATATGTGTATGTGTGGAGGCACAATGGCCCAGTAGTTAGTGCAGCGGACTCGCGGTCATAGGATCGCGGTTTCGATTCC
>NC_068983.1:73223432-73229274 GCF_001194135.2 Octopus bimaculoides
TTCCCCACCTCCCAACACCATCACACCACACCACACTACACACTACCATGCACACACCAGCACTGACCAATTACCATCCCCGCATTTTCACACCTACACATACACACATGTCAAGATACATATTATAATCGTTTCCATAAATCAACTATCATAAACATTTTATACTATGATGTCACATTTTCTGTGTGTGTGTGTGTACCTTAATAGACATCAATCATGACGACACACACCTTCACTCACTCACTCTATCTCTCTTTCTCACTCTCTCTCTCTTTCTCTCTCTCTCTCTCACACAGACAAGCATGCATGCACACACACACACACACGTCCATTTCATATAGACGTACATACATCTTTCACTTTCTTTCTCTGACCTTTTTGCTTTCTCTTCTTTCAATTTCTGCTCTCTTCAATTAAATTTTTACGGAATGAGCAGGAGAAACACAAAATGAGCCACCACAGCAGAATGGTCTGTCATTCTATTTGGTTAATTTATACTGCATACAAAAATAAAAACATACTACATACATACAACTGGTTACAAAAATAGGGATTAATGTATAATTTCTCTCTATGTTCATAAATTTATGTTTACAGTATTGAAAAAAATATGCCACCAAAGAAAAGACATAATCTCTCCAGAAACAAATATAAGGCAAAGAGGAATGTAGAAAACTGAAGGTGAGAGTCTGAAGAGAGAACGAGATGAGATTTTCTCAAAATCAGCAAATGCATGTTGCAACACTTAAAGCTGGATCATTAAATCAATGTTTTAATGATTAGGCAGATGTCCAATAGAATAGCTCTCAGAAACAGACTACGTACAAATTTGTTCTTCACAAATCCTGATGTTGTTTTCAGATATGATCCATCCCATTCTTATAAAAATGATAGCTCTGTCCAAATTGGTGTGCTAAACACAAATTGTCATTTCTGTAGAGCTTTAAAATTTTCAAATGAAACAAATGGTATGTGCTGCTCAGGCGGTCAGGTAACATTGCCAGCACTACCAGCTCCTTCTCAACCTCTTATGGATCTTCTAGAAGGTATTTCCATCCAGTCAAAGGATTTTCTGAACAATATCAGATAATACAACTCTGCATTTCAAATGACATTGTTTGGTGCATCTAAGAAGATAGATAAACATGAATTTACGCCGACATCACCTCATTAGTTCCCTGTTACCCACAAATGAACAACCACAGTTCCTCCAAACTTACTTTATGAGGGATGTAGGACAACAAACCCGAAGGAGGTATTACAATTTCAGATGATGGGTCATGTTAGACATAGCACTGACTGCTGCAAAAGAGAGTATATCCACTGACTGCTTTTCAGTGTGTTCAAAAATCACATAACTCCTACCCCCAATTTTCCATGACAGGTTAGGGGAGTTTGAATTGAGAGTGAGCAGTGTGACCTAGTGTTGCAGCAATACCTGATGACGCTGTCACAATAGCTAGTTTGTTGTTTTTGCGCACATAAGACAGTAATATATTAAGAAGAAAAGTTTAGCCAATACCCCCAGGTGCATCAATAAATATCAAACCACCTCCATTTCTATCAATTTTCTGTTGAACATTTTCAAAAATGATTCTCTGGTCATTATTTAGTATATGGATGTTAGCATTGAAAAATTCTTCTGCATTTGGATCCATCTCATCTTCATGAAATAGAACATTATTCATTCTGAGACCATGCAGGGAGAATTTAAAATTATCTTTTCTGCTGGGTCCATGTATCATGTGTTTCTTCACCAAGGAATAAAGATGTGACATTAATGGGTTTTCGGGATTAGGAAGTTCAGCTGTAACAATTTTATCAATTTCTTGCCATGTGTTGTGATGATTTTGTATTATGAATAAGAAATGGCAATGAGGTAATCCTCCTCTTTTTTGAAATTCCACTGTGTTCACAAAAGCAATAAGTTTCTCAAGGAAATAGTTACTAATGCTTTAATTTAAATACTCTTGCAGTGATATCTGGTTGGTCAACTGCTGTCTGGCCCATAAATAAAGTACGTTTGCCAAGCTTTCTAACTATGGCCATTGCATCCTGATAGTGTTTTGCCATATATCGTGGACTTCCTGTAATTGAACTTGGCAATATATATCTACAACCTGTACGATCGGTATCACCTACAAGTATAGCATCTTGTAAGCCATTATATAAATCAGCTCTTAAGGTTGCTTGATTGTTACAAACATATCGTAGAGGGGCGGATTGTACTTTGGCAAATTGATCTACGCAGAATTGCTGAAACAAACGCTGACATAATTGCAATATATTTATAGATCCTGTTCTTTTCGCGATGCAATAACAATAAAATTGAACTATTGAAATTTGACAGTTACCATTTTCATTCATCAATCTAAGGTGCCACCCATCTAGGCCAGAAAGAAAAACACACAGGTACATCACTGGGTCATATGATCGATGCGAGTGACTTAATATTTGTAAAGATTTTTGGTTTTTCTCTGCTCTGAATTTTGTTACGATCATTCATTCTAAACAATTTATTTCCTCATCAAGATTATTTGGTATAAGAATAGCGAGCTCATTAGAAGTTGGTAGATTATATCTCCTGCAATGTTCCCCATAAGGTTTTTTTATCCACTTGTAAGCCAACTGACACATCTGCAGGATTATTTCCAGTGTCAATTTGCTTCTGCATGGATAGAAAAGATTGTAAGTATTTCCAGCAGATATCATAGCAGAATGAATTTTTCAAAATATGTTTACATTGAAGGCTTGGTTTGCATTAAGAGGCATTTTTTCCATTCGTTTTCTTATTTGTTCTTCATGATCATAGAAATACATTTGTAAGCTAGACAGGACTGTTCTTATTTGGTTTCTAAGAGCTCCAATAAATCTATAAAGAATTCCATCTATTCTGTAATTTGTAATTCCTCTCAGTATTGAAGTGTCATCTACTTTCATAGAATACATTGCCATTGCACTGTTGAACCTTCGAATATTATATTCGAAATATTTTACTTCAGGAGTATTAGAAAGAAAGAAATCACCAAGTTCGTTTGGTAACTCAGGGATATTTTCAATTTTTATCATTCCTGATTTACAGCATATACCAAAACTGGGAGTGTTCATTGTTCCTGCTGTATGCTTTCCAATAAACATCAAAGCATTGCAGTGGTGGCAATGCACTTCCATGAGGCTGCAACTATGCCGAGCAATGCTAATGGGAACCTGTAGAAGTCCATCTATATCATATTGTCGAACTTTATCAAGAGTCAGCCTATTATTGATTTGCCAACATCGTCTGTGTTGTGCTGCATTTTGTTCTAAAATCTGCTTATGTTGTTCATGTGACAGCTGTTGTCTTGCATTTCTATGCTGAGCAGCATTTTGTACTAAAATTTGTTCATGTTGTTCTTGTGACAGATGTTCCTTTGCATTTTGATACTGAGCAGCATTTTGTTCTAAACTCTGCTCATGTTGTTCTTGTGACAGTTTTCGTCTTGCATTTCTATGCTGAGCAGTATCTTGTTCTAAAATTTGCTTTCTTCGCTCTTGTGACTGCGCTAAATGGACCTAACACAGTCTTTCTGTGTTCCTTTTACATTGCTCTTCCTTCTGTTCTAGAGTTTACCTCAATTTTCGTAATTGCTGACTTAAACATTTTGCAGTTCTTCTATAATTGAACCGTTCCTCTTCCATGGACAAATCTTAATTAAATATTTATTAATTAAATAGAATAGTATGAAAATAAAAACGTAATAGTGGGACAGGCGATTGTATTATGACAATATTAGCATCTTATTTACACAGCGTGAGGTTCAAAACAGTGAAAGAAGAAGGAAAAAAATTCAGTTTCATTTTGATGATAAACGCTGTTTCATACATACAAACATTCATATACTTCCCTTTTACACGCACACGCACACACAGCAGCTTTCAGTATTCTCTTACACTTCCAGAGTACACATGCACACACAATCACATACATTCCTTTTACATATGCATATGTTCTCTCCCCCTCTCTCTTTGTGTCTCTCTGTCTCTCTTTCTCTCCCTCCCCTTCTCAACTCTACTCCTCTACTTCCCTCTCTATCTCTAACTCTACTATTGGTTTTTTCTCTCTTTATCACCCCTTCCTTCATTATTGATATGTTGTGACAGACTGACGCTCTTCCTCAGTATCTCTTTCTTTCTTTCTTTCTTTCACTCTCTCTCTATTTCATTCACCTTCTCTTTTCCTCTATCTAATTATGGATGGCTTCGGACAGATGCGACTCTTATAAGATAGAAGATTATCATTATTATTATTATTTGCCATTTTACAGGGATGCCTGGATAATTGGAGAGGATTACCGTTATTTTGTGCCATTTGAAAACAATGAATATTCTCTCAGTTTCTGATAATGGCATTTCTTTAAATACATAAAATAATATCCACAATAAAATTGTGAAGACAAAATATTAAAAAAAAAGGTATTTACAAGCAAAATTGTAACAAAATCAAAAGAAGAATAAAATGTTTATGTATCATTTAAAAGCGAAATGGACTTCTGAAATAATAGTTTTCAAGGATGAGAATTCAGTAGTTCAATCAATTGAACTATCTGCTCATTGAATTGATGTGTAATTGGCTGAACGCTACACAGGCAGAATCAGTGTGACACAATGTAACAAGGCTGGACAGTTAAATTATCGTACTGTAATCCATGTTATGCAATGGGGTCAAAAACTAACCTTGCACTGCAAACCAAACTTATTAATATATTCTTTCTTTCATCATTTTCTATGTTTCACTCATTTGACTGCAGCCATGATGGAGTACCACCTTGAAGGGTATTATCCAAACAAATTGACCCCAGGACTTTTTTTTTTAAGCCTAGTACTTATTCTATAGGTACTTTTGCTGAACTGCTGTTATGGGGACTTAAACACATCAGCTCTGGTTGTCAAGTGGTTATGGGGGATGCAAAGGCATGCACACATAGATATAGACCAAATCCTTTTGTATGTAAAGGATGCAGAGTGTAGCACCAATTACCAGCTGGTGAAGAATCTGCCTGGGGTTAAACTAGTAGTAATATTCAAGTGACTTTGATGTAGTGGGGTGGAGGGTGCAAAAATGTAATATGAAGGTTAAAAAAATGGAACAGAATGTATTAGGTTAACACTCAGAAAATGGGGGAGAGTCTTACATTTTGGGTATACACTCGTCTTCTGAAAGAAAGGGAGGACAAGGAGAGAAAAAAAAGCAGAAGGAAAATAGGGAAACGGATTCCCAACTACATGGATCCAGGTTCAGTCCTACTGCATCACACCTTGGGCAACTGTCTTCTACTATAGCTTTGGACCAACCAAAGCCTTCTAAGTGGATTTGGTAGATGAAAACCAAAAGAAGCCCGTCATGTACACATTCACACACACACACATATATATATATAAGTAAATGTAGGGATAATCAAATTAGATCAATATATAAAGTATACCGCCTGACTGGCCTTCATGCCGATGGCATGTAAAAGCACCCACTACACTCTCTGAGTGGTTGGCGTTTAGGAAGGGCATCCAGCTGTAGATACTCTGTCAAATGCTGTGTGTGAGAAAACCCAGCAAGCCAAGTGAGATCTAAATCTAAGGCCTCAGCCAGTCCACTTAGGCGTACCTTCCTTCATTGGACACTAAACTCCACTTGCGAAGACCTGTTGAGGCAAGTGAAATCGAAATAGAGTTAAATTGGACACTAAACTCCACTTGCAAAGACCTGTTGAGGCAAGTGAAATCAAACTAAATTCGACGACTGGCACCCGTGCCAACGTCGTCTCCTTCATTAGACACGAAACTCAGCTTGCGAAGACTTATTGGGGCA
>NC_068983.1:73229348-73231428 GCF_001194135.2 Octopus bimaculoides
TGATGGCACCTGTGCCCAGCATCGCCTTTCTGGCACTTGTGCCTGCGGCATGTCTAAGGACTTTCGAGCGAGATCGTTGACAGTGCCCTTGGACTGGCTCTTGTGCGGGTGGCACATAAAATACACCATCTTGAGCGTGGCCGTTACCAGTACCGCCTGACTGGCCTTCGTGCTGGTGACACGTAAAAGCACCCACTACACTCTGAGTGGTTGGCGTTAGGAAGGGCATCCAGGCGTAGAAACTCTGCCAAATCAGATTGGAGCCTGGTGTAGCCATCTGGTTTCACCAGTCCTCAGTCAAATCGTCCAACCCATGCTAGCATGGAAAGCGGACGTTAAACGACGACGATGATGATGATGATGATGATGATTAAATGCATAAAATACAAAAAATGTATATATGTACACATATAAAAAGGTCCGACTTACACAGAGTACAAATAATATAGAAAATTAAAAGGGTGGAAGAAAAGTATTACAAATCCAACAACTGTTCGTGGGAAAATATTTGGATCTCATCTATGAATTATATATATATATATATATATATATATGTGTGTGTGTGTGTATATATATATGCATGTATGTATATTTGTGTGTCTTTGTATCTGTATTTGTCACCCCACTATCGATTGACAACCCATGTTGGTGTGTTTACCTCCCTGTAATGTAGCAGTTCAGCAACAGAGGCTGATAGAATAAGTACTAGGCCTACAAAGAATAAGTCCTGGGGGTAGATTTCTTCGGCTAAAACCCTTTAAGGTGGTGCTCCAGCATGGCCGCAGTCAAATGACTGAAATATGCATAAGAAATTAAAAAGGGAATACACACACACCCACACACGATGCTTTTTTAGTCATTGAACGAATGATCTGGCTTCTTTCAGTTTCTGTCTACCAAATCCATTCACAAGCCTTTGGTTGATCCAGTGCTATAGCAGAAGACACTTGCCCAAGGTGCCACATAGTGGGACTGATCCCAGAACTGTGAGCTTGGGAAACAAACTTCTTACTACACAACTATGCTGTATGTGAAATATACATACATCTATATGTGTATTAGGATATGTGTGTATGGGTTCACAAATACAAACACACATACGGATATTCACATGCATGTACATGAACTGAACAATACCAGTTCATGTATTTATATATAATTATTGTTGTTTCTAGTGCTGTTACCATTCATTGTGCTATGCATATTGTGAAGCAGAAAGTAACAACAGCAAGTGCATTCTACTGTGATAACTGCACACTGCCAATATATTGTGCATATTTTCTGCACATAAATGAATAATAGCAGTTTTTTTGTAATTTCTGGTGAGGGTTTTTTTTTAGTTTTTTGTTGGTTTTTTTTTTTTGCCTTCTTTTCATAATTTGTAATTTTTTAACCAAAATTGTGCGCTTTATGTATGTTCTCTTTTTGATTAGATATATTTTTCAGTTTTTATTACCAGCCCACCTGCCTAGTGGCAAGTTATCAAAGAGGAATTATGCTAGGAATGAGAGAAAGAGAGAGACAATGAAAAGAAAGAGAGAGACAATAAAAAGAAAGAGAGAGGAGGAGAGAGGGAGATAGAGAAAGAAAAAAGGAACATATGAATGCCAGTATTTTTAAAATACTCTCAGGGCTTCTCAACATTTCATTCTTTCACTTTTATCTTTAATAAGGCTTTTTGGAAACTTTTATCATCTCTGCTGCAGTGCTGATTTGAAAGTCTGTATTTGTCTTGTAGTTGTTATTGTTGCTGTGGTTGTTGTTCATGTGGTTATTGTTGTTGTTGTTGTTGTTGTTGTCGTCATCGTCGTCATTCAGCTCCTCGTCAGGCCTGATCAATAAAAGATATGATCAAAGGCTTTCCAGTTGTGGCCATCTCATTACTTTCAGCCACTGTGCATCCATATTGTTTCCCTAATATGGAATTAATGGGAATTTTTTTTTTTTTTTGATAGTTGAGTGATAATTTAAAGGAGAGATTTAGTTGCTATTTCTAGCAAACTGCATAGAAGCAAGCTCCATCGTAGACTTGACTGAAGTATTTAGATTTTGGTTGAAATGTTTTGGGTGAATGTTAGGA
>NC_068983.1:73232065-73236011 GCF_001194135.2 Octopus bimaculoides
GAGAGAGAGAGAGAGAGAGAGAGAGAGAGAGAGAGAGAGAGAGAGAGCGTGAAGTAAGGGAGACTAGAGGAAAATAGGCAAAATAAGAATGCCTAATTTTTTTGCAGAATCTTTATATTAGTGGTTCATTCTTCACTGTTCACTCAGGTTTTAGAAACTTTTACATTCCCCACTGTGGAGCTGATTTGAAGTTTGAGAATTATGTTGTTTACTTTCTTTGAGAACCCAAGTTCTGTCATGCTATGCATGTATACTTGTGTGTATGTTTGTCTCTTAATTCTTTGAAATCTTTCTATAATAAAGAAAGGGTTGTTTTCTATCAAAGAAACAAAGGCCCCTACCAATGGAATTTAAATAATAACATTGAAGAACTAGGTGTTGGAATTTTAGAAAAGTCTTACATATTTTCACTGTTCCACTCATAGATTGATTGAATATACAGAATACTAGTTAAACAATATTCTACTTTGCCAGACAGCACCAATTTCTCTGACTATTATTATGACAATTGGTACTATAACCAATTGCATCAATGGTTTTTTGATATAAAATGTGAATTTATAATCTGCATAAAGAAACTGTTGGTAGACAATAAATGTTCTTTATCTCTGTAACTAGATTGAAATATTCAAATATGATGGGCAGCTGACATCCACAAGGGTACCTAATTTCTCTCTCTCTCTCTCTCTCTGATGTCAGATTACTTTTAATGCTAATGGTAACATAACCCAATGTAAACCATTGCATGGTTGGGTCATCGGCAAGTAAGCCTGCTTGGTAAGGTAGGTGGTTTTCATTGGATATCCTGCAGGATAAAAATCAAAATCTTTCAAAGGACAGATGAACGAAATAGAGTGAATGGCCAACCAACAGATGGGAGTGAGAGACCTAGTCTTTGTTTAGACATCTCTCTAGAAATGGGAGTATCTGAAAGGACACCCATCTCATTGCGAAGCTAGAGATCTCGCTCTTGCTTGTTTCTGGAATACTTGGCATTATAGGCAAGAGTCTTAGTGGTGTTGTGCAAACTGTTACTGACTTTAAATTTCTGCACAAGCATTGCCGACAGCCATTGTCTTTAACATCTGGGATAAAATAATTTGTCAGTGATGGTCATACTCGTCTATGTGTTGAGAGCCACCGTGTACCATATTTTCTGGCATTCAAGTCAACGTAGTACGTTGTGTAAACATGTGGTGTAAACATTCAAACATCGTTTCTATCTTTCTAAATTCTGCTATACTTCACATGGAATTTTTGGTCTTCCAAAGTCGTCTTGGTATACAAGTTGACCTACTGTTTTTGGCTGTAAACTTTGGTCAGCAAAATTCAATTTGTACACCAGAAAATACAGTGTTACTCATTGTTACCTTTTCAAATCCCAAATATTCTCTAACACCAACTCTTCCTCCCATCATTCCACCAATATGACAAGAGATAGCAATATATGACTATTAGTAATAGGATAAAAATAGCCCTTTCTACACAACAAGTGTGAGAATGAAAGGGATACACAAATGGAGACAACACAGGGAAGAGGGGATTTTCTTTAGTCCTGTTACAGACAAGACAACCTATCTGTTGCTAGTGAACAAATGAACGTTACTTGGCTCTGGTTTATGAGTTCATCCAGGTTTTAGTTCGAAGTTCAAGTACAATAATATGCTTGACTGTTTGAAATTCAAGATACTTGGCTTGAAGGTATGGCAAGTAGTTTTCATCTCCCGTACATAAGACACAGTAAGGTAAAGCCAATATTTCTGGTTTTTCGCCTGCGCAAAGATCACAGCATTAACTGTGACTGTTGAATTCTTTTACTTTTGGAGTTGCATTTTGTTTTATTTTCGAGTTGCATCATTTAAAAGAACACATAACATAACATGACTTTTACCTTGTTTCTCGTCTTATTT
Source organism: Octopus bimaculoides (assembly GCF_001194135.2). Lineage (NCBI taxonomy): Eukaryota > Metazoa > Mollusca > Cephalopoda > Octopoda > Octopodidae > Octopus > Octopus bimaculoides. Next base: position 73,233,976 of record NC_068983.1, read on the forward strand.
TCATTTTATTACACACATACACACACACACACATCTGAATAAAAGGGATCCACAGAGGATCATGAGCACACCACAATTATTGGCGAGACAGAATGACGCAAATCACAGTTAAGTAATCCATTATCATCACACAGAATGCATCGATAAAGGAAAGTTCACTGCTATTTGATAATCTGCATCACCAATAGTATCCAAACCTATTCAAAAATGAATGGAACCTAAAACATGCCATAAAAACACAATAAAACCAGACAAATGGATTATCTGGTACTGCTACAATTGTTTTATTAAGAGTCTTCATTGTGATGTAAACATGATACATTCAGGTATGTTGCTTGCATAACGATTATGCAAACAATAATCAATACAATTATGTAACACATTATATAACTTTCACCAAATAAGCAAATGAGCAGAAACGTTGATTAATCGACAGATCATCAACAAGTAAAATTTCTAATCAGAATCTACCAATCACAAGGGTGAATAGCAGAATGAGATTATAAATTAAAGAATAGTTAAAAGGCTGGTTCTGGCAAAACAGGCTTGTATAACAGCAGGTAGCAGGTACCAAGCATAACATTTGACCTTATCAAAACATATTTTAAGACAGATGTCAAATTTGATTTTAAAAAAAGCTATTTCTTATGTTGTATCTAGCACTACTTATTCATTCACTTAATTCAGCTTAAAATGATCCAATTAATTATTGCACAACTAATAGAACATTAGTTTTAATTTCAAGAGGGAGATCCAGCTAATTATAATTCAGAGAAAATAATTTAAGGAAAACTGCAGAGAATAGCAAAAGTCACTGCGAAATTTCAGATGAGAAGAAAAAGTGGATGAAGGAAAGGGGAAATGTTGAAAATTATTAATATATAGAGACAGTGATGATGATGGCACTCCATTGCTTACAACGTCGAGGGTTCCAGGTAATCCGATCAACGGAACAGCCTGCTCGTGAAATTAACGTGCAAGTGGCTGAGCACTCCACAGACACGTGTACCCTTAACGTAGTTCTCGGGGATATTCAGCGTGACACAGTGTGACAAGGCTGACCCTTTGAATTACAGGCACAACAGAAACAGGAAGTAAGAGAGAGAGAAAGTTGTGGTGGAAGAGAACAGCAGGGTTTGCCACCATCCCTTGCCAGAGCCTCGTGGAGCTTTAGGTGTTTTCGCTCAATAAACACTCACAACGCCCGATCTGGGAATCGAAACTGCGATCCTATGACCGCGAGTCCGCTGCCCTAACCACTGGGCCATTGCGCCTCCACAGAGACAGCGATAATCACAATGTTACAATCACAGTGCAAGCCTTTATGAGCGAAATTATTAAGTTTAATGACATCTTTGACTACATATGCCTTTTAACTATTCTTTAAATTACATTATTCTGCTATAATGACTGACAAACTCTAGTCTTATACACTTTACATTTCTTAACTATTGGTACGTCTAAGAAATTTCACTTAATGATCTGTTGATTATTCAATGTGCCACAGGTTACTTGTTTATTTAGTATGCCTGAAAAGCCTCGTAACATATTACATAATCTTAACTGAGTGTACCATGTTCACGTGACAATAACAATTCTTTATGAAACAATTGCAGAAAACCAGATAACTAATCTCTACCTCTCTCTCTCTTTATATATATACACACAAATATATATGCATATATATACATACATATATACATATATATATACATATACATACATATACATATACATATATATACACATATATATACATATACATACACATATATATACTTATACATATATATATACACATATATATACTTATACATATATCATCATGATGATGATGATGATATATACACATATATATATATATACATATACATATATTTATTCCACAGCTTCTTCCCCAACCCAACCTCCCAACCTGGCTCGTTCCCCTGCTCCCGCCCACGCTGCCGCACTTGCCCTTACCTCTCCAACACCACCCTCCTCACCAGCACCCATCACCGACCCTATCACATCACCGACTCCTTCACCTGCACTTC
>NC_068983.1:73238493-73248299 GCF_001194135.2 Octopus bimaculoides
AAGAACATGGACAGAATGATAAACAAGGTACAACAAACAAGCAAGCCACATAGAAACATCTCCTTCATCAGCTCACTTGATAAGCAGCTGAAGACACTCTGTGGGAAGGAACATGAAGGTGTGGTAGGGGACACGTGTAAACTGTGTGTATACATAAATATATTCACACACACATATATATATATATATACACACATATGTGTATATATATATATATATATATATATATATATATATATATACCTAAATATATACGCACATATATGTATATATGCATACATACAGATATATATATACACACATATATTTATATACACACACACATGTATACTGTGTAAAGTGTGTGTGAGTTCCTGTGTGTACATATGTATGTATGTATATATGTACACATACACACACACACACACATATTCACACATCATGTACACGTGTGTGCTTAGAGATACCGCCATTTCCATTTGAAACGCTATTGGTTTCTATGAATCAACAGCGCGGAACACTTTCAACAGTTATAACATACAAGGCCACCAACCGAAACTTCTCCACACTCCCTCCCATCCCCGTTTATCTTCCACCCATATACCCAACCCAAACTTCTGACCTTCAAATTACCGACATATACATTTTTTTCTTTGTTTTGTCATCGTTTTCTTTTACTTAATTTTTCTTTCAGTCTATTATTTTGTCCATTACTTGAATATTTTAAATGTTACAATTTCTAGTTTCTTATTTTTTCATTATTAAATTTGTTGTGGTCTTGGAAATGTGCATATTAATTTAAACACACACAAATACACACATACAAATCCAGCTTATACACACACACATAAATGTTTGTTTTTATGTAAAGCTGTACATAAAAACAGTTGAAAAACGACGTAGAAGAATCACTCTAGCTTTCAAGTAATATCCAAAGAGCAAAAAAATAACTATACTAAGGTTAGTATATCAACTGTGATTATTAAACTTACTTCACTAAGTAACTACGGTAGAGCCTTTTCTAAATCTATCTGGCTTAGGAAGGAATTTCAACCGTGTTTCGTGGTCTGCTACCACAACAGCTCCTTTACAGGTTCTAGTTAGCTCAATACATCATCAGGAGGAACCACGTCCGGTTTCGGCCCCTACTCCTCTACCGTTTTGACGTGGTGGTCTCCCTTCCTTTCTGAGATGTCTTCAGCTCTGGTGTTGAGTGCATGTCTTCTTTCTTCTGTTTCCTGGCCTCTTCGATGCAGCGCCGAGTGTCAGCGGCCGACTGACTGTCTTGTCAAATTCCCCTTTCAATACCTGCTGCTAGGCTCCAGCAGGCAGCCCCCAGCAAGTTGTCACGTGACACTGTCTATATACATTGATTTAATATGTACCAGTCCGATATACAAGACATGCAACTATGCAAAAAATCAAAATTTACATTCATTTAGTATATGTGCAGCATATACATTTAGCAATAGACGCAGGCGTGGCTGTGTGGTAAAAAAGCTGGCTTCCCGACCACATGGTTCCGGATTTAGTCCCACTGTGTGACACCTTGGGCAAGTGTCTTCTACTATAACCTCAAGCCAACCTGGTTAGTGGATTTGGTAGATGGGAACTGAAAGAAGCCTGTCGTGTGTGTGTGTGTGTGTATAATCCCCCCCCACACACACATATATATATATATATATGTATGTGTGTATATACATGTGTGTATATATGTGTGTGTGTTTGTTTTTGTCCCCCTCCATCACCGCTCGTCAACCAGTGTTGGTGTGTTTACGTGCTTGTAACTTAGCGGTCAATTTGTTCGACTAAAACCCTTTAAGGCGGTGCTCCAACATGGCCGTAATCAAATAACTGAAACAAGTAAAGAAAGAATTAATGTGCTGAATTACACACACACACACAAACACACGTATTTGCCATTCAAGAACACACGAAGACTGCTAAGATCACTTAACACTAGCATTCTGCATATTTTATGTTCAAACTGGCCAGATTCGTCTTCTCACACCTAGCATGCAATGTCAATCTAAAAATATACTATTACATCATTGAAATCTCAAAGCTACGAGATAATGCAAGATTAATTCAAACAATTTGAATAAATAAACGTTATGCTTGACAAATAAGCATTATGTTTGACTGAGTAATTTGAGTACTAGAGAGTTAAACATTTATTAATTTTTATTTGGTGTCAAATCTTTCGTTGCACTAACTGTGACCTGGTCACTGTTGGTGTGGTGAAAGTTTTGACATCAAATAATAAAAGCGTTTTTGAATGGCTAATATGCATCTTCCATGCTGCAATTATTTTAGTTTCAACACACAGTTTCAGATCAATTCCCTTGCCGGGCAAGTACACCCCTCGAGATTATATATTCACACACGCGCGCTTGCTTACTGAAGTGCAACGGGCAGTGCTTATGATCCGTTTTAGGGCTTTTGAGATGATTGTGAAAGGGTAAGGAAGTTATTTTCAAATCGGAGACCTGGCTCAAGTGCATACAACAAAGCGGATTCTATTAGAAGTATACAAGGGCCGGGTGGTGATGTTAAACTGGACAACGTGCTGTTTTAAGGCATGTGTAAACTGGACAGTTGCCCGGGGGCATCACGGGTCTCGGGACCCAATTCTAATTTATGTATGCTGTAGCATGTTGTCAATAAATAAATACTTAAGGAGCCCAGTGCACTGAACTGCCTGGAGAATTAGCGTAGCTAGAGAGGGGTGGATGGGACAGTCCGCCCCAGACTGTACTTTTATGGGGGGGGGCACCACTTTTGGGTCTGCTGTAGGCAATATGTACTTTTCATGGGGCCCAGGGGCAGTATACACTCTAGCTATGTTAATAGGCATGGAGGCCTATAATGCTGCCGAGATAGCCTGATTGGGTAGCAGGTTAAGTTTATCACTCATGTAGGCCATAGTAGGATTTGAACTTGGAACACATAGAGCAAGAAGAAAACCATATTACATCCTGTCAGTTGCATATTTTTGGTTTAATGCACGAGATCCGATTTTTTATTTTGAAAATTTCTACACAGATGTAGTTTTTACATGTTAATTACAAAAATCATAACCATATTCTGGAGAATCAAAAATTCCGCCAATCTACGGTCCTTGACTGGTATATATTAATAAATAAGATTACAAAAGAAAGAACATATACTGTTCCACGGATCCAGCAACTAAATATATAAACATATAATTATATAAACATATACTGTTTATATATTTAGTAGCAGGATCCGTTGAGATTTCATGCTCTATAAATTTCCTTATTTCTGTTTCTACGTATAAATTATCATGTGTTATCGATTTAATTAGTTTTCTACAATGCCGTTTATAGTTATAGTTATAGTAATGCCGTTCCATAGTTAAGGTTGTTTAAAGCTGAACACTTGAGCTTGGCTTTATATGATATATTTTCAGTTAATGTTTATAGAAGTAATGCGCGAACCGGTTTCATTATGTTAAAGATTTCAATTATATCTTCTATTTCGTTCCATAGTTCGAAAGTTGCTTAAAGTGCATTTAACACTTGAATTCGTTTCATTGTTATAAGTTGTCAATTATGTCTTCGATTTTGTTCCATAGTTTAAAAGTTGTTTAAAGTGTACCTCATACTCGAACTTGCTTCATTGTTAACAGTTTCAATTATTTTCTGTTTCTTTCCATAAGTTTAAGGTTGTTTAAAGAGTAACACGCGAATGAAGATAAGCTGAAACGAGCAGAACACAAGCAGCAAATGATTCAGTCTGTAACTTAGAGTTGACTACAACGTGCGGTCATCCAGGCTCATATAATAATAATGTATTGTGAGACACACTTTGTATGTATACTGCCGTCGCTTTTTTATTTTGTTTATGCATTATTATTTTATTTTTTGCTTTAAATTATTGCTGCTGCTGTTGTATCATCTTTTTTTTTCGTCACTAGTGCAAGTAGCAAAACGAAACTAAAAACCAAATCAAAATAGTAAAAATCAATACCTCTTCCACTTATATAGGTAAAGAAAACAGAACAAAAACAAAACCATCACAATTCGCGATTTAATTTCTTCTCCTGTGTTTGTTTTATAATTTATCAAAAGCATTTGATCTTCACCGTTTCTGTCAGCCGTCAACTTGCACCCCACTCCCCAAATCTCTCACACACGCTCCAGCACGCACACAAGCACGAACACACACGCCATTGACGGTGGTGATTGGTACAAAGCAAAAATTTACCAAGCGCCAGAAACAATGACCGCCGCATTAAATGTTATTGTCACAGACATGTTAAAATAATACACAATGGTTTCTTACTTGAGCATAAAAGTCATTTGGCGGGAGGGAGCAGCTGATCAGAACTTTAATGGTTCAGTACTAATTTTATCGATCTCCAAACGTTAAATGATAACGGTCGAGCTAGAATTGAGTGTTGTTGGTGTTTAACCTCGGGTCAGCTTTGATCACAAGCACAAATACACACATATGCATGCATGTGAATCTATGAATTTTTAGCCAGAGCATACACTTTTCAAAACCATATATTTACCATATAACTAAAATACACCTGAAATAGAACCGGTCAGTGAGTCAATCGATAGCCTGTGTTAATGCAAACGAAAGGAGATAGTTCTCAATACATAAAATATAGTTAAATATAATAGCTTTTTTTTTTTCTCTTTTTTTGCTAATTTTGGCACACAGCCAGCAACTTTTAAGTGAAAGGGAAAGTCGATTACACTGACCCCGCTACTTGACTGCTAACTTATTTTATCAACCACGAAAGGGTGAAAAGCAAAGCTGACCATAGGATTTTAATTCAGAACGTAATAAACCAGAAGTAAAGACGCTAGCGATTCTGCCAGCTCGTTAAATGTAATGATGGTTTCAAATTTTGGCACAAGGCCAGCGATTTAGGGGAAGGGATTAAGTCGATTACACCGATCCCCAGTGTTCAACTGGTACATCGAACCTGAAAAGATGAAAGACAAAGTCGACCCTGGTAGCATTTGAACTCAGGACGTAGTCGGAAGAAATGCCGCTAAGCACTTTGTCTGGCGCCGTAACAATTCTACCAGCTCACCGCCTTTGAGTTAAATGCAATTTTGGGGATGGGCTAGCTCAGGGGTTTTCAAACTGTGGTCCGCGGACCACAAGGGGTCTGCAAGGACAAGACAGGGGTCCGTGGACAGCAAATACTTTTTATGGGCAATTTGATTTTATGTATGTTTTTTAATCGAAATCCTTTAATTGACTATAAACCTATTTGTTAAATACTGTTAAATAAATAAATATAAAAATATATGTTATTTTAAGCAAATATTTATGTATAAATTTCATAAGCGTTTATAAGGGGGTCCCTAAGGTAAAGCCTGATATAATAAAGGGGTCTGCAAGTCAAAAAGTTTGAAAACCCTTGGGCTAGCTGATTACATCGATCCCAGTGTTTAACGGATAGGATAAAAGGCAATGTTGACTTCGGTGGTACTTAAACTTAGACGGCCGAAATGCCGCTAAGCATTTTGTCCTGCGTGCTAACAATTCTGCCATTTCGTTGCCATGAATTAAATGTAATAATAGCTTCAAATTTTCATACAAGGCTAGCAATTTTAGGGACGAGGGTAAGTCTATTGTATAAATACAGCAATGATGAATGGCAAAGTTGAACTCAGAACATAAAGAGTCAGGATAAATGCCATGAAGCATTTTGTCCGACGCACCTACGATTCTGTTAATTCCCCACCTTAGAGTTAATTATAAAACTGATACTTGCAGAACTGGATTTTCAACAATTGTTTACTCTGAGTTTCACATTGCTGCTTTCCAAAAAAAAAGATTTGAAATGTCTTTGTCACTAACTCTGCAAGATTCCAATTTACTGTGCATCTGATTTTAGTTACCTTCATCCTCAACACAGACCAAATAACTGTTCTTTTACTTGGTTTTAATATGCTTATCCCATTCACTCTCATCCCATTTTGCCCCACCCCGTTATTATTTTTCTTAATGGAAGACTCAATGGAGCGCTAGACATAATGCCTAGACCTTTTATGATCCAAACTCGAGTTTCGCCAGGGTCACCTTTATTTTCTTGTGCCATAGAAGTAATAAAATACAACACCGATCGAATATTGAGGTTGATACAATCAACTAGTTCCTCATACTCCTTTCAGTGAATCAATATCATAAACTCCGCATCATTATTAGGATTAAGTTCTTGACCCAAGGGTTCCATAATGTCCTCCCCAGCTCATCCAACCTATTTACATGGGGCTTAGTGACCCCCCTCCATGCCCCATAAGACAAGGACCCTCGAGAACACCCTAAGTAGCAGCTCATGGCAATAAGTGAGGGATGCTATCTGTGAAGACACGATCAGGTCGCTAAGACATCGCTGAAGCAATCGGAAAAAGGGCCGGTGACAGCAGAAATGCCAGTACTACAGTCAGAAAGAAAGCCCTTGTTAAAGAGAGACAAAAACTAAAGAAAAAAAACCCCAATAACTCTGAGCATTTACTTTCCACAGCGCAGGACTGTGTGATGGAAGTTGATTGGGAAAAGCAGATGAATTTTCCAGTACATATCTCCTGGATATTGCAAGGCGATGAATCTATTTGGAGTTAATTGCGTCCAAAGGGGAAAAAAGGCTGGAGGAGGCGCAAGACAAGAAAAGAGTTAAGTACCAGGCGCTGGTAGAGGACTGCTGCAGGAAAAGGTGGAAAACGCGATCTTTGCTAGTAAAGACTGGTAGTCGAGAGTTCGTAGGTCGTACCCTCAATAAGGCTTATGGGACCTGGGCTTTAGAGAATGAGAAGAAAAGCCATCAAGAACCATGTAGAGATCGCTGAGAAAATATTTCGAGGGTTCTGGCTGAAAGAAATAATTGGTGGGTGTTAGCAGAGTGCTGCTAGAACACAGGTTTAAGTTTTATCAACCTAGATCGAGTCGCCTAGATGAGGACGTATGTTGTAAGGATCAAAGCACCTAACGATCTCCAGGATACAACACAGATGACGTATCTGTCGATACTAAAAATGTTTTATAGTTTATTAAACAAGCCTTTTTACTATATATTATTGTTCTTATTCTAACTAATGTCCATTGTCCGGAACAGAATGGAATATGCAGAGCAAGAGCGCACACGAAGACGGAAAGTGTCGCTGTGGAGGTCACAGATGTGTGACAAAAGATTTCCCGGATAATGCACATGAGTTAGAATAAGAACAGTAATAAACAAGTGAAGAACGAATATATTGGTAAAAAAAAAAAAAATGACCGTCCTGAAATACAGCAATATCTGTTTCAACGCACGACTTCACATCAGGAATCTTGCAACACAAATTCATTAACTTTTTACTATAATTATCCACTTATCTTCTTTCAATGCTATCACTCCCACCACTACTTCATACGTATATCAATCCTTTCACATATCTTATACGTTATCATTCCATTCCCCCTCTCTCTCTGTTTAATGTCTCCCTTCTGCACTGCCCAATTCAGGGGTTTTCAAACTTTTTGACTTGCGAACCCCTTTATATTTCAGGCTTTACCTTAGGAACCCCCTTATAAACGCTTATGAAATTTATACATAAATATTTGCTTAAAATAACATATATTTTAACATTTATTTATTTAACAGTATTTAACAAATAGGTTTATTGTCAATTAAAAGATTTCGATTAAAAAACATATATAAAATCAAATTGTCCATAAAAAGTATTTGCTGCCCACGGACCCCCTGTGGTCCGTGGACCACAGTTTGAAAACCCCTGGCCCAATTCACTCCCTTCCTTCATTAGACTGATACAATACTTGCGATACGGCTGAATATATCACAAAGCTATTCTCCTTCCTACTCTCTCGCTCTCCGTTTCTTCACCCTCTTTGTTTTAGTCTGCCCTGCCCCGCCATTTCTTTCTTCAGTCATTATCCTCTCTTTATTTTCTTTAATCTTCATTCTTTCATTTCCTCTTTTTCCTTCTCTTCTTTCATTCTTCCTTTTATTCCCTTATCCCTCCGTTCATTCTCTTATTTACTTTACTCTCCCTTTTTAACTTCCAGTCTTTCGTTTTCCTTCTTCATATCCCCTCCTGCCTTCTCTTTCAGATGCTCTTGCTTCTTACTCTCTCCACTTGAACCCTTCTTTACTAATCACTGCTACAGGCATCTAATTTATTTAAATATTTTGATGTTCGAATTTTTATAAGCCTTACACTTGTCAGTTAAAAGTGAAATATGAAAAACGGAACTCGAAGTAAACAACTGTTGAAAGAGCGGCTTTTGTACAGTTGTTATACACACACACACACACACACACACACACACACACACACACACACACACACACACAAACAATACTATTTATGCGAATACATATACCGATACATAGATACACACATATATGCAATTATGTCTACGAGAGTACAAAGAAAAACATTTTTTTTATATATATAAAAGACACTGAAATATAATTAGATGTGAAAGAAAACGTCCAATAATATAATTAAATTACACATTAGAAGATACAAAAATGACTAATATTAAAATGTGCCAATTGTGATAATTGCCTGCTCGGTGAAGTTTGTAGTGTATACACACAAAAGTAGCGAAGTGATGCATCATGTTGACTGGACATAGCGAATTTATCAGCACAAGCATTCCTTGGCAAACCCAGATAGATGATGTGTGACTACTTTTTTTTAGATATATTTGGCTTTTTAGAGAAAGACGATCCCGTGCACTTATTATTTGATCTATCCATGTTCGAGTATCACTGTATTGTGTAAACTTTGTTGCCAGTTGCGCTTAATTAAGAAGACGGTCATTTTCAATCAAAATTTTTACGGCTTAAATTTCAGTTCAGAACGTTTATGTCATGTAAGCATGCTTACATATCTCGAAACACCTTTTCCTCTATTGTAAGCCAGCTGGACACCTGTTTTGTTTCGAATTGATTAAACATTGCTTAAAGTAGGATTTTGCACCCGTTTTTGTTCCTTTTCTTTTATTGACGGAGAATTCCCATCGCAGTTTTTCTTTTCAATCAAGGCTGAAATTCAAACCATAACAATTTTAATGCAAGATAACTATCTTCTCAGTTAAGCGCAACTGGCACTGAAGTTTAAACAATACAGTGACGTTCGAACAGGGATAGATCAAGTAGAAATGTTAAATGCACAGGATCGTCTCTTTAAGTACCCAAATATACAGCGAGAAAGTAGTCGCAAATCGTCTTTCAGGATTAGCACGGGATTAGAATGCCTGTACTGATAAATATGTACACACTCCACTTCAATATAATTTTCTTATATATTGTTTTCTTGTATTTTTGTGCTATTTTGTATATAGTTCTATTTGAATATCAGAAACAAGAAACTCACAGTAACGATTAGTGATTTTGTCATCACCTAATAAATATATAACTCTTTTTTTTTTTTTTCATTCAGTACTCTCTCTTTTCTTGTTCACACACGTTTTCTGTCAAAACACACACGCACACATACACAGGAACATACATGTATGTATAAGTATTGTTATTTCTTCCACACACGTCTATAAATGCCGAAATATGGTTCCCTTCACTATCACCGTCACAACTGACACATGTATGTAATAAAAAGGTCACTATGTGATATATTTCTCATATTCTACTTTCAGGAGAGCGGTTTTGAAGCTAATAAAGAAATCTTAATGTGTGTGCGCGCGCACCATTCTCCCCCCCTCTCTTAAACAATATCATACACATCCCTCTCTATATATGCATATGTATACACATTTATATAGCGACATTCATATATATATATATATATATATATATATATATATACACACAT
>NC_068983.1:73248309-73249144 GCF_001194135.2 Octopus bimaculoides
TATATATATATATATATATATATATATATATATGCACACATAAATACACATATACACATGTATGTAGAGTATGCATATGTATGCTCAGACGTATACATAAAGGATTTTATATACATAAACTTGTCTGGCTCTAAGCGCACATACGGCGCGCACACGCGTTGTCTATCATATTTGTATGTATGTATGTATGTACACATACAGACACGGGTATGTTCATATGTATATTATATGTGTACCCTTTACGCTAACACCCAACAAGTATCTATCTATATTTATATTTGTGTATAAGTGGTGTGTGTGTAGATATATACACACACATATAAACATACACACACACACACACACATATACACACAGACACACATATAAATACACATACGTATGTATACATATACATGTTACACGCGCGTACAGACATGCATACACACATTCGTATATGAATACTCATTGCCTGTTCGCGCATAGAAACAGAAATGCACGCTGCTTGCCGGTTGGAGAAAAAAGACGAGGAATTCTTTGCCAGCGTTTCAGGGTGAGATAGATTAAAAGAAATTAACAGCTAAATGTGATAACTTTGAACCGCTTTGGCTTGTCTGCCAACCGTAACATATGGTTATAACATATACCAATAGAGCATGTTTTTTGTTTTTTTAAGTTGTTGCTGTTGGTGTCGTTATTATTATTGTTGTTGTTGTTGTTGTGGTCGCTGTTACTGTTGTTCCTGGTGTTCTAGTTAATGCTCGGATTGAAATAGATATTTCTCTGTGAACAGGTATGACGATATTTCTCGTGTCCTACTTTAAAGGAAGCGCTGCTGAGAAACAGGCTCATGTTT
>NC_068983.1:73250008-73250550 GCF_001194135.2 Octopus bimaculoides
ATATATATATATATATATACGACGGGCTTCTTTCAGGTGCCACATAGAGGGAATGAACCCGGAACGATGTGGTTGGGAAGCAAGCTACTTACCACACAGCCACTCCTGCGCCTAAACATCTTTGCATATTCTTGACACTAATGGTAACAAGGCTTGGCAAAAGTCTACAGTTGTGTGTGTGTGTATTTTTGGTAAATGCCAACGCATGAAACTCTCGGACTTTGAGTCACTAAATTCTACCAAGCCAATTATTAATAAAACACACACACACATACTCATGTTTTGAGTTGCATCATTAAACATTATGCACACACACACACACACAAACAGTACTTAGTCGCAAACTCCTCTCCGGACCCTCCCTCGCCTCATTCTCTCCTACCAGCAGGTTCAAAACTACCTCATTTGACTGGATGTTGTGCTCTCTAATGTTGCGCTTCAGAAATCTGACAGGCCTATCTATCACGTGGGTTAGCCTTTGGTAAGTGTTTCTACGTCTGCGTCTTATTGATATATCTCTAGTTTGCGTGTATTTTTAGTTT
>NC_068983.1:73250560-73251278 GCF_001194135.2 Octopus bimaculoides
TGTTGTTGTTGTGGTCGCTGTTACTGTTGTTCCTGGTGTTCTAGTTAATGCTCGGATTGAAATAGATATTTCTCTGTGAACAGGTATGACGATATTTCTCGTGTCCTACTTTAAAGGAAGCGCTGCTGAGAAACAGGCTCATGTTTGCTTATATAAACAGCGAATGGATACGCGCGCGCGAGCGCACAGTGTGTTTATGGAAGCACAAATGTGTTCGCCTAATCAACTAAACTCAGTGATGGGCAATGTTTTACAATTATTACGAATATAGCGAATAAACACACATACATACATACATAAATACATAGGTACATACGTGCTTACACATTTATACATGCAAACAGAATCAAGCAAGTTACAAATACCACAGTAAGAGGAACTCAATGAAATGAGTATAGAGTTAATTTATATTTTATTACTTTCAAGGAAACTCAAAGTGGTTGAATATCTGTCATGAGAGTGGCATATCACTGATATCACCTTCTATAATTCTCAAGTGGAGTACTCAACCGCTGAAATATCAGCTTGTCTCTGAAGATAGATACTCTTTTACGTGTTCCAGTCATTTGACTGCGGCCATGATGGAGCACCGCCTTTTAGTCGAGCAAATCGACCCCAGGACTTATTCTTTGGAAGCCTAGTACTTATTCTATCGGTCCCTTTGGCCGAACCGCTAAGTTACGGGGACGTAAACACACCAGCATCGATTGTCAAGCGA
>NC_068983.1:73251949-73268237 GCF_001194135.2 Octopus bimaculoides
CCTCATTTGACTGGATGTTGTGCTCTCTAATGTTGCGCTTCAGAAATCTGACAGGCCTATCTATCACGTGGGTTAGCCTTTGGTAAGTGTTTCTACGTCTGCGTCTTATTGATATATCTCTAGTTTGCGTGTATTTTTAGTTTTCAAGTTGTATCACTTCAATCATGTACGTATCAAATTGTATCTGTATTTGTAACAGCAGCTTCATCTGCTAAAAGTGGCACTCCCCATTAGTATAATAGTATTCTCTCGGGATTTAGAAGAAAGGGATCTTATAACTACATCTGAAGGGTATCTCAGGATAATTGAAATAGGAAGAGCAAATCGATCATCGACCAATAAAATAAATGTCAACCTGTTTCGCAAAGATTAATGGATTAACTGATTATTTTATTCTTTAAAACTCAGTCCAAGATCCAGTATCTAAGCAGTTGAAATTCTTTTTGTAATAAATATTTACAATAAATATTTGCAAAATATCAGCCCTCATATTCTGTTTGTTTAATTTATATCAGAATTAATTAATTTATGTTACATCTCCGAACAGGGCAATTGAAGTTGGGTTCATTAAAGTTGCGTTTATTATGACCAGACTAATTAAATTACGCAATTTCTGCAGCAAAACTGTATTAACATCAGTTTTTCAGTCAAATAAATCCAAATCTTCTTAGATTATTATCCAATTTAACAGCATACTTAGCAGTAATTGATATTTTCATTTCAATTTCCTCTATCATATATTCTTATTGCATATTTACAAAACAATGTTTTTTAATGATTTTCGTGTCACAATATGTCTATCTTCCATATAAAATTGTTATAGAGGATTATAGGAAATGCAGCTGGAACTTTAAAAACGTGAATAATAAAACAGTGTGGAGGCGCAATGGCCCAGGGGTAAGGGCAGCGGACTCGCAGTCATAGAATCGCGGTTTCGATTCCCAGACCGGGCGTTGTGAGTGTTTATTGAGCGAAAACACCTAAAGCTCCACGAGGCTCCGGCAGGGGATGGTGGTGAACCCTGCTGTACTCTTCCACCACAACTTTCTCTCACTCTTACTTCCTGTTTCTGTTGTGCCTGTAATTCAAAGGGTCAGCCTTGACACACTGTGTCACGCTGAATATCCCCAAGAACTACGTTAAGGGTACACGTGTGTGTGGAGTGCTCAGCCACTTGCACGTTAATTTCACGAGCAGGCTGTTCCGTTGATCGGATCAACAGGAACCCTCGTCGTCGTAAGCGACGGAGTGCCAACATATAACAGTAACAAAGACACTGGAATATCACCTTAGATATATTTAATTAGTCTTGATATTTCTAGTAAGGTACCCCTATTACAAAGGTGTTAAGAGAATAGGAAACAAAGAGAGAGAGAGAGAGAGAGAATACGAGGGCTTGCTGAAAAGTTCTTGGCTGTGGCTAAAAGAAAAATACAGGAGGATCAGTTATTTATGACTTTATTCAGCATATTCCCCTCTCAGATTCACACACTTATTGCAGTAGTCCTTCAGTTTTTCTAAGCCCTGTAAAAGAACTCAGAAGGTTGGGTCTTCAGCCAAGCTTTCCATGATACCTTTTCAGCGCCCCTTCGTATTCTCTCTCTCAACCTTTTAGGTTGGTATAATACCAACCGTATATATTCTCTCCCACTCACTCTCTCACTATCTTTCAGTAGTCCTGCCATTTCTCTAAATAGCTGCTCTACTCATTTGCTTTGTTGTCAGTGGCACTTCTCATACAGTTTTGGCCAAGTCGTGCAAACCTTGATACACGATTTGATTCTAACTGAGGTGCAAAGCGAGCTTGTTACAAATATGTCAAGTTTCCTCATTTTCTCTTTCCTCTTGGGTCTGAACTACAAGGTCGTATTACTTTGCCAGAGGGGGGGGGAGGGAGAGAGAGAGAAAGAGAGTCCTGGTACCATTGCTCTAGAGCAGTGTTTCTAAACCATCATTTGCCCGTGGACCCCTTTGATTCCAATTTTACTCGAATGGGCCCTCATAGCTATTTAATGTTTAAAAGATCATATTTTTATAACTGAATATTATTAGGAATTGTATCTAAAAATTGTTAAAATATTTGTAGAAGTATAACCAGTTTATTGCACATAAATTTTAGCAACAAAATGTTACGTGTCCATCCCCACCAAGGGCCGTATGGACCTCTATTCTAGAGTCTCAAGTGAAAGTTTATTCTGTCTGAGAGAGATAGCCTCTTTGGTTTGAAGTCTCACCTTACAAGACGATTCTTCTTTATTTATGAAAGCCTGGTCAGTATGTGCTGTCTCAAAAACTAGAATAATTTCCTCTTTGTTTTAAGTTCATATAAAAACATTTGGTTCCGTCTTCAGTTAGCTTTTACTGATATGCTTTTGCGACTGACTGTTCAGACATGGGTGCATACTTCTTGTGAATCCCATATTTAAGAGCAAGGTTACATTTTATAATAATACTGATCTACCCGAACTAGATTACAGCTTTTAAATCTCACCCCTTCATCCAATATGACAGCAAGGACGTATGGTCGCTGCAGTCATTTTTTAAACAAGCTTTTTAATTGTACTTTCCTATAAATAAATAATAAAAATAATACATTTTAATGCAACAAAAACACTATCATGTGGATATAAAATTGGTAAATATTTGGTAAATTTTTACAAGGGAAGAAGAAGAGGCATCAAAACTTCTTCTCTGGGACCGACAACATGATACTGACAAGCGTAAGAGACATCGTCTGACATTTATCGACAACCTGAAAGAAGACACAAGATTGGATTTTATCCACAAAAGGTGGTGAAGATGAATCGAGATGCTCGGCGAAACGGCTTTGTCTTCCAGGACTAGGTGGGAACCCAGCCAAAATAAAGTACGAAATAAGGATACATGATGGAGGTTTTTTGATGTATGTATTTCATTCGCTAATTTTTCTATAAGAGCGAAGCAGATGACTACTATTTCAGTCAAGATAATTAGGGACTTTGTAATGGAATGATCTGGGGATAATAAATAAGCTAGGTACATTTTTTTTTCTTTTAATTCCTCATAATGTTGTCGAACGCTGACAAAGATGTATAACTTAAGACATTCAAAAACATGAAGATGGCACCAAAGTGAAGCTTGAAAATATTTACAGATTTTTATATTGTTATTTACCCAGTTATATTACAAACTCTTCAGTGCCATCCGTTTTGAAAGCGAACCGCCAAAGAAATAGTTTCCCAATAAGGAAACAATTCAAAACTTCAAATACCACCGTAATCTGCACGTAGTAGTTTATGTCAGTAATAACGCAGAGAAGCCACCGTTAGCTCGTCTTCTGAGTCGTTAGTTACACTTTATATTATGTGATTCCCTATTATCCACTTTATCATCTTACTACACTCCCCCACCAACACTCACACACGCGCGCTAAAGTGTGTATGGGTTGGCGTGTGCTTGGGAAACGCGCGTAAGGTATGTAGCTGATTAAACGGATGAAATAACGAACTATTCAATTTTGGGCTCGAATTTTAAATCCACCAGTCTATTGTTTATATGTATATATATTTATTTATATATATGACATATTCTACATTGACTTAGTTCACTTGGTTTTGTGGGAGAATATAGTTACGAAAAAATTTTAAGATCACATTGATCTTAAAATACCAGTGGCATTTTTGTAGAATTTCACAGATAAAAGACAATCCGGGTCACATTAAATTATATTGATCTATTAAACAAATCTTTTCTTTTCCTCAATTAGTTTATAGAGATCTCAAGAAAAAAATTACATAAGTTAGTGGTGATATAAGTAAAGAAAAATTGGTTTGCATATGGTCTTTTGGAAATCTCCTACAAGAAAACATATTCAAAACGAAATGGTTTGTATTGTTAAACGAAATACTTACCTATACAGACCGTATCTTGAGTGTCAGTACAAGGCTGTATCATGATTTGGTCCCTGGCACATGTGCGACATTTCACACAACCGATAGTTCCACTGATCAAGTGGGAATATGTATTATTGGGACATCGTTGGCACCAACTATTTTCCGTTGGGCTGCAGGGTCGCACGGCACCCCAGCCTACCGGACATAGAGTACATAACATACAAGCTTGCAGTTCTGTTGAGTAAAAAAAACCGGTCGAACATTCACACTGTGTATCATGGGTGACGTTGCAAACTTTTTTAATGTAAGTGTGCTCGGGACACGTTGAACAGAGCTTGCATTCTTCTGTTGAACTAGCCTGTGATGAAAATGTCTTCTCAGCTTGACACGGTGCACAGACTGTGTCCTGGTTGCGAGTACAATTACCGACGACACCTGAACCGGGTTCACAGAGTTGACAACAGGAAGAACCATTTAAATTGCTCTGGTTGCTTGGACAGATTCCAGCTGTGATATCCTGTAATGTGAGGAAAGTAAACCAGTGAATAGTTTGGGACAGAATAATTATTTTAAAAACTTTGCAACGCATTTGCTTGGTTGTAAAAATAAAATTTAGCTTTAATAGGTTTAATGTATTTGATAATTTATACAAAAACACGGAGAAAATAAGTAAAACAAAACAACAAAATTTATTTGATAATGTTATTTTTCAATTAACACACTCCCCTCACACCATTACTTTCCTGTAACCACCCCGCACATGTATCCCATCTCTTAATCATTTATCTAACATCAAAGACCACACTTCCAGCTTTGATCTTGTTACGTCGAGGATAAAAAAAATATAAAAAACAGTTCATCAAATTGAAACTTCATTAAACAACCTTCGCCACCAATTAAAAAGAGCAAATCTAAAAAACAACAACAGCAATCATCATCATCGTTACAAAACATGTTTCAACAGACATCAAACAATACTGTCATACTTTCCAAATTGAATTAGTTGAAACCCAGAGGCAGGTTTGATAAAAAAAAATTTTAATTTTAAATCAGATTCTAGTGAGGTCCACTTTATAATTTCGTTTTCGTCTACTTTTTAATTTCTGCCTCATCACATAGGGTTAAATGTGTAGACTGTTTATCTCCCTTAAAACCGCTCTTACACTGCTAATTAATTAAATCAAGTAGGTGTTGTACTGAATAGCGTATGCGAATAACAACAATCATTTCCACAATAGACACAAGACCCGAAATTTGGGGGAAGGGGGACTAGTCGATTTACACCGATTCCAGTGTTCAACTGGTACTTATTTCATCAACCCCAAAAGGATGAAAGGCAAAGTCGACCCCGGCGGAATTTGAACTCCGGCGTGCTAACGATTCAGCCAGCTCACCGCCTTAATAATAATAATAATAATGATTATTATTATTATTATTATAGTAATTTCGCCACATGGGCAGCAATTTTGGGGGAGGGGATAAGTCGATTACATCGACCTCCAGCGTTCATCTGGTACTTATTTTATCGACCACGAATGAATGAAAGGCAAAGGCAAAGTCAACCCTCGGCGGAATTTGAACTCAAAACGTAGCGATGGGCGAAATACAGCTAAACGTTTTCGTCCAGCGCGCTAAAGATTCTGCCAGCTCGCCGCCTCGGCTCCGAAAGGATGAAAGACAAAGTCGACCGCGGCAGAATTTGAAGTCAGAACGTACCGACGAGCGAAATACCGCTAAGCATTTCGTCCAGTGTGTTAACGATTCTGCCAGCCCGCCGCCTTGCTGATGATGATGACAGCGACGACGACGATGATGATTCAGTTTATTACTCTTTTACTTGTTTCAGTCATTAGACTGCAGCCATGCTGGAGCACCGCCTTTAGTCGAGCAAATCGACCCCAGGACTTATTCTTTGTAAGCCTAGTACTTATTTTCTCGTTCTCTTTATTGCCGAACCGCTAAGTTACGCTAAACACGTAAACCAGCATCGGTTGTCAAGCGATGGTGGAGGGACAAACACAAACACACATATATACGACGGGCTTCTTTCAGTTTCCGTCTACCTAATCCACTCACAAGGCTTTGGTCGGCCCGAGGCTATAGTAGAAGACACTTGCCTAAGGTGCCACACAGCCACTCCTGCGCCTACGAATTTTTTTAAAGAATTTATTTAAAACACGTCATTCAGTACAGTAATATCTATTTGATTTATCTTATACCATGTTATTGACTTACATTTGTATGTTATTTCTTAGAGTTCAGTATTGTTTCTAATATAGGCAGAAGGGTAGCAATTTGGAAGGAAGGAATTAGTCGATTAAACCGGATTTAGTGCTTGACTGGAACTTTATTTCATCGACACCAGAAAGGTGAAAGGTTGTACTCTAGTAACATATGTTGGGTTCACTTTCTCCCGTAGAAGTTATATCACTTCTACGTCCGTCTAATACCGTGGTTCTCAATCAGGGTCTGAACGGCCCCTGAGGGTCCACATAAAATTTTTAGGGGTCCATGTAACAAAATAGTAAATTGGGGATCCACAATCGAATTTTGCACCCCCACCCAAAAAAAAAATTGCTTTAGATGTATTAGTATGTATTGCAAGAAACAGCTAAATTTCTTCAACATTTTACATAGTTCAAACTACACAAGTGGATGTGTGAAAAACAAAATAGGGATTTTGAAAGAAGTTTCTATATAACTAGTTTTTAAACATCGAATGGCCATGGCGTCAGTATAGATATGGCACATGTAGGCAGGTGGGGAGACAGACGGACAGAGAGGAGGAGAGAGATGTGTGAGAGAGAGAGAAACCTTTATGAGTCCAAATTCTGCTTGAGCCGACTTCCCCTTACATTCCTCGCCTTGTTACAAGTACCTGGAAATCGTTTTAATTGACTATATAACCCCACCCTAAGTATACGGACTTTGTTACCCGTCTGAAGATAATTAATCTATGATTCGTGTATCCTTTAACACACACCGCAGACCTTCGGAATCTCAGCAAAAGGATATGAGTAGTCATTCTTCCTATGAGTCAACCATAACAACATGGAAAGGAAAATGAAATTTAGACATTTAGTGCTTTGTCCCAGTGTAAGATACGAATATAAAATTTGTAGCACCGTTAGATCCATGATCTAACCGAAGTAAATTACTATCAAATGGTTTCATATTGGATCTCATTGCATCACCACATAAAGATTTTTCTCTGATAAAAAAAAAAATCAAAAATATGGGATCATTTTATTGTGTTTGAGGCACGAGTGCGTGCGTGTGTAGTGTGTATGCGGTGTGGTGGCGGTGGTAGTAGTGTGTGTATATGTCTAGTGTGTGTGTGTGTGTGTATGTGCGTGTGATGCATATATGAGATGCATGTGTGTGTGATATGCAGTGTGTGTGTGTGTAAAAGAGAACTACGTAACGTGCTTGTGTTTGCTTTCCTCTACCATCTCGTTTTGTTTTTTATTTATTTATACACTTTCACTATTCTTGTTCTCTGCTTTGTGCACCGATTTTTTCTCTTCTATCTTTCCCATTGCATAAATTTCTATCTCTTTCTTGCAAAATGTGATTACACAGAAACACACACACACACACACACACACACACACACACACCATATTAGAGAAACGTCTCGCACACTTTGTTGGCGTAGGGTTAACCCAGAACAAATACAGTTCCAATCACAACATTCCATCTGGAAAGATTTCTTTACGAGCCCATTAGAACGCTTCTATTTGGTGGCCGTTTTCCGAACGAAGAAAGAAACAACCGCCATTTTAGATCTCAGCAGAAGACTAAACGTTAAGCAAACATTAAAACTGGATGTGTGTATGTGTACGTACAAACATACACACACAAACGTAAATATATATATATATATATATATATATATATATATATATACATACACACATATACATAATGCATACATAGATTATATATAAGCAATAATGCAACAGGCGTGTAATGAATGGTAATGGTTGATGTTAAAAGATTAATAGCAAATAGTCGCTTAGTGCAACAAATGGCAACATTGTGATATAACTGAAACATAGTGGTACCATTCAGGAAAAATGATAAAGAAAAGAAAAAGAAACAAAAACAAAATGAAGCAATTACATTCTTTACCGTACAATATTTTAGAGAAGATTCAGTGCTTTGTATGCCTGAACTCAAAGTACACTACAGTATAGATAAACGATGGTAGGCTCTAAGCTGTCGCTTGAACGATTATAAGCATCAACCAAATTTCCCTCAAATTATTGTTGTTGTTGGCACTCCGTCGCTTACGCCGTCGAGGGTTCCAGTTGATCCGATCAATGGAACAGCCTGCTCGTGAAATTAACTTGCAAGTGGCTGAGCACTCCACAGACACGTGTACCCTTAACGTAGTTCTCGGGGATATTCAGCGTGACACAGTGTGATAAGGCTGACCCTTTGAATTACAGGCACAACAGAAACAGGAAGTAAGAGTGAGAGAAAATTGTGGTGAAGAGTACAGCAAGGTTCGCCACCATCCCCTGCCGGAGCATCGTGGAGCTTTAGGTGTTTTCGCTCAATAAACACTCACAACGCCCAGTCTGGGAATCGAAACCGCGAGTCCGCTGCCCTAACCACTGGGTCATTGCGCCTCCACCCTCAAATTATATACCCCCACCATCTAACATAAAGAAAATGTAATAGACAATATAATCCTAGATATAGAAGTAAAACTGGATGGTCACAATTGGAATACGTTTGGTCATATGTTTGCTCGATCAGGACTGAGTTGGGGTTAAATAACAGCGTCGGCGATGTATTAGAGATAAAAAGAACGTTGATGACCACGTTCATAAGGTACCGGGAAACCAATCAAGTGGACAGCAATCGTCGTAGTGCTGTGTCCATGGTCAAGACAAATAGGGCAGTCCATATAGGCGAAGAACAGATACTGCCACCATGAATCGACGAGTTCACTCGACCTTCAAGAAATAGCAGTCAAACCTCCATTAACCTCCTAGTTTTGAAAAGAAAATGGCGCACGAATAAGGTAGTCCTAGATACTCAATGCCCGAGTGAACGACGTAGTAGTCATGGTTGGAATGTCTGTGGTCATAGTTCTACCCAGATTTGGAAGTGAAAAACAACGGTAACACTGCTGCATAGAAAACAATCACATCGCCATCATGTAGAGGCAGCAATGTTGTTTGACCCCAGGTCAGCCCTGGTTGAGTTGATCAAACTATTCCAACCGTGATCATCTCGGCCTTTTGTTTTACAGACGTATTCTGACTAGGACAACAAATATCAAAATACTAACCCATCGTCTTAAAAATGGTTAAATAGATGGGATCAACTAATGCTGAATATAATATGCCAACAAAGACAGGACGGCCACGGCTGGAATGCCTGTTAAACATTGTGCCCTCGACATAAGGTATGGTTCTCACAATACGTGTAAATGCTATCAGAGAACGACAGTAGCTATAAATGTTCATCAAGCAGGCTCCAAAACATCTATAGATGTGTCTTAAATCTCCAAAACACAAAATTCTACGAAAGAAAACCCAACATTTTTGGATTATTATTTATAAATAACCCAGAAGAATACACTATTCATAAGAAAAATAATACGGACATCAACAACAACAATAAAAAACAAGGAATCTCTTTCCAAAGCCTACACAGAATATATCTAAAAATAAACGTTTCCCACACAAATACAAACTTTGTGAAAATGTAAAAATTCTCCAGTATAACATTAGCGCTTCTAAAAACACCTTTAAGGACCCAAAAATTTTTATCATCATATATAACATTTCCATAGCAATAATTCAGAAAATATTATTACTACGAGAATACAGAACATTCAACATTATACTCAAATCAGACTGGACATATCCATAGCACAATGCGAGTAATCTTGTTAGATGAAAAAAAAACAAAAAAAAAAAAAACATGCATTCTAAAGTAATAGGAAATGACACTAGACGAAAATTGCAGGCTTTGAAAATATAAATTAGCAGCACGAAACACACACACACACACAACTTATATATCACTATCGAACTGATCAATCTTCCCATGGCATTACACTTCTGACCTAAAACACATTCACAAAAACCATAATTAGAAGAGACTTCGACGCACTTAAATCATTCTGGTTTTCAAATAGTACAGACAACAAACCAGGTAACTTAATTGTATTATAGCTAAAGTACCTTTGCTTCATAAACAGTTCACCTTAACAAGCCAACTACAACAATTGTTCACCAACACATTCGCACTTTTTCGAATTTTAAGAAAGAACAATACAATGGATTTCATAAAGTAACAGAATCAAGATTTTCAGTATTCAACTGTACTACACTCTGGTTAGTCCACATTACACGGTAAATAGCATTACTCATTTTTACCAACTGAGCGGACTGGAGCAACAGGAAATGAAGTGTTTTGCTCAAGAGAGCACAACGCATCACCCGGTCCAGGAATCGAAATCACAATCTTATAATTAATCATAATCCAACAGCCTAACCACCAAGCCACCAAGCCATATGCGCCTCCACTACAGAACATAAATTCAGCAATATAATTATAGATGCATCCCAAAAACATATCCTACAAGTCAACATAGACACACAGTACCAATGATATACCAGAAATAGTCAATCTCATAAAAAACAAAGACAACCTCAAACACAATACACCAAAACTACAGACAACCGAAATAGAACTCGACATCAACAATTAAACAAGGAAATAACAAAAATAATAAACTACAGAGAGACAGAAAATTGGCGAACATTTGTATTCAACATAAACCATAAAAGTAATAATAAAATGCTATTGAGAGTAATTAACAAATCAACAGTAACAACGGCTACATCACAATGTTGCAGTAACAGTCTCAAGTAATATATCCACAAGAAAACGCCCATATCAGATATTTAACATAAAAATCACCCCCCAAAATCCTCAAAGAAAACGGGAACTTAAAAGGGAAAATATGCACTTTCTATCTGGACCATGATTTTGGGCCCTTTCCTTTCATTAGACATCCAAAAGCAATAGGGAAATGTGTAAAAAAATTTCATAAGCCCAATAAAATCACAAACATCCAACTGAAACACTTACAACCTGCATTTACTAACATCTACAATTATATGCACCAACACAATCAAATTTTCCGAATTTGATTGTTAGGACAAATTATAACACTTATAAATTTCAACAAAACATCCAAGTGGACTAATATCATAGTGATATTAGTTAGGCACATCCTCGAAAATTCTAGAAAGGCTTAATCCCTGATGGAGGCCCATGGCTTAGTGGTTAAGGTGTTGGATTCCTGGACTGGGCGACGCATTGTGTTCTTGAGCAAAACACTTCATTTCACGTTGCTCCAATCCATTCAGCTGGCAAAAGTGAGCAATCCTGCGACCCGTCCAGTGGGGGTGAATATATACTTCATGGAAAGAGTAAAACCGGCCCTATATCTCTATATGACTCGGGAAGGGTCTTAGTCCCTGATAGTAATCTTATAAAAGAAAAGTGTGTGTGTGTGTGTGTCTTTTATTGGTTCACATGAGTAATTAATCCGATAAACCAGCACGTTTGAACAAAATACTTTGTGACATTTATTCCGCCCCTGTTGCACAGACACGTCGAAAATTCAATGTACCATTGATTGGTCCTTCGGAAACCTGTAACCAATGATACTATTGTTAACAAAATGTATGATAATAATATTTTTAAAACGTCTATATTAACGCATGAGCATAGAGATACAATTTACACATGCTACACACACACACGTTAATGTTACTCTCTCTGTCCGAGATGGGCGGTTCTACAATTTCTTGTTGAACAACCTGCAGATATGATTTGTTTATATTGATCCAAAGTTTGTGTTGTACATTAGCGCACTCTCGCACTCTATCCATCAAATTGACATTGCCTGTACAGGTGCACGGTGTGTCACATCGAAGCGATTGCAGAACACAGCACACCTCCTTATCTGCGAATCGTAACTGCAATCTCACGATCGTGAGCGCAACACCCTAATAACTAGGCCACGCGTTCTGCCATACATACATACAAACAAACAAAGATACGTACGTACCTAAATACATACGTGTGTGAATTTGTCTATACAGTACTTTAAAAATACTATATACATGTAGTGGTCACGAGTCCACTTCGAAGGCTATGCATTTGCAATCCAAGAACAGAAGATTGTTACTAAATACCTAATCAACAAGAGAGACAGTGAAGCCTTTAGAGTTCCAAGATGCAACTGAAAATGTAGATTATGTCATATTTATGTGGATGGCATCACACATATGATTAGCAGCTGCGCAAAAATGTCATCAAGGTACTAACTCCCTATGCGACATGACGTTGTCGCAAAATAATATACAACGCCATTCGGAAAAAAAAAAAAGACTGTCCTGGAATAAATACAGAGAATCCTCCTGATATTGAATACGAAGACAAATATCAACACAAAGAATATTAGTGGAAAATTCTCATCAAAACATCTGTCAAGTGTAAACATAATATGCCGGATATTGTTGTTTGGGGTAGACAAGAAAAAGTATGTACCGTCATAGAGGTCAGCTGTCCTGCTGATGTGAATATCTTTTTGAAAATCAAAGAGAAAGAAGATAACTATGGCCAACTGCCTCGAAACTTCCAACTTCTATATCAGGATTACAAATTTACATTTATACCAATAATAATGGAATACTTGGTTTTGTAAGTAAATGCTTAACTGTCAGTCTGGATAAGATTGGATTTTCAGAAAAAGAAATCAACTGATTCGCACATTACAAATACAATCTGTAAGCGGAACAGTAAAACTATTTTTTCTCAGATTGTTTGTTATCTACATTCCAAAGCTGGAGTTTTGTATCTTTGTTAGAAACCTTCAGGGGAAGGATTTAAATGATTAAATACAGAAGAGACATATGCACAACGGATTTTCACACAGTTTCCGTCTACCAAATACACTCACAAGGCATTGATCGGCCCAATGCTTCTTAAGCACACAGACATACCCTCGCCTATCTTACATTCACTGAAGTTTTATCTTCAAACAATGAATTATTCTCGGAAAGGAAAGGTTATATAATCTAATTGAGTTTATTTCTTTTAATATGGTCAGTTAAGTTGTTTTAACTGTTACGTCTTTCAGTTTTAATACTGATGTACTTTGGATATTTGAAAAAGTAAACAAAGATGTTTTTGATTTTCTTTTATGGTATTACAGTTTGTTTTTTATACCCTTTTTGCTGAAAAGCGACCTCTTTTTAAAACTTTGTGTTTTGTCTTATACTTAATTGTTTGTAACTTCATTAATAAATTATATAAAACCTCATAACGGCATTACAAATTTCAAACCCAAACATTAACCGGTTAGGGTGTTAAAAAGTTGCCTGGTGATGCACACTGGCCATGAATGTTGTATGCATTAGATCAACATCAATAATATATACATGAGATTATCCTTAGATCGAGAGAAAAAGTGAAAAAAGTTTCTTAAAAACATATGTTGTGAAATAGTGGGAAAGTGTGTCAGGTATTGTGGAGAAAGTACATGATAAAACAAATAAAGAAGAATTCGTTGAATAAGTCAATGTTAGACTGCTTAATCGGGAGCTGGTTTATATATTCAAAATCTTAACAAGTACTTGTGAAAGTAGTAACATTAAGTAAAATATTCCGATCTTGTTTAGATAACAACCGGAATTGTTGACGTTATTCAACTTTTTTTTTTTTTCATCAGCTGTACTAAAACATGCAACTTGTGTATAGCTAAGAAAGGTTTAATTTTGAATAACATCAACAATTCTGGAAATTATCTAATCACAAGATCTGAAATATATTTTTACAAAATTCTGCAACTTCTACAAGTTGTTAATTATGAAAGTCAATACCAAATGGTACCCTGTTGTTTTCACAAAACCTCTTTCAATACGGTGCCCCTTTATGGTTGCAGTTCAATGACTGAAACAAGTAAAAGATAAACGATTACGGTCGAATTTGATTTAGAAGGGATACCAGAGCAGTGATTCGTGAAGTAGAAAATGTTTCGTCATGGGTATGTTAAAGTTATTTGACAGAAAAACCTAAATTTTGAGAGTAAAGGCGAAATCCTCAGCAAGAAGCAATAATACAAAATACAGGCATACCTCTTCTTACGTCCGTAATTGGTTCCAAGACATGTGACTTAATTAAAAAAACCACGTAACACGAAAATATCTGTTATAATAAATGGCTTGTATATATTTTATTTGATTTTAGACATCAGTAACGTTTTTAGGTTTTTGTTTTTTATTATTTTTTGTATTTTTAAATATGTCCAGTGAGAGCGACGTAAAGAAGGATAAATCGACTGAAGTTCAAGTTTATTTTTCCATTAATTTCTTTGAAAAAAAAAAAATCGACGCAAAGTCGAAAAGACTTAACTAGAAATGACATAAGTTGAGGTATGCTTGTAGTTGCTGAATGGTTGCAGTGGTTGCAGATGTACTCCGTTTCGTGAGGTAGCTGCAGAGATAACAGAAAACCATAAAAAAAAACCTAAAAAAGTAATTATAAAAATTTAAAAAACCCCCAGACATTTGGCACTTAGCACCAATGCTACTCGCTACCACTGAAATAAGAGCGATGCTATCAGTAGATGTCGAAATCGTTGTGATCTCTAGTCGACAGCTGATGATGGAATGCCCTACAATACAAGCTACATAAAAATAATACATTCAATCACTGATTAATTCACACACACACAAGCAAAATGCATTTTCATTTCTGTGCATTCTTTAAAGTGAGTGTATTATTCCTACAATCAGTACAAGAAGCAATCAGATTTTTCATCTCACTCCTCCTCACCACACAAAATAGATCAATTGCTTCATTTTCGTCTGTATACATTTCTTCTTATTAAATATCATTGCTATGACAATGAGTCAATCGATTAATACACATCACAATTCAAGATATATACATATGTGTGTGTGTGTATGTATGTATGTATATATATGTATAATGTATGTATGTACGTATATACATGCTTATACATATTCATACATATGTATGCGCAAATATATATATATATATATATATGTGTGTATACATGTATGAATGTGTATATATGCATATATATATATATATATATATACACACACACGCACGCATACACATACACACACGTATGTATTTATGAGATGAAAGCTAATTTCTGCTGTTTTCTCCGAAAAGCGCTACACGATCTTAATGTTTATCAATTTTATCTGTATATGTTTAGCCTTGTCACACCGTCTGCTTTTTCTATTTATCGCTTCTTTGATGTAACATTTTTTTTTTTTTTCACAATAAAATTTAGTTATATACTCTGTTATTTGTGAAATCTGACTTCCGCCATCACTCTCTTCACACAGTCACACACACACATTTCTATATTTCTTTCAAATTTTTACTCACAATTTATTTTAACCCTCTCCTTATCAGTTTTCTCTATATCAATCTATATTACTCTTTTTCTCTTTTATTTATTCTATTTCCATTCTGTCTTTCCTTTTACTCTCTTCCGCCATTTTAACCCTCACTCCTTTTTCCTTTGTTTTACATTCTCCTACCCAATTATGTCTTTCTCTTTCTCTCATTTACGTAGATTTTCGCCGCTATTTCATCTGTATTTCTTTTAGTCTCTCTAGCCATTTTGTCATTCTACTTCTTTCATTCATTATTTCCTCATTTCTGTTCCTCTTTCGTTAACTTTATTCTGTCCAAATACCTTTTTTTTTTTTTTTTTTCCCCTTCTTTAACCCATTCTCTTTTCTCTCTGCTGTTTCTTTTCCTATTCAACCTTTCTCAATTTTCTCTTTCCTATACTTGTCCCCTCCCCTTCGATCATTGCTTTTCCTATTCTCCTACTCACTAATTTTTAATCTTCATTTTCTATTTCTTTATTTTTAAATATATATATATATTTAATGTTTTCCTAATATTGATTACATTAATGTTATTATTATTATTATAAAAATTTTAAAGATTTTATGCTATTTTATTATCTTCATATATTTTTTAATCTGATCCCGATGTAAAAAGTATGATTTGTCACCAAAAAATTTCGATAAATCAAACGTAAAATTCTCATTATGAAACGTAAAAAAAAAAAAATCATAGCACGAACTGTCAACTTTATTTTTACGAAGCTTGCATAGGATTTGGTTCCCACCCATGCACGTATGTGTGTGTATTATATATATACACATATATAGGTGTGTGTATATACATGCGCATATATAGGTGAGTAGGAGTGTGTGTGTATATATATATATATATATATATATATATATACACATACACACACATACAGACACATGTGTAGGTGATTGTGTGTGTGTATATATATATATATATATATA
>NC_068983.1:73268462-73271569 GCF_001194135.2 Octopus bimaculoides
ATGTATATATTTGTGTTTGTGTATGAGAGAGGAGAGAGATTAAAGGAAAACCAGCGCAATGATTCTTTTTTTTATAATATATATGTTCAATTTTATTTTAAAATAAACGGATAATAATTCCTGGCAGAATCAGTAGAACATAGGTCGTAATTCCCTGCGTTGCTTAGTGTGTTGGTTTTTTTTTTTAAAGTTCAAATCCCGCCGCAACCGACTCGAATGTTGTACCTTCTAGGATCAATGAAACAAAATATCTTTTGGTTGTGTTTAGTCCGAAGGTGGGCCCTTTATGTTCTGAAATCCATCAGATATTGAAAAATTCAACTTCCCATCATTCTAGTGACTATAAAATAAACTATCAACCAAGACAAACCGAGACCATTTAATTGATAGATCGGTGAAATGTTAAGCACGTCGGAAAAAGTACCCATCCATCATTTCTTCTCCACCTGCTATTCCTAGGTGGGTCGTTGGAGTGGAGTCCTCAGACACCTCCTCCGTAGGGTCAATACATTTTCCAGCTGTGTTTTCAAGCGTGACCAATATGTTCTTAGTCTACTCCTAGGTTTCCTGCCCGTTGGATCGGCTTGATGAATCCGTCTTTCGATTCTTTCCAGCGGCTTTCTAATCATATCTCTGTAGAACTGGAGCTGTAACCTCTCTATGCGAAAAAGTAGCAGCTTGACATGGCAAGGCTCTCTGATCTCTGAGCTACGCACTCTGTCGACTAACGTTACTCAAGAGACCCTTCGGAGTCACGACTTTTTATGTGCTCATGAGTTCAAATTCTCTCGAGGTTGACTTTGCTTTTCATCCTTCTGGTGTTGGAATCGATTTCATATTCCTAGAAAGCATCCCATATGTTAAGAAAATACATCTAAGTTTAAAGTTTATACATCGTTTCTAAATTTGTGGTCTTGCACAGTAAATCACTGTTATTAACTCCAAGTGCTCCAACTGAAAACATGGACACCTTGTAAATTTACGTCGTCTTCCATAATTTTTTCCGTTCAAGACATTTTTCGGGAAAAGTGTTTTTAAAACTGTCAGTGATAGTCGTAATTATTTCCCTCCCGCCATCTTCGGCAACTGAAGGAATACATTTTAAGAAAAATATAAACAACTTTAAGTTTGAAGAGTGAAGGGCGATGGGAAGCAGCCATGACAGCTAAGGTAGCGGTAACACGAAAGCTGTTGTCTGTCTTGAAACTTTTGCTTGCTAAAGTGAGAAAGAGTCTCTAACTGAAGTTTTTTGGAAGTGTTAACTTTATCAAAACCAGTAATATAATGATAGAACTGGGGGTGAAAAACGAAACTTTTATAGACAACAAAACCGCCATCACCAACTACAAAAAACAACACCTACAACTGTTGTGACATGAATAATAATAATAATGCATTACAAAGTGGAAATGATAAAAATGTAAATATCGACAAGACCAACATCAAAAGGGTGAGAATGTCAGCGAAACGCCTAACCAAAGACAGTATCACTACCACTACTATCATTATCGTCATCAACAAGAACAAGAAATCAAAACAATAACAGCAACACTAATGACAGCGGCAGAAAAAAAACAACAACAAAATAATGGATAAAACATAAAAAGTAATAACAAAAACAACAAATATAGTTTATTTACAAGAGCTACCTCTTCCTGAACATGTGTGTGTACGTGTGTCCAACATCGCTTGACAACCGATGCTGGTGTGTTTACGTCCCCGTAACTTAGCGGTTCGGCAAAAGAGAGCGATAGAATAAGTACTAGGTTTACAAAGAATAAGTCCTGGGGTCGATTTGCTCGACTAAAGGCGGTGCTCCAGCATGGCCGCAGTCAAATGATTGAAACAAGTAAAAGAATATATATATATATATATATATATATATATATATATATATATATATATATATATATATATATAGTAGCAGAAGTGAAAAAAAGGACTAAGAAATTTTAGCTAATTTATATATTCATATGGGTCGTCGCTGTACGAAAGGGACGATTCAAATCAGTAAATTTTATAAGTCTATCGTTCTCCCTCCTATGAAAAATGCCTTAGAAACTGGCAGAAAATTCAGATGCTAATCACACCCTAAAATTATTCAAACCAATGCTATATTGAAGCATACAAAACATGAGGATAGTTGTAACAGGTAGAAAAACCAAAGTATTTCAATAATAGGTGGCACTGACCATCACAAGTTTGTCTGTCTGATCACAAAGTAGAAGCCAAAAATGTCACTGCTATTAACATTAGTTGCGAATCTACAAGAGTCATAGTAGCAAGAACAAAAACATCAATAACGATAGCAACTCCACTAACAAAAATGAAAACAGCAGAAACAAAAACTTCAAAAACCATAGCCACACTTGCATCGTCTACAAGCATACTAGGTAGACCCCAATCTCTGAAAGCTATTAAAAACATGAAACTCCCACAAACTTTATGTTGCTGTTGCCTTCCTAGAAACAACTCGTTTAGTGACGACGTTGAACCGAAAATTTTCCCTTTGATCAGATCTAAAAGGACAAAGAGCCTCAATATCCAAAAAAGTTGACAGGCTTAATGTCACAGGGGAGAACGGATCTAACAGATCTACCAGATGACGATGAACAACACAAACCAGAAGAGCAAAAACAACAAAAATGAAAAAAAGGCAGTAAGAGCATCAAGAACAATAAATGGAACAAGAACAACGACAAAAACTACTTCTGAACTTTCAATTGCAAGAACAACAAAGAGTTAATAGAGTTCATAAAGTTTCGACGAACACCGGAGCCGTCTCAGTAGCATCATAGCCCCCCCCCCGCCTCCGGGAAAATCATTGCACTGCCTTGTATGGTCACGACTAAAGACAGCTGTGTCCATCGTTATAGTGTGTAGAGTGAAATCGTTGTCAGTTGATCCATCGTAAAATTTGTCTCGCCGCCTTCTTTTGATAAGGAAGCTCAGCAGTTTTCCTCTATCTGGTATCTCCGGCAAAAGAGGTAGTGTGGTGTACGAGATGGCGAGGACCGAAGAGAGACACATTCCTCTTACAACATTTCCAATTACCACCTGCAAAAGGAGGTTGAGAGTAGAGGGTGAAGAGCTACCCTTCTGCAAAT
>NC_068983.1:73271687-73274495 GCF_001194135.2 Octopus bimaculoides
AGTGACCCGTTTCAAATACTTGATCACACCATTTGAAAAGTGCTCGGATGCCTCTATTCCAGTTCTCTTAATTTCCTCTCAATGTAAATATCTGATCGGATCTGAAGAGAATTTTAAGGATCAATGTTTTGTTATATTTTCATGGTATAAAATGGATGAGATTTTTTTTCTGATGCTGATGCTTATTTCTGTTGAAAGCTTAAGCCAGTGATTCTCAATCGGGATCTATTTGAAATTTTGTTGTAAGAACTTCGCAAGCCAGGAGGAGGTCGAAACTGACATTTCAGAGTTCTTCGCTTTGAAAGCAAAAGAGTTTTACATTGATGGGATCAAAAAGCTTGGAAATAAGAAGGAAGGAAGTCATAGATAGTCAGGGAAAGTACATTGATGATTAAATTTAAGTTAAATATAACATTTGATCACTCATTTTCTTTATTCAAAATTCGGACAGAACTTATAGGATGACCCGATGCATTATATATATATATATATATATATATATATATATATATATATGCGCAAAATTGGCTGTGTGGTAAGGAGCTTGCTTACCAACCACATGATCAGGGTTTAGTGCAACTGTGTGGCACCTTGGGCAAGTGTCTTCTACTATAGCTTCAGGCGGACCAAAACCTTGTGAGTGGATTTGGTAGACGGAAACTGAAAGAAGCCCGTCGTATATACGTATATATGTATGTGTGTTTATATGTTTGTGTGTCTGTGTGTGTGTCCCCAACATCGCTTGACAACCGATGCTGGTGTGTTTACGCCCTCGTAACTTAGAAGTACTAAGCTTACAAAGAATAAGTCCTGGGGTCGATTTGCTCGATTAATGGCGGTACTCCAGCATCGCCGCAGTCAAATGACTGAAACAAGTAAAAGAATAAAATACACACATACATATATATTTATATATGTACGTAAATACATACATGGGCATACATAGGTATATTAAATACTATACAACATAAATTATTGATTTATTAAAAAAACATCTCCGCCTCTACAGGATGTGTCATTATCACCAGATGGCAATTAAAATGAGGGCTACATGAGAAATGGCAATGCATCTCAAGAATCAAGTAGATGGATACACACACACGCATATTCGTAAGTATTGTGTATGTGTATTTATTTTGTTTACACCCGTCTTGAAGGTGGTGCTGGTTATGCTGTGTCCTTTGATGTTTCGTAAACAGCGTTTCGACAAAGAAATCGATAAAATAAGTACTGAACTGAAATAAGTATTGAGGCTGTTATGATCAACTTAAAAACTATTGAGGTCGGTGAAGCAGCTGGTCCATAGTTTGGTAAATGAATGAAATAATATATGCGCGCACACAGACACAGAAAAATAGATGCGCCGCGCGCGTACATTCCCCCACTCTCTATCTCCAACATATACACATGTAAAAATTTGATTGTGAGTCAACATGCAGTTTACGGTCGTAAATTATCCTAAAAATAATGAATGTAGACTACGAGAGAAACTGGAAGTGACGACAGTGAAATCTCAATTTCATGTAAATAACCTATGTGACATAACTAATGAACAGAACGTACATGTACTTAATATAACATGAAAGGCAAATGTATATTTTATATAAGATGTAAACAATCACACTTCTTAGTGGTTTTAGTTGCTGGGAACGGTGTAACTGAACTACTCCTTCTGAAATACTTAACCCATCACTATAAGGTACTGTACTTGTAGGGACGCGGAACAATAAGGGAGTAAATGAAATTTTGAGTTGTCACTCTCGTCACTTCCGGATTTTATCACTATTTCCTTTCACATTTTTAGGACAATTTACTTTCACTTTTTTTTTTTACGATCGTAAACTGTATAATAAGCAGGTTCTGTACGTGGAAAGTCTTGCTTCAGTGTATGCTTGTAGAATGCGCAGAGGCAACTATGGTGTGTTCTCTCCAGGGCTAAAACACAGGCAAGGTTATTTGGGAGACCAGAAGTTGCAAATGCACAGCTATTGTCTAAGGGAAGGAACAAGAGCCGATACAACTCGACACTAGTGTCATCGCAGGAGCTACCAGAACGAAGTTGGAACGCAGCTTCGAACTCCTTTAAGGACTCTAGCTCGATGATACTAGTACGTTTTCATCGATTCCAGAAGTATGAAAGGCAAAGCTGACCTCGGTGCGATTCGAACACACAACATAAAGGAGCCGGAACAAATAGTATAAGGCATTTGTCTGAAGCCCTAACGATTCTGCCTCCACACATCATACATAAACATATGAGCGCGCGCACACTCACACACACACACACAATGTTCGCAAATAACAAATATCAACTATTACAGTTTTCAGATCAAGCATTTACGTGCAGTTCTTTTTATTATTATTATTAATATTATTATTTTGGTGGGTGGTCGCCATCAAAAGCCTTTACGTCTGAGTCAGAACCTATTTACTCCTTTCAATAGTTTTAAGCCTCGAAAGATGACACGTAATCAACAGAGATCAATCAGGATCCATTCGCTTTGATGTGGTGATATAATGTATTTACCCTCTGCCTCCCACAACCTACCTCTCTTTCCTTTTTCATCCTTAATTTTTTTGTTCTTTGAGGTTTTTTTTTTTTTTATTTATTTTTTTATTTTTTATATCATATTTTGCTAAGAGTTGATGATATGCCTCTGATATTCCACACATCTTCTGCATTATACATACAGAAATACATACGATTGTATACACATATATAATATACATTCATACACTTACAAACATATATACATATAAGTGTGTGTATATATATATATATATATATATATATATATATATATATAT
>NC_068983.1:73275086-73281808 GCF_001194135.2 Octopus bimaculoides
TTATAACGAGTGAAAAACAAAAATTCTTTCTTTATTATTATTATTATATATTTAGGGCTACAATTCAGAGCCCTGCTAAACAAAAACCAATGAATTAACTGAAGTTTATTTCATCTTTACCATCGTCACCAGCACCAGCACTACACTACTACTACTACTACTACTACTACTACTACTACTACCACCACCACCACTACTACCACCGCTGCTAATGTGGCTACTACTACTGCTGCCACTTTCACTGCTGCTGCTGCTGCTGCTGCTACTACTACCACCACCACCACCACCAATAACAAAAACAAGACTGCCCTAATCACCATAGAAGAATTCGGTAAGCTTCACAAATTATTGTCAGTTGCGCTTTGAAACTGAGGACGTGGACATTTTTGTTGACAATTTTGTACTGAAACTAACCCATAATATAGGGGTGTGGCTTTTCTTTTTATCATGGTCCCAATACGAGGCCGTATCCTCGTTCCACCTTTGTGTTTTATAAAAAAACAATCCATTTCTTTTTTTAAAAAAATATTTCGAGATGGGAGAGGGATCAAAAAGCGATTTCAAATAGCAACAGAAAGAGTTGCAACAATTTCAGAATAGTTACAAAGAACAACAAACCAGTGTTGCCGCCTTAGCAACTAAAAGCATTGGCGTACTGTCGAAGTCGCTACTACCACTACAACGTTTTCTCATTGCAGAGACATCATATGGATAAGAAATCTTTCGCTGTCATTTGCAACAATGGCGGCAATAGCAACAACAATAACAAGTGACCAAACAAAAATCATATTATCGTTTGCCTGCGTAGCGAGTCAATGGACGTCCTATTCGCTGGAAGTAAAAGCAAAAACGATACATCAGACATCTCAGAGTGATGAAATTTCTACCTGAAGAGATGGGCAACACCCAAACCCAGCTATTACCTATAAATGCGTCAGTCATAGAGAGCGGAAGTTTCAGTATATGACTTCAGTACAAAGCGAAATAGGATATCTGCTTTGCAGTTGAGTATGTAACGCGAGGGAGACATCACGAAACGATAGTAACCGACTGCAACAGTAAACAGGAAATTCAAACAGTGGCCACAACCACATGCACGTCCGAGGAATTTGTGATAATCCCCCTTTGTAGGTGGCAAAGTCAGTCACCAACATGCTGCCCCAAGCGGACATAGCTCGAGAATGACACCAATGGCAGAATAACACAAGGAAGCCATAGGATTTAAAGTTTGTTTGTAGCAGAACCGAGCAGAAACTAGAGGTATTGAGACGAATCCTGCGAGAAGTGGTTCACTGAAAAGCTTTGTCAACATATACGGATGATGTACTCATAGTAATGTCTGACCAACGGAAGTCGACATGGATCGCACAGGAAACATGAGTTGGTGACAGACGCAAAAAATAATAATAATAATAATAATAACTTGGAGAAGTCGCTGTGCTTACAACTAGAGATCTAGAGAGGAACTGGACTGACTGATCATTTAAGTTTGATGCTTGGTTTGTTCCCAACTCCTAAGTGGATAGAAATTGGAAAGACTTTAATTAACAGGATAACTGATCACACCCAGAATCGGGCCGGGCGGGAACTATTCACGAAAATTCAAGCAAAGGTAGCATCATGCCTTGCCCCAGTTATCGTTTAACCAGAACGGAACTGTAGAAAAACTGGATCTAGCAGAATTGGATCTTGCATTGTTCCTGTGAAGTAAAAGAAAATTTGGTTTATTTTTTTTGGGGGGGGGGACCGAAAAAGTCTAAACTATTCGAGTTGAAGAAAAATTTTTAAATATTTGATATATTTTTATATTTGGAAAAACATTATTTACTTGTGCTCTCAATTATCCTGGGAATATTATTTAGGTTATAGCTGATTCTGGTAAAGCGAGATGGAATATTGTTGGCCGCAAATATGATAGCAATAGAGCGTACCCCACTTCCCCAGATCTAAAAATGAAACAGAAAAAGACAAACAAAAAATATATCTGGGCAGACGAACAGCTTTGAACACAGATATTTGCACTTTTACAAATACAAATGAAATAAGTATCGAAATTAAAGAAACATGGACAGCTTTGCTGGTAATGTGACCTAAAGAGAAACGCTGGGCACTGCTCAGTTTCAACTAAAGAAAAAAGCAGTGGGAGAGATATGTTCTTACGGAAATAGCAAGAAGGAAAGTGACTCACCTCAAAGTTTTCCCAAAAACTTAGAGGTGTTCTCAAATGGGTTGGAGGAAATTCTGGCTTATGTGTTGCATGATGTGTACACTAACGGCCGGGAAGGGCATGTGTGAGGGACTGTGTATAATTTTAAAACCGAGGGCGACTGGCGGAGTTATAGTTTCACACATCTACCTTCAATCTGCAGCTGCAATAAACGAGGAGAGGAAACAAGGACGACGGCGAGAGATAATACGGATTCTAATTGGTTGTTTGTCAGGGTTGCAGCACAGTACGTACAGGTGGTGAGCATAGAGATGATATATAATAATATGTGGCCCATGGGGGTCTATGGTTACATAGTATTTCATGAACCCCCCCCCCCCCAGGCTATCTCGAAGCTGTAACCCACCATACGAGCAAAAAGAGAGGTAATCAAACGGAGGTTACAAGCTAGAAATCCCCGTTGCAATATGTGAGCCACCTTAGGGCTTTCTGTCCAGAAGAATTAGAAAAGTAGGGAAGGAGACAACAACATTAACAAGCCCTGGATGAAAATTGTTGTTTATAGAGTTCTACCATTCACAACTCCAAAGATATCAAAGGAAATCACTTCTTCGTTGTCAGGAGCTGACCAGAAAAATGTCGAGAAGCCACTCCTTCAGCATAGATCTGGTTAGAGACCATGTTTTGTAGGAGACAAAAGCTTGTGAAGAATGGTAAAATGTTGTGGAAAACGTAAAAAAAAAGAAAGACAGGAAACAAGTAAAATGCGGGTACAAACTGAAGGTAAGTAGCATGCAAGAAGGGGATCCCTAACCACTGAGAATATATAGAAGTTTTTCAAGTTGCGAACATGGATCTGATTTATATGTTGAATGACTGGAAAGACTTGCTGTTCCAGAATGAGATAGGGTCAAATTTTAAAGAACAATGCTATCTATGTATCAACAGCTAAAGTATAGTTATCAAGAAGTGGGAAGATTTTCGCCTAACCCAAAATCAAAGCTGTTCAAAGGCTCTTTAGGAAATACCAGTTACTAGCACCACGAGTCGAAAGCGATCGGAGTTAGTCGTGGGATACACTGATGTCATGTAGGTGTTGACTTCTCACCCGTACGTACATGAATTGTCTTTCTTTGTTATATGTGACCGCGCGCGATTTAACAAAGCCTTGTGAGTGGATTTGGTAGACGGAAACTGAAAGAAGCTTGTCGTATATATATGTGTGTGTGTGTGTGTGTGTGTGTGTGTGTGTGTGTGTGTCCCCAACATCGCTTGACAACCGATGCTGGTGTGTTTACGTCCCCGTAACTTAGCGATTCGGCAAAAGAAACCGATAGTATAAGTACTAGGCTTACAAAGAATAAGTCCTGGGGTCGATTTTCTCGACTAAAGGCGGTGCTCCAGCATGGCCGCAGTCAAATGACTGAAACAAGTAAAAGAGTAAAAGAGTATATATATATAACTTTATATGTATAACTTCACATGTCTTGTAATTCTTTCATAACAGGTTATTAAGAATGCATGTGTTACGAAGAACATTGATATCTGTTTGAGATTTTTGATAAACATACTATTTAGTCTTTTCGTAAACACAAAGCAAAAAAAGTCTTTACTATAAACAACAAAACATCGAGAGAGATGAAAACTGTTGTTCTTGGATTGGTGTGATTGTAGCAGCAGTCAAAATGTTAGCTGGTCCATGTGTTACTGTCGCCGTTGGTCTATTATGGTTAGCTGGTGGTTATACTACTGTCTTCTGGTAACTCTTGTTCGCCGTCTGTTCATTGCTTTTATGTTGATCCGCTGTCTTCTGATAATTCTCGTTCGCTGTCTGTTCATTGCTTTTATGTTGATCCGCTGTCTGTTTACAGTGGGGTTTGCTGAGCTAAATATATAGCGGTGGTTTGGCTCAGAAAGAAGTGTGCCAAAGATGAAATTGTTGTAGGCCAGATTTTTTTAATGACGCAATTAATATTCTAGTGAATCGTGACACTGAATATAGTGATTTGGTTGTTAAATATTCCATATTGGTAATATATATATATATATACTCTTGTAAGTAAACTAATAAATCGCTATCATCATCATTATTAAGGCGGTGAGCTGGCAGAATCGTTAGCACGCCGGACAAGATGCTTAGTGGCACTTCTAACTTTACGTTCTGAGTTCAAATTCCGCAGAGGTTGATTTTACTTTTCATTCTTTCGGGATCGATAAAATAAGTACCAGTTGAGCACTGGGGTCGATGTTATCAATTTATCCGCTCCCCTGAATTTGCTGGCATTGTGCCAAAATTTGAAATTGTTAGTAGTAGTAGTAGTAGTATAAAGCAGTTAAGTACTGGGGCCGATGTGATCGACTTGCAACCTCAAAAATTAGAAAGAATTATTATTATTATTGTTGTTGTTAAAGAGCATTGTTCTTTGCATATTCCACCGAATTCGACTGATTCTTACCTATCCGGAGTCGATACAATATAAATACCAGTTAAATACTGAGCTCTATTAAATAAATTATACCAAACACATTGATATAAAATTGTGGTGTTTTCTCGGGGTATGAAACCATTATTAATACTTATAGCTAAAGCGAGGGATACCAGATACGATAGAGTGCCTTGGTGTAGTTAACCACGCCTCCTTACGTTCTGAATTCAACTCCCGCCACTGTTGCTTTTGCCTTTTATTCTACAGCGATCGATAAATTAAGTACCAGACTAGTCAAGTATTTTTGTCGATTTGATCGAACATGCTCTCTCCCACCAAAACGTATGGCCTTGCGCCTTGCATCAGCGTTAAAAATCAATATTATTAACGCATTGTTATGGCAGATTGCCTGACTAAAGCCCTTTCAGCATTTAGTTTCGTCAAATGTGAATGTACGATGGAGTAAATGTATTGTATTCAATAGTAAAAGTTTTAGCCATCACAACACTGTAATCTAATAGACTGGATAAATATAAACATATGTCTTTTCAGTATTTTCTTTGAAGATTTATCGCAAGTAGGACAGAAATCGGTCAGATCGATCCCTCTTTTTCTGCCCACGAAGTGATTGGAACAAAAAACATTTGTTTATATTCGTCTAGTTTGTATGATCACACGCTGCAGTAACAGTTTAAATTTGTAGAGTTTATATAGCATATATGCTATTGTACATTTCCATTATCCTAAGGCATGTTCCTTAGCTCAATAATTACTTCGTTTTCCGGTTGAGGACGGTCCGACCTCAAAGACACACCTAAATTTTGACTTGAAATTTTGGGGAAAGAAAAAACAAACGTAAAAACATACTTTTATATAGTTTACTGAAATGTTTTGTGAGTGCCTAAGCGACATATAAATCCGGGCAATCACAGTAAGGAAAACTGAATTGTTTTTCTTATTAATCTTACAGTATGGAGACATAGGAAGTTTAACATGAGTAATCCTCACCTGGGGCTCCTGTGTCAAATTGCATTATGAGAAATGTAACCTTCGTCCGCTTGGACGCACAGTAAATTTTCGAGATATAGGTTAGGGAGGAAAAATAGTCTCTTCGAACCAGGAAATATAGTAATTAGTAAAACTAACGACAAGCATAGTGCTATCTATTTAAAATGAATGTTCGAGTTCAATGATGTCCTTTAGTATAGTGAACACACACACACACACACGCTCTTTTACTTGTTTTAGTCATTTGACTGTGGCCATGCTGGAGCACTACCTTTAGTCGAACAAATCGACCCCATGACTTATTCTTTGTAAGCCTTTTACTTATTCTATGGTTACTTTTGCCGAACCGCTAAGTAACGGGGATGTAAACACGAACATCGGTTGTCAAGCGATGGTGGGGAGACAAACACAGACACGACGGGCTTCTTCCAGTTTTCCGTCTACCAAATCCACTCACAAGGCTTTGGTCGGCTCGAGGCTATAGTTGAAGATACTTTCCCAAGGTGCTACGCAGTAGGACTGAACCCGGAATTATGAGGTTGAGAAGCAAGCTTCTTACTACACAGCCACTCCTTTTTCTTCTTCCAGTAATACATTGAGGATAATTCAGTCGATTAGAGAATCCTACAACAATATTGATGAACCATGAAGAATCCTAACCAACCCATAAAGGAGTATCCACGAGGTCACTCAACTAGCAAGCAATAGTAGCTAAATCCCTCTCAAATCATACACCCTACTGTATTAAAAGGAAAAAAAGGTGCACAAGATAATATAATGAATGATTACATTTTGAAAAGTGGAGGCGCAATGGCCCAGTGGTTAGGGCAGCGGACTCGTGGTCATAGGATCGCGGTTTCGATTCCCAGACCGGGAGTTGTGAGTGTTTATTGAGCGAAAACATCTAAAGCACCACGAGGCTCCGGCAGGGGATGGTGGCGAACCCTGCTGTACTCTTTCACCACAACTTTCTCTCACTCTTACTTCCTGTTTCTGTTGTGCCTGTAATTCAAAGGGTCAGCCTTGTCACACTGTGTCACGCTGAATCTCCCCGAGAATTACGTTAAGGGTACACGTGTCTGTGGAGTGCTCAGCCACTTGCACGTTAATTTCACGAGCAG
>NC_068983.1:73284497-73294497 GCF_001194135.2 Octopus bimaculoides
TATATATATATATATATATATATATATATATATATATATTTCCGTATATCCACATATATAGATATGTATACATACATATATATATACTAAAAGTACGATCCTTATCTAGTATACTTGAGGACATGCACTACATACACAAACGTATCGTTATATGCATATACTTATGTGTTTGTGTATATATATAATCACATATACCTATGCACATTTATATACATATACACCCTCCCATCTCCCCAACATGCACATACACACACCAACCAAAAGAAGAATAGTGATTCGATGTGTTGAGTTTACAATAAAAATGATGACGTGTATGAGCAATGTTGTACATAATTGCATAGAAGCGCT
This sequence comes from Octopus bimaculoides, assembly GCF_001194135.2. Lineage (NCBI taxonomy): Eukaryota > Metazoa > Mollusca > Cephalopoda > Octopoda > Octopodidae > Octopus > Octopus bimaculoides. The sequence goes on from NC_068983.1 coordinate 73,284,846, forward strand.
TTATATGCAGACCATACCTTATGCACACACACACACCTTTCTATGTACGTATGTATACATGTTTACATATGTTTATATGTATAATACATGTATACGTATATGTGTGTCCATCTGCAGATAGATAGATAGATAGACACGCACACATATGCTTATACGTGTATTTATAAAATATGTGCGTTTGTGTGTGTATGTATCTGCATATATATATGTATATGTAAGCAAACACTGGTATTGACGTGTGACAGTGTTTATGCATGCATGTACGTAAACATGCATTAGATAACGTGTGCGCTAGTATGTGTGCGTTGTTATTTATTAAGAATGATCCCTTTGCTAGAATATAAAAGATGTTTGTTAACATAACTGACAAGCATCTCCCTATTCGAATATGGACAGAAAACCATGCTTACGAGTGTCCTTATATACGCATTGTCGTATATATTATGAAGTGCTCATATTCTGCTTTTGGTATTTGGCTGCTTTTATTTGAAGGATTGCGTAATTGGTGAAATGACATCAAATGCGAAGATTTAAAAGAATAATTCAAGCGCAAGAGTGGCTGTGTGGCAAGTAGTTTGCTTACCAACCACATAGTTCTGAGTTCACTCCCACTGCGTAGCACCTTGGTCAAGTGTCTTCTACTATAGCCTCGGACTAACCAAAGCCTTGTGAGTGGATTTGGTAGACGGGAACTGAAAGAAGCCCGTTGTATGTATGTATGTATGTATGTATGTATGTGTGTGTGTGTGTGTGTGTGTGTCTCCCCAACATCGCTTGACAACCGATGCTGGTGTGTTTACGTTCCCGAAACAATAACGACTTCACGAAATTAGTCCTTAAGACAAGGAAAACACCCCCACCAAACAACCACTTAGACGCCTTTGAAAACGAAATATGGGATACCATCAAGAACCTACAATTCAAACGACACCCGCTAAGAAATAAAAGCTACCAAAAGAACCTAAACGACCTACTACACAAGCTCAAATCACAAAACGGAATTATTGTTCACTCCGACAAAATAATCAACTGTTACACTCTGGATGTTAATTTATACCACCGACTGCTACATAAGGAAATTACAAAAAAAAAAAAAGCAAAATAGCACCGGATACCATCTTAAGATCTATGGATTTAGCAGCTAAGGACATTATGATAGACTATAAATTAGAGGACAAAACTGAACCCTTCGTGCCATCCAGACCTCGCATCACACTAAAAGACCATAAACCCAATTTCTTAACCGATACTAAAGTAAGATTAATATGCCCAAATAAATCGGACCTATGTAAATTAAGAAAACTAATACTCGACAAATACATCCCTAAGTTAAAAAGTAGAATAACCCTAGAACTATGGTCCAACACATATGAAACTCTAAACTGGTTCTCTAATATACAGAACACGATGAACTACAAATTCATACAGATAGACATAGTAGATTAATACTCCTCAATTAACCCTACGATCCTAAATAGCGCCCTAATAGTCCTCAAAAATCACACGCATTTAACTATAAAGGAAATAAAAAGTAATTCTAGAAGCGAGGAAATCAATTATAAACTTTGATAAAAAAATTTGGGGTACGAAAGGACTCCCCTAACTCTTTTGACATCACCATGGGAGCCCCAGATTCATCACAGGTAACTGACCTGGTGGGCATTTATTTGCTATCATGCATACAGGAAGAATTCCCAGAACTCAAGGGTGGATTATACAGGGACGACGCGCTTTTAATAATAAATAAACCCTCAAATAGGAAACTAGAGTTTATCAAGAAAAAACCACACAAATTCTTTAAAAGACTATCTATTTCTATAGAAAAGGAACACAACTCCATTAACTACTTAGACGCAAACTGCAACTTAGCCACAGGACTCTACGAACCCTATATGAAACCCCAACACTAACCTCAACTACATAAACGCATCCAGTAACCATCCGAACTTTATTAAGAGAGGTTTAGTACATAGCATTAGCAGCAGAATATCACACCTCTCTTCCAACCAACATATTTTTAAAAAGCGTGAGGAAATTTATAATATCGCACTAGTTAAAGCAGGATTTAAACAAAAGATTAAATACCTAGACCCCAATCACTATACAAATAACCTAAATAACAGAAATCCACACGATAATACCATTAACACTAACCACACACCAAACGTCACTACAAACTACACCAACAATAAGAACAGCATAGATAAGCTCAACAAAAATAATAGCAATAGAAATAATGTTAAGTCCCATACACAAATCACCAATAATATTACAAAGAATGACAACATGAATACCAACAATGTGATAATCAATAAAATTAACAACATTAACAAGACTAATAAAACGAATTATAAAAATAAGTTGAAAAATAATAATAGCTATAATAAGAATAATATAAACCTACACATCGAAAAGAATGAAAATAAAGGGCCCCAAAGAACAAAGATAAACCCTGCTAAAAATCATAACACCAGGTCATTGAGTCCACATAAACCATACAGAAACAACCCTAATAAAACAGACAGGAGCAATAGTAAAGATAAACCCAACTATAGGAATAAACTCGATAGCCATAACTATAATTTCAAACGCCTTACAAACAATGAGGGTAGTTTCTATACCAGACATAGCAATACTAACAATAAATGTACTAGTGATAAGATCTGGCTCGTAATCCCTTTCGCCATGCACATCAAATCCAACATAGTTTGCTTATTAATGAAACTAACAGATAAACACTTGGACGCAAATAATAAATGTGCAGCAATATTTAGGAATAAAATTAGGCCACAGCCTGACTAGTAACCTAGCTACCATCATAGCTTCGATTAATAATAAAAAAAAACTAGACACATTCTACGAAGCTAGGAAAATTAGGAACAATAAAGCTAACAACCAACAGACCAATAGAACAAATCCTACCACTAATGAAGCGCCTCATAGTAACACAAAGAGCAGAGTAATAATAGCACCACCCCCCACAACACGAACGCAGATATACCTAATAATTTATGTGGCTGCAGGGATAGAAGTAAGTGCCAATTCTCTAATAGATGTAAGACTAAAAACGTAATTTACCAATGTGACTTACACAAAAATAGCCATATAAAATCCTATATAGGAGCTACGAAAAACTAAATGATACTTAGGTACTACGCACACCAATCTAGCTTCAGAAATAGGAGTAAGCCAAATTCAACAGGGCTTAGTAGCTATATCTGGGAGCTTAAGGACAGAAAATAGAATATAGATTAGAATGACGCATACTCGCAAAAACAACTCTATACGGTTCGATCTCTGTTTAACCGAACGCCTGGAAGTTCTAACGGCTAAACCACTTCATCTTAATAGAAAATACGAGAACAGTTTTTTTATGTCTACATATAGCCCTCTTTGTCTTTTCCAAGTATCAGTAAACCCGCTCGACCCTGTACAAATCCTACGCTAGCAGCTTCATCTAAATAATCCCATCTAGCCGGGAACCACTTAAACTGCTTACACGCAAACATTCACCTCCCAACCCCCACTCGCTTTACACACCCATAATAATACACCTACACAGGGCTTCCCCCATTACTACGAACTTTCCTAAAAGACACATAAATTCCTTACTCACCCCGGACTGAGTAATCCGGATAGAGTTAGCCCCCTTTTCATCATGAGTTAGAGTTAACTCCCTTTCTTTACACCGCCGGTGAAAAGTCTAGCCAGAATAAACACGTGGAAAGTATGTGCTTACTTAAACTTCAGACGACAGATCAGAATAACCTCTATCCTACAGCCACCTCGCAGCAGAATTATCAACTAAGAAATCTACTATAAAGTAAGACTCACCATTCTTTGTCTTTATTCTCGTTACCAATGTATCCCTATGTCTTTCGCTCTTCTTACCTCTATATATGACTCTGCATTCTGATGATGTCTACCACTACAACTGGTAAACAGAAACGATCGTAAATGTACTATTACTACCACTTTTCTTTATTAATTAATTAAATTAATGGCTTACTAGCGCAAACGACCAACCTCTTCCTGTTATCCTTCCTCCATTTTCTTCTTGCATATATACACACACACACACACACACATACCCATATATATATATACATATATATATATATATATATATATGTATATATATATATATGCATATATAAGTAAAAAATACACTGCTTTATTTTGAGTTTGCTAGTGTTAACAATACACGCAAATAAACTGAAAGAAATCCGTCATATATATATGTATATATCTGTGTGTGTGTGTGTGTGTGTGTGTGTGTGTGTGTGTGTGCATATGTCTGTTTTTGTGTCTGTTTCCCCATCACCGCTTGACAACCGGTATTGGTGACCTTACGCCCGAATAACTTAGCAGTTCGGCAAAAGACACCGATATAAGTACTATACTTTAAAAAATAATAAAATAAAGTCCTGGGGCCGATTTGTTTGACCAAATCCCTTGTAGGCGGTGCTTCACCATGGCCACAGTCGAATTACTGAAACAAATAAAAGAATAACATACACACATAGGTTTATACTTTAAAGTATTGGGGCCCTGGAATACGTAACACGCTGCCTAGATACCAATCCTGAGAAATTAGGCGTCTCAAAACCAGAAAGGAGAAAGCTAATTCGAAGACTACAGATCTAATCCATCACTGGAAGTGTAGAAATCTGTAAAACTTTCCAGAAGTTTATCATTTAAATATACATGAGCATGTCTAGATACTCTGTTGTTTACGTTGAAATTCCAATGAAGGTGCCTTGAATCTAGGTTAGAAACCGGCTCTTTCTCTATTGTCAAGAAATCTTGCAATAAAACTGAACAATGACACACACACACACACACACACATACATATGGACACACACGTACAATGGGCTTCCACACGCTTTCCGTCTACTAAATTCACTCACAAGGTGTAAATAAATTATCATCACAGCGAAACACAGAAGTGATGTATAGCTTATCTGCTTATATGAAGTCAACAACTTGCAACTTTATAATGAATTCAGTTATACGAAAATGTTTCCGTTGATGTCATTTTATCAATCAATCAAAAGTACCCTTTATTGTGACAACAAAGTAGTTTTAGCTTCCAGTAAATGAATGAACACTACATGTTTTGAATTATCACAAACGGTTACGTTTATACAAGCCAATACTCCACGACTATTCACATCAATCTTACATCATGGGTAGAATGTACTCCGCTCGGATAATTTGTCCTTGAAACATCATATGAATAAAATTTTTAATGTTGTTGCAAAGAAATTTTGGATTATAGAGATATACATGGTATGCGTACATACATCTATATACATAGTAGACTAGTATGCGTGCATACACGTTCACGTATGCCCGTGTGTATTAGTGTATTATTTATACTAACAGTTGTGTTGCGTTCTATTTATAATGACGGAAAATATGTTTACTTAAACGTATTAAAATGATAATAAATGAAGCTAAAACAGAAAACTGCGTTAATTTTTAAAAGGAGGATATTTACATGTTGCAACAGACTTTGCGTTGAACTTAGGCGTTTCTGTATGTTAGCGGGAGAACGACTAAGGACGTCACAATCAAACTTATATTAACAAAAATTATTAACAAGAAAAAAAATTAATATATAAAGATATTGAAGTCCCCCACAGAAAAGAGCAGATGCAATAGAAACGCAATAAGTTCAGAAACGCATGTGTTCAACACAAAATATATTACAACAAGTCAATATCCGATTTGAAAATAACACACACACACATCACCCAAATAAGATTGGAGTTATCTCTTTTTTCGTGTCACGAAAATATATAAATGCACAACAGCATTTATTATAAACGTGATTACGTCTATATATATTTTTTTCAAATGCTTGGGTATATCACATCAAGAAAGCACAAAGCACACACATACAGAGCTTGTCACAATGCTTTTTCAATTTACGACCACCGAGCACAGTTTGAAAGCTGACATCTGATATTACAAATCCACTGTCGAATTATCATTGCAGGAATATTTCCTTTCCTTTACCCCCACTTCATTCAACTTAATATTTTCTTGTTTTCTTTCATTTTCTTGATTCCGTTTTGCAAATTCACTGCCTGCCAGTCAGTTTTACTATTGTGCAAATATTGCCTCCACCCATTTTTGCTAAAATATGTTTGTATGTAACAACTTCAACAGCATTTTTTTTCTTTTACATATTTCATTGAGATTCATTTACTTTATGTTTTTGATGGCGCAATTTCCTTGGATTCTTCCTCCCACCACCTTATCTTTCTCATATATACATACATGTACATATATTTATATACACACACATGCATATGTGCGCGTGCGTGATTATCCTTGAATTAGAATGTGTGCGCGTGAGAGTGTGTGAGAGAGAGAGAGAGAGAGAGAGAGAAAGAGAGAGAGAGAGAGGGAAGGTAAGAGAGAGAGAGAGAGTTTGTAAATATCAAATAATTCTTACAAATATAAATTTGACCAGAGGGAGAAATTTCTTCCAATTTCTCTTTTATAAGTTACCAAATCAAGATTGCAAAGAATTCACACGAGAGATATAAAGCAACACTGAAAAGATACAATGTCATTAGCACCAACATCACAACCGTCAGCAACAACGTCACAACCAACAGCAGCACAACCTTCACCAACACCACAACAACAATGCTGTCCTTTCTCTTCGTCCTCTCCTCATTCTCTCTAGACATCTGTTTCTTCCTCAATTTCATTCATATTATTTCTTCTTTTATAGCTTTGTAAACATATCTTCTCTCTCTCTCTCTCTCCTTCTGTCACTCATATATTCATGAGAGTATTTTATATGCATTTATATATATATATATGCAGATATAAATATAAGTATAAATGTATATGCATTTGTGTGTATGTGTATATATATATGTGTGTGTATGCATGCATATATACATGTATAGACACACATACACATACAAATAATATCAAATATGTACAGGCATTACGCCATCTCTCATTGTCTGTTTATTCATTTATTCCGAGCTCCCATCTCAATGTCGGTCCTATAATATATATAAACATATATGTTTGTTGCATTTCATTATATATATGTGCATATATACAAACATATCATACGTACTATACACACACACACACACACACACACAAACACACCATGGATCCAATGCCTTGTTGACGTAATTCCATTTTAAGAAATTTTCAGTGTAGCCAATAAAGTATCAACGCTATCTATATACGTTTATTGTTCGCCATCTTTAATGCATATATTTCTATTCTTCTTTTTTAAAGTCTTTCATTTTTGTGTCGTTATTGATGCTGTTAATAATTGCATTAAGCTAATTCAAAATTTCCCATATTCAGAATCATATCATTTAAAAGAGTAAAACTTTCTCTTTCTATTCATATACATTTGAATAACAAGCTATTGGATAACCGGAAGTATTTAAGGTTTACTCATCAGTATATTCTGGTCTCTTTTAAATTTGGCGCGAAAATGATGAACATACGGATGTGAACAATTGAATGAGAAAGTACTCAATACAGTGAAGTAGGAAGAAGTAAGATTTATTCAAAGTTGAATCTAAGGTTAGTCGCTACTGAAGTCCTGAGTTTGTGCTTCAACATAGTGGGCTTCCTCGCAGTTTCCGTCTACCAGGTTCATTCACAAAGTTTTGGCCGAGTCGAAGCGATAGGTATTAGGATCTATCTAACATGGAATGATTTCGAAGCTAATTTCTTATTCATACGACTGAATAATTAAGAAGTTCGTCTCATAATCACATATCCCAGGTTTGATCTCACTGTGCGGTATCTTACGGAAATGTATTTATCAGCAGTGTACTTGTCAGGTTAGTGATTTGATCTGAGACCGTGTGTTGAAACTAAAATGGGTGCTACTTGGAAGACACATCTTAACCATTTGAAAACACACAAAGACTTCACTTAAACATTTATTGTTAATTATTTGGTACCAAAAACTTCGTCTCGGGTACTGCGATCTGGTCACTGACAACATTACACTGTAGTTCGCACGATGAAAATGCTGACACCAAATGTGTAAGTGAAGTTAACAGTCATTGTGTGTTGTTTTGAGTGGCTGATATGTGTCTTCTATGCTGCAATTGTTTATTATTTATCCTTACTGGAAAAAGATAAAATCACGAAAAAACAAAGGAATAAAGAAAAGAAAAAAAAGAAAAAGGTTTAGGCAGCATGACATGGTTCTCTGTAGCCTGAGATTCCGGCAGCCACAGGTGATACCTAAGAATCTCACTCCAGTACACTGTTTTCACTTGTTGGATCTTCACATTGCTACCTGGAGTGCAATCACTCTCTTCCACTCATTGATTGGTCTTTCACACACTCTCACCCCAACCGACATCAATACATCCTGAAGTTATTTGTGGATATTGTTATAAATATATGTTCATACCACACCTCACTATGGTCCATGAACAAAACGAAACACAAGCTACCACGAAATAGAAAAAACACTTAAAAGGAAATTTTTTTAATGCTTTAAAACAATCAACTGACTGAAATATTGCCATTAGCAATACCCTCACTTGCCAGATATAGCTTTGCTCGAATCCAAAAATGATAATCTTCAAAATTGCATAAAGATTGTCATCGATAATCAAAGAACAGCACAGGAGAACTGGACCTTTGAAAAATAGAACTCAATTCCGAAAAGTTTTTTTCATTCGCTATAAATGCAAGGTTGTTGTTTCATCTGTTAAACCTCTGACTGATGAAAATATAGTGATGCAGACGGTATGGGTGTGATTCAGCAGAAGGAATACTCACACACACACAGAATGTGTCCAATCCTAGTATGGAACAAGGACGGTAAATGACGACGATGATGATACATATATTGCATATGTATATATAGACTTGACTGAAGTAAACAGGACATCCCACAACACATCATTTTATGCTTATTTTAACTTGAAAAGGTTTATATTTTTTTTATTAATTGACATATTTATGTTTCAGGTTCTATATGTGACTGTTTAATCGTACCACATACAAAAGAAGGCTTGGAACTGTCTGAATTTCAAAAAGGCCGTATTGTGAGTCTATCTGAAAGTGGACCTAGTCAGAGTAAAATCGCAGGAAACCTTGGGATCCCACTTTCTAAAAGTAATAGAGTGATTGTGCAATTCACCAGGGTGGGCAAGGAGTCTGCATTACCTCGCCTAGGTCGACCAGGGCCCGCTGACAGGACCCTTCGTTTTGTTAAGTGAAGTGTGGAGGATAATCCTCGTTGCAAGGCCTTTGACATAGCAGAACAAGTTGATGTCAATCACAGAACAGCTGACAGGGATCTCTACAAACTTGGTTACTATGGCAGAACAGCAAGAAGGAAGCCACTTCTTCGACCAGCCAATATCAAGTGAAGAAAAGATTGGGCCAGTGAGATGGTGGAGAGGCTACTGGCGTTGGGACACTGTCATATTCTCTGATGAGTCCAAATTTGCTGTATTTTCTGACAGTGGTCGGATGTGTGTCTGGAGACTCTGTGAAAAGATTGCAGCCAACAATGAAACACGGCGGCTATTCTGTGATGGTCTGGGGCGCAATTTGGAGCAATTTGGACGATCAGAGATGGTGGAGAGTGAGAGAAACATAAACTCAGATAAATATATGTCCAT
>NC_068983.1:73299497-73301997 GCF_001194135.2 Octopus bimaculoides
ACACACAGACATACGCACGCGCGCACACACACATACACATATTTATATACATATTGTTATATTTCGGGACGGTCATTTTTTTTTGCTAAATTAACACACGTACTATATATTTGTTCTTCACTCGTTTATATATATATATATATATATATATATATATATATATATATATATACATACACACACACACATAAACATACATATATAATGTGTCTATGTACCTGATTATATCTATTGTCTACCAATATATACGCACACAAAACAATATAGACATACACAAGTATATATATATACCGGATATGATATATATATATATATATATATATATACTAACATACATTCATATGTATGGATGTATGAGTGTGTATGTATGGATGTATGAGTGTGTATGTATGAGTGTGTATGAGTGTGTATATACACACACGCACAAACATTTATGTATGTATTTTGTTTGTGTTTTGTATATGTGCGTTGGATTGTGTTCTGTAAATATGGCAGTTGCATGACAACTGTGGAGCAGGCACTTAATTAGAGAGGTCTTCAAACGAAGCTAATACAAGCTTCTATGGTTTTTAGCGATGTTGTTGGCTGGCTTGTTGGTCGGTTCGCTCTTTGGCAAATTTAACTGCTTATTTTGTTTGGGTTTCATTGCTGTGGCTTTTTAGTTTCGCAGTTTTCAGTGTCACATGTTGGGTTTTATTAAATCTTATTTTAGCGTGCACATCATTCATTTATTTTGACTACACAGCTTTAACAAAAACGTGTTTACACGCAGATACAGACGACAAACGCGCGTATGCCTATCTGCTTATCTTTATAATTTTCTTTCTAACAATGTATTTATTCAAATACAAACACATACATAACACAGTGTATGATCTGTATATGTGTGTATATATATATATATATATATATATATATATATATATATATATATATATATATGGGAGAATTTACGAAATAAACAACAGACGAAGACGGGTGGTGTAAACAAAAAATGGATGTATTAGTATAACGCTCGGGAATAGAGAAAGTCTTTAACGTTTCGAGCCTACGCTCTTCAACTGAAAGGAACACAGAAAGAAACAAGGAGAGAAAAAAATATATAAATGTAGTGGTCAGCGATCTATCATGTATATAGGGATATCAAAGTGGGCTCTGAATTCAAATCATAAAGAGATATCTGAGAATGACGATGATGATGGCAGTTTATTCGTGTCCGATGTCTTGGAGAAGAGTGGGACGCCTATGTAAACTGATTCTTGACGCTGTTGGGCTTTTCTTCCTGCTTGCAGTTAGTAGTTTCAAAGTGAAAGTCAATCAATGCAATCTGATCCTACTCTTTAGACTTGGAGGTCTGATCACGGTGGCTCAGCAGACTGAGATATCTAAGGACTAGCAAGTTGTAGGTTTTATATTGGAGTAGTCTTCACCTAGGTGAATTGCCTTACGGGGCTAGAGAGTTCCACTTACTCCTGGAGTTGCCAGAAGAGTATCAAAGAGAGTACCTGACCACTTGAGGAACTTCACTCCTTGATTTGCTGTCGAAGTTGACTCCCCAAACCGTTCTCTTTCCCAAGGCACTCCACAAGGCAATGAGAGTTTGTGCTTGGACTTTCTTCCATAACATGCTAATTAACCCATAACTGAGACCCCAAGAGGTTAGAGAAGACATAGGAACAATTGTGGCTAAGAGGTGGTTCCATACTCGTCAAAACCTTGGAATTCTCGAAACAGGGCCCCTCTCCCAGATGCAGTTGAAGTCATACTTATGTCCTGAGTGTCAGTGTATACTGCAACGTATATAGTCGAATATTACCATTTCTGTTGCATTGCTACTTCAAAATTTCAAATTAAATATAAATAGTAGAAAATGCTATTGTTTAGTATCAGGTCAACTTTCACCATGCAGACCAATGGTTGCGTGTAGTTTTGCCAGCAAACATGGTAGCTCCGCTTCTCCAGATGTTATTTACAATACATTACATGCACATTCTAACACGTTGTTGGCACTCCGTCGCTTACGATGTCGAGGGTTCCAGTTGATCCGATCAACGGAACAGCCTGCTCGTGAAGTTAACGTGCAAGTGGCTGAGCACTTCACAGACACGTGTACACCCTTAATGTAGTTCTCGGAGAGATTCAGCGTGACACAGTGTGACAAGGCTAACCCTTTGAATTACAGGCACAACAGAAACAGGAAGAAAGTGTGAGAGATAGTTGTGGTGAAAGAGTACAGCAGGGTTCGCCACCATCCCCTGCCAGAGCCTCGTGGAGCTTTAGGTGTTTTCGCTCAATAAACACTCACAACGCCCGGTCTGGGAATCGAAACCGCGATCCTATGACCATGAGTCCGCTGCCCTAACCACTGGGCCATTGCACCTCCACTCACATTCTAACACAATGAGGACAAAAAGAACCTCTCTTCACACTCCTTCGGGCTACTAGAAATCACAGTCAAATTCCCTTCAAATTATAGCTCGTCGGTATTGTCACGGCTAGA
>NC_068983.1:73304853-73316360 GCF_001194135.2 Octopus bimaculoides
TATATATATATATATATATATGCATATATATGTACATGCACACAAATATACGTATGTATGTATATCTATATGTGTGTGTACACACACACACACACACACACATCCTGTGGCACGTGCATGCATATAGTCATTTGACAAATCGACTGATGTGAATTAACACACAAACACAGTGAGAGTCTCTCTCCCGCCTTCTCTCTCTCTACACTTCTACACTTGCTTCACGAAAAGCCATTGTCTATGGTGAGTAGAAAAACTCCGATTAACCGATTTTATGCACGCTATTTGTAGATGAAATCTCCCTCTAGCTGTGTTAAACAGCTACAAACAAGCAAGGGATATAACTCTCAAGATTATTTGATAGAATTTTTTTTGGACAACGTAAGACAATATAAATAGGGGCCAGAACCTATCTTTGAAGGTAGGTTGACATGTTTCGGTATTATTAAAGCTCGTCGGTGAATTATAGTCTATTTAATTGATAAAACTTTAATCAGAACATACAGAAATTGATAGCTGGGAGAAGGTACAACAGGAGAGCGTTCTCCATATTAAGCCCTCCACTACATAATGGAATTGAATTTCATGCATAATTAAATCACGCTGAGAGCGGCGGAGACACTTCTCTGGAAGCCGTGGGGTAAACAGCTTTCCGCGTTCAAATGGTTAAATACAGTTAATACTATATTTACAACATTTCTGCTACTTCCAAACACACACACACACACACACACACACAATGCCTATTGAGTAGAATATATTTCTCTCAAGAGGTCTATAGTGATACTTTTAGCAGCTAATCTTCAAAACAAGATCCGTTTTCATGTCATGTTCATCGTCTTTTTTCGTGCCCTACCAGATTCAGTTAGCTGATGTTATTGGAGTTGTTTCCCTTGCTGTTTTCTAAACATCACCAGAGTAAGATTTTGTCTACTAATTATATAAAGATATCCTTCGGTCATGAAAGACCATGGGGTTGCACCTAGAAAGTTACCCTCCAAGGCGTAAGTCCGGACAAGATTGTTTATGGAAGACCAGCAGTCGCTCATGTATACCAGCCTTCCCTCTCCACGCCACCGACGTTATTATCCAAGGGAAAAGCAACGCCGATACAACTTAGCACCAGTGGCGTCTCAACTCATTTCTACAGTTGAGTGAAGTGGAGAAACATGAAATAAAGTAGGATTGTTTTTTTCAACTACCTCACATATGCGGGGCCCTTCCGTGTGTATGTATTTATTTTGCAGGATACTCCCTTGAGGTATTTCTATTTTTTCCTCAGTTCTATTGTCGATATACTTTGTAGTGATTTAGTTTTCTTATCACATGGTAGTCATTTGTTATTCATTTTAAACCTGCCATAGCAGTATACTCGATCGGACCCGCCCCGCCAAATAAACGGCCACGCACACATACATGCCGCAGCCTTCGTATACTAGCTATATGTACACTAGATGTATACCAGCGACCCACCAGAAATATTAGTGTAAATCAGTGGTTCTCAACTGGGGTCCACATGGCCCTTAGGAGTCCAATTGAGATTTTGCTGTTGAAATTTATGTGAAATTGGTTATACTTCTACAATGCACAAAATATTTTAATAATTCTTTACACAATTCCTTAATAATGTGTAAATTAGAAAAAATACAATGGGAGATTTTTAATCATCGAATGTTTATTAGGGTCCAGTAAAGTAAAATAGGAATCAAAGGGGTCCATAGGTAAAAAGGTGGTTGAGAAACAATGGTGTAAATCCTTTGCCCGAAACGAAACCCTTTTATTACTGACGTGACCTGTATCGTTCTTGAAATGTTTAAAACCTTAATTTTATTAAACAAGGTTATTTGTTCATCCCTTTTTAATCCTCAGACCCGACCCATTGAGAAATATTGCACTACCCAGCATCCATGTTATTAATTAAGCAACGTCTTCTAAAATAAGCATGGGCATCCGACTGCTGCAAGGACCGCATGAGGCCCTTTATGTCGTTTTAATATGGCGTGCGTTATTTTGATAAACATTTTGTAACATAATCTTTAGGGCTCAACTCTTATTAATTTAAACAATCCCCCTCCTCCTCCTCTCTCTTCCTCCCTCCTCCTCTCTCTCTTCCTCCCTCCTTCCCTCTCTCTCACACACACTTTCATTCATTCACACCTTCCTCTTGAACAAGTTTTTATAATATTTACATAGAGTAACAATATAAGATGTACTTAGTACGATATATGGTGTTATATTATACATTTCGTAGTGACCCCATTAATGATGACCAATATTCTATAAGGCCCCATAGCTAGAAAAAGGTGGTCTATGCTTAATCTATACCACCCACATCCTTCGTTTCTCTACATCTCTTATTCCTGCATACTTCTATCTACCTACCATACACATGTGTGTGTGTGCGTGCGTGCGTATAAATATACTTATAAACATTCTTCAATAATCTATCGATACATTTTTACATTCAGCTTTTAATCCGTCCATGTATAATTAAAGAAAATAGTTTGTTTCATGAAAAATAAAAATAAATATACAAGCAAAAGCATCGTCCTCTTGTCTTCTTTTTTATCTTATACTTTCTTTCTCTTTCACTTTCTCTCTCACACTCATCTCTTCCACAAAAATCACCCTCGCCTCATTCTCTACATAAACACCCACATACAAATTAAATATTTATAGGCAAATCAGCAGTTTTGTTTCTTTATTGGCAACCATCAAATAACTTCTGGCAACTAAAATGATAAATATATAAACTTGAAAGACTTTTAGTGTTTCTATAAATAAAATATCGGATTTGAAGGAAACTTTAGAGAGAAAAATTACACTGGAATGAGTATTCTCTTATTCTCTCGGTTTCTTGTGAACTGACAGATTGAATTCTTATCGGGACTTTGACAATCATCATCAGCGTTAATTGGACCAGAGTATTAGCGTGGCTCTCCGTCGATTACGACGATGAGTGTTCCAGTTGATTTGGAGGATTTTTTTTCAATCGGATACTGGTTGAATGTGCCACGTAGAACACGGTTTACTCTTAACGTTTTTGACAAAATTTTGTATTTTAGAAGTTATTTGGTGTTAAGTTTGTCGTATTTGGGTAATTTTAACCAATCAATGACGTGTATTTAGTTGAAGATAGTTACAGTGTTCTACATGACACATTCAACCAGTATCCGAAGTTTCAAACTGTTTAGTTAAAAAAAATTAAACAAAAAAATCTGTGACTGAGATTGAAAAGATCCTATTTGGATCAATGGAATAGCCAGCTCGTGAAATTAACGTGCAAATGGCTGAGCACTCCATAGACACACGTAGCCGTAACATAGTTCTGAATGTGACAAGACTGACCCTTTTGGATCACAGGTACAACTCGTTTTACCAGCTGAGTGGACTGGAGCAACGTGAAATAAAGTGTCTTGCTCAAGAACATAATGCGCTGTCGGGAATTGAACTCACGACCTTACGATCGTGAACCGAATACCCTAACCACGAAGCCACGCGCCAGGCTTTTGACGCGTAACAGTTTCGTAATAGTCCGGAATTTCAAGACTTTTTCATTTAAACTGTACTTTTCTCAGCGTTGTTTCTCTTTGAAACAGCAGAGTATACTTTGTATCTTATCTATACAATGCCTCGGTTAATTCTGTTTCCTTAATTCCTTTGCATATAGCCCTAGAAATTTCTTCCACCTAAGCAATCAACCATAATTTTTTCTATTTATCATCACCTTTTACTTGTTTCAGTCATTTGACTGCAGCCATGCTAGGGCACCGCCTTGAAGAATTTTCAGTCGAATAAATCGACCCCAGGACTTTTTTTAAAGTCTAGTACTTTTTCTATCACCCTCTTTTGTCGAACTGCTAAGTTATGGGAATGCAAACACACCAACACCCGTTGTCAAGCGGTGGTGGTGGACAAACACACATACACACACACACATATATATATAGCACTGCATTTAAATTGATGCAATGATTGCATTGTTCAATTAAATGGAGCGGTTGAAACGGTTGTACTGCATTACTACTTAATATCTTGCTGCTTATTTTGATATATATATATATATATATATATATATATATATATATACGACGGGCTGCTTTCAGTTCCGTCTACCAAATCCACTCACAGGGCTTTGATCGGCCTGAGGCTATATTAGAAAGCACATGCCGAAGGTGCCATGCAGTGGCACTGGATTCGGAGCCACATGGTTGGGAAGTAAGCTTCTTACCACAGTCATGCCACATAAAACCAGCATTCTTCAAAACTGAGCTTCATCTATAGACCCAGAAAGTGACACAGCTCAGAACAGCTGTTCACTTTCTACAAGGTGACACGTCCTCAGTCAAGATCAACAAAGCCATTGTATGGTGGCACTAATGTTGCATCCTGAGGGAGGAAAAGAGCAGCAAGGCGCCCTAACAACACACGGCGAAGGCATTGGATAAGGAAAGGAGACGAGAAAGGTGGAGAAGTTGGAATGAGACCAGAACAGTGACAGAAAGCAGAACTAGTTGAAGAGATTTTATTGCGGTCTTATGTGCCTCATGGCACAGAGAGAACTAACTAAATATGGGCATGGAAGCAGTAATTTTAGGGGATGGTGTTAGTTAATGAAACACCTCCCAGTATTTGACTGCTACTTAATTTTATCTACTCCGCAGAGATCAAAGGCAAAGTTTACTACGGTGGGATAGGACATAAAAAGCCAGAACAAATATCGCAAAGAGTTTTTTTTTTTTTTTGTCTAATGATTCTGCTAATATATACCGCCCAAACTTCCTGCAAAATAATTATTTTTAATATAGTCAGCAAGCTCGACCTTTTAGGAATAACAGCTAAATCTACTTTAAATATAGAAAGCAGCAACAGTCGATTATATCGACCGAACCAGCAACGGAGCCTCCCCGTTATCACCGGACCTGCTAGAAACAGTAACCAGGCCTCTTTCAATCCACACAATCATCTTAGAAATGGATGCGTTGGTGCTGGAACTCTCTGCACAAAGAAGAAAATGGTTCCTGCTGTGATGTCTTTCATCATAGGTCTGCTTCATCAGGGTCGACCAGAAGCTAAAAATAATTTTATCCGCCTCAAAATGATGATAAAGAAATTCGACTTCAGTGAGATTTAAACGCGAAAACGTAAAGGGATGCAACTAAATAAATACCTCAAAGCATTTTGTTCATCACTCTTCTAAAACAGCAACCTACCACCTTCTGTATTAAATAATGATTTGTTTATATGGGTGGATACGGGGCTTCAAATTTGAGGAAAGGGTTGAAGACCGATTATATCGACTCCAGTACTTAGCTGATACTTATCGATATCCAGGATGGAAGAAAGATAAAGTTGATTTCGGCGGGGCTTGAATTCAGGGCATCCTTGTTTCGAACAATTATTTCCAACTTGGTCGTAAGTATCTTATTGGCGGCTGAGGGACTAGATGATTAAACCGACCTCAGTACTTCAATGCTACCTTATTTTATCGATCCCGGAAAGTTGAAAGGCAAAAGTTGACCCTAACGGAATTTGAACTCGAAACCGTTTTCAGTTTAATAATAATGTAACTTCTTGGCAAACCCTTCCTTATAGATTAAAAATGAAAGAAAGAAAGAAAGGATTAAAAAAAAAAAACCCGTCGATTTGACCAATCATACAACTTTAGAAAGGCTGTTATCTATTATGAAGTTAACGACTACCTCTGCCTTTCACTCACCGCTCCTTCAACACTATCGTACATTAACACTTTACTACATTTACACACACACACACACACACACACATACACACGGTTCTGGTTCGAACGCTCTTCAATGTTCTTTCGTTGAATATGTTATCGAAGTTGCAATCTGACACCAAACCCCTTCCACCAACTGCCTTTCACATCTAATACCAGCCAACCCCCATCTGTTCCCCTTCCTTTCCTTCTCTTTATTTCTATTCCACCAGCTCCCCTTTACTTCCTCGCCCCACCCCGCTTCTAAACCCCTCGTCCTCTCGTCTTTCCTCTATCCGGCCATACGCCCTACCACTTTTGTTGTTTGCCTTTTTAATAAGGGGAACCAATTATTTGCATTGCAGTTTGAAGTCGTAATGAATGCAAACCCACCCGAATTGCACCCCACACCCTTATAATTCAAACAAGCTTGCTTCTAAAGACTAGGAAATAGTATTAACGGTAACGGTGGGATGGTGGTGAGTGATTATGACGACGACGATGGTGAATAGTAGTGGTAACAGTGTTAACAGTGGCGGTAACTGCTGCTGATTATTGTGGAAAAGGTAGTTGTCGACAGCGGTGGTGGGACGAGTTGGAACAGATAAAAGTGGGAATTCAAACTTGTCTACCAAGGACTAAAGAGAGGCTTGAAAAACAAAATGATTAAATAGCAAATATATTGCAAAGGCAACACCAAAAACTGATTCCTTTACTTTGAACATGGAATCAACTTATGAAGTTGAGTGAAAACGGAGGGAGCCAATAAAACCGATTGCCGAAAGAAAAAAGAGGAAGAAGAAAGACTATGAGGAAAAAGAAAAGGGTGTCAGGAGATGTAGGTATATCTTGTCACGATGACACTACTGGACTGATGTTAACAACTCCGTTTGTATTTGAACCTAGAAACCAGAGGGTTGAAACTAAATCCTATAATGCATAATCCTTTGATACTGTTCTTTCTGTCTCTGATATAATATTTGTTTATTATGACCAAGAGTGGAGGCGCAATGGCCCAATGGTTAGGGCAGCGGACTCGCGGTTTCGATTCCCAGACCGGGCGTTGTGAGTGTTTATTGAGCGAAAACACCTAAAGCTCCACGAGGCTCCGGCACGGGATGGTGACGAACCCTGCGGTACTCTTTCACCACAACTTTCTCTCTCTTTCTTCCTGTTTCTGTTGTGCCTGTAATTCAAAGGGTCAGCTTTGTCACACTGTGTCACGCTGAATATCCCCGAGAACTACGTTAAGGATACACGTGTCTGTGGAGTGCTCAGCCACTTGCATGTTAATTTCACGAGCAGGCTGTTCCGTTGATTGGATCAACTGGAACCCTCGACGTCGTAAGCGACGGAGTGCCAACAATTATGACTGATTAGGGAAAATTGGAATCGACATGAGGGCAGAGCAGGCCCCCAAAAAACTGCTCTATTGGGGACGGCTAGGATTTTGAGATTGGTGCTTGGATGTTGAGCGTCTTCCACGATAAGTTAACATTTATATGCCAAAGCTTATAATTTGTGGAAAGAGACCTTGTGAGACCTCTGGCAGCAGGTTGCTGTCCGCTCTCACATAATCAACCAGAGCAAGTAAGACCGAGAGCTCTGGGAATTATAATAATAATTCGAGGGGTTGTTACATATCGAGAAAGCTTTTTTCATCAAAAGTGACCCTTGTTCTTTCGTTCTTTCACACTTTAGATCGGTCTAGAAATGCAATGACACCTTGCATGTGGTCCTGTTGGTAACGAGGACTTAATGCTGAAAATAAGCCAATAAGTTTACAAATACTTTACTATGCGTATGTGAAGTGACCCTAAATGAGAACTTGAAACCCCTTAGCTGCTAAAAGAGGAGAGAGAGTAATCTATATAGTCGCTCGACCTGCTAAAAAATAGCAGGCAAAACTCCTATAAATTACGCTCAAAGATTTCCAAAAATAATCTTCTCATCGTAGTTCAATGAAGATCAAATAAAAAAAAACTTACTGGCACTCTGCATAGAAAATTTTTAAAACTCCATTCTAAAGCTGACAATTTAGAAAAAATATAGAAAATTACTGCTTAGTTGGTTTTATTTGGCATACTTTTGTATAATAAAATTATGACTAATAGTGTTTCAAGAAACCCAGCCATTATTAATTAGCATAGATTTTCTTAAGCTTTGAATTATATTTTAAAACATCTGCGGTGCATCATTTGAGAACCAACAACCTAATTTAAAAAAATAAGGAAACTATGAAAAGTATGAAACTGGGTTCACTGATTTTAAGAGAAAAGAGACAAGATGGTCGTTGTTGGAATGCGTTTGATCATAAGTCTGCCGGATCAAAGTTGTCCAGAGAAAAATAACAATCTTGCCATCTGGGTTTCGTGAACGTTTGTATTTTGCTCTACACTTTTCACTACCACAAGCTAGCTAGGCGGGTAGATAGACAGACAGATGGATGGATAGACAGACAGACGGAAGCTGAAATTCAATCTAGAAATGCTCCGTTCAAGTACCGTTGGAATTCTTTTGCATTTCATCCTCCTTACAGGAACGATCATTCTTCGGATCGATACAACTGATGAAACATGAAAATATGCGTCTCGTGTACTACTGTAAGATTTAGTTCTAACCAAAAGGGCTAGAGCAACAATGTACCATTTAAAGAAAATATACAAAATGTATGAGTAAACGCATTTCTCTTTCTCTCTCTTCCACTCTCTCTCATTCTCTTATAACGTGGGAAGACCAAAATTTTATATATTGATTATTGAATATAAAACGGTAAAGGGTTTCCAGTTCAAACTATAGATGCTAATTTAACGCAAGGAAAATCATTAAATATCTACTACCTTAATATTAAGACAGGCACAACTTACCCTGGTTTTCAATATATACATATATAACTACACACCTGCTGTTGGTGATTTGTTCCTCTTCTTTGGACTTTTCCTTTTTTCCTTTCCGACGAAGAGTTATGATCGAAACGTCAAAAACTCTGAGCGTCAAACTAATACGTTCTTTGTGCACGTCCCCGTTTGTTATTGTTAATTTTATTGTTCGCGCTTCAAAATATCTCGTAATAAGTATTTCAAAGTAAGGCAGCGAGCTTGGCAGAAACGTTAGCACGCCGGGTAAAGTCTTAGCGCTATTTCGTCCGTCTCAACGATCTGAGATCAAATTCTGTCTTTCATTCCTTTTGGGGTTGATAAAATAAGTACCAGTTGAGTACTGGGTTCGATGTAATCGACTTACCCACTTCCCTGAAATTACTGGTTTTGAGCCAAATTTCAAAGTATTTCAAAGAAAATTGCTGGCCTTCGGGGCATTCGTAGAGCGCATTCTTCTCTATGAAGGCAAAACATGGTGTACGAAGCTCTATAGAACTTTGAAATCGCCTTCATGTAAAAGAGTAAAAAGTATATAGATAGATAGATAGATAGATTCAGTTGAACTTAGGTACCTAAGTTGAAGCACCAAAATTAGTGCTTTGGGTATTGAATTCACACATAGAATGCCTCTTTCAGGTTTCTGTCGACCAAATCTATTTACAAAATATTGGTCGAACTGAGGTTGTCGTAGAAGCCACTTACCCAAAGTGATACACAGTGGGACTGAACCCGAAAACACATGGTTGGGAAGCAAACTTCTTACCACATAGCCATACCTCTGTACAGAAGTCGGTATTGGTTTGTAAATTTTCTTTTTTTTCTTTTGTTATTTTGTAAAGTATGTGTACATCCCATATAAGTAACGATCACCCAGTTTAGAGAGGAAACACAGGTTAAATCAGAGGAAGAAATACAAGGTGAAGGAAAAGAAAAAGTAGAATAAAGAAGTAGAAGAATAAGAAATATGGGGAGGGAAGGACGATGGGTATATAAATACGCTGTCACGACAATTAACAACTGTCAATTCCATGTCATCAGCAGAAGGTCAACACATTCATCAAGGAGTAAGGTGGAAGGGGGAGTGATACTAATGTCTGGCTGCTCAGAAAGAAGAAAAGGTGGAGATAGTGGTGGGAGGAGCTATATGCATACATATACACACACACATGTATGCAAAAAAAAGTGAGAGAAAGAAATAAACTGGGAGGTTCAGATATAAGGTGGTGGGAGGAGACAGACGATAGTTCAAGATATCCTAGAGGTACTTCATAGATATGAATAACCTTAATAGATATGTCTATTTGCTTATTGTGGTGTGTGTGTGTGTGTTTGTGTAAGTCGGTGTATTAGTGTCTATAGATAGGAATATAATGGTACTTATGTGTGTAGTGAGGAGAAACACGTTTCGCTTGGGTTGGTTTAATTAACCGTTGTCGAAATCAAGTAATGTCAAGCAGCCTTCAATAGTAAGGGTCAACTTCATTAGTAGCAGAAGTAGGTGGTGGGGTGCGGCGTAGTTGAATAAAATTGCGACTGCGTAGCTACGAATGCGCGCGCGCATATTTACATATGTGTACATAGGTACATATTGTTTAGCCAAGAGATGTACTTAATATTAATATACACATTTTTTAAAACTATGGTTTTGCCGACTCCTTGCCGGGTATATATTTTTTCTCTCTCTCTCTCTCATATATATATATATATATATATATGTATATATATTGGTCGAGTCTATTACTGCGTTGAATTTCACCTGTGGGTGCACAGGGTCTTAAGCAAGTTATGACAAGTTTTTCCGATAGTCAACACTGTTGTTGTTGGCACTCCGTCGCTTACGACGTCGAGGGTTCCAGTTGATCCGATCAACTGATGATTTATAGTCGGGGTGAGAGGACGGATCTGGCTAGTTTTAACATAAATAGAATATTTAAGCCAGATATGGCTGGTTTAAATGCTAAAAGGTGAAAAGCACACCGGAGGAAATCGGTTTTATTTTCTAAAAATATCCGCAGAGCTGATAGTTTTAAAATTATAAACACCTTCTAGTGGAGTAGCTTTGTCTTGTAATTTCATGAGTCTTGGCACTCCGTCGCTTACGACGTCGAGGGTTCTAGTTGATCCGATCAACGGAACAGCCTGCTTGTGAAATTAACGTGCAAGTGGCTGAGCACACCACAGACACGTGTACCCTTAACGTAGTTCTCGGGGATATTCAGCGTGACACGGCTGGCCCATTGAAATACAGGTACAACAGAAACAGGAAGTAAGAGTGAGAGAAAGTTGTGGTGAAAGAGTACAGCAGGGTTCGCCACTATCTCCTGCCGGAGCCTCGTGGAGCTTTAGGTGTTTTCGCTCAATAAACACTCACAACGCCCGGTCTGGGAATCGAAACCGCGATCCTATGACCGCGAGTCCGCTGCCCTAACCACTGGGCCATTGCGCCTCCACAATTTCATGAGTAAACCCAATTAATCAAAGCTTTACAACCTATTTTTATTATATATGCGAGACTTAACTGATTGTGTAATTTAGTATGTAGGTCGCTAGCCTGAGAAATGATCTAATTAGCTCCTCTGCTTTCGATATTGACGATCATCATCTCTTCCTTTCCTCTATTTTTTAAACACGTTGATCATTTTTAAAGCCTAAACCGACTGAATAAAATATACTTCCCTGATGAGATCTAACAAGACCGAAACATGTCTACTGGTGTCACCAGTTGGTTTTAAAGACAGGATCCACCCTTATCTACATTGTTTAGGGCTGTGGTTAAGAAGCTCGGATCTAGTTTAAAACGGGAGCACCAGTATTTTCTTAACGAAACACTAACGAAACACTTTGAAACTTGGGACACTGGTAGAATGTGTCATATAAAACATCTTTTACTCTTAGTCTTCTTAACAAAAAAA
>NC_068983.1:73316370-73332296 GCF_001194135.2 Octopus bimaculoides
AAATGTTATTCCCTGTGACATATTTCATCCGGTTTAATCGTAATTTATACGCATATATTGTTTATATAATAAATTATGCTGTGCGTATCTATGTGTGTAACAATTTTAGATTTCGGATTCTAGAGTTAGGGTTAGTTTTAGGGTTAGGGTTAGGGGATTAATACGATATACACCGTTACAGCGCTAACTGTTATCAACTGAATAGACGTCAGTGATTAGTAGAAATTATCGAAATAAGACAATTTTTTACGTGAAATAAATTCGAATACAAAACTTTTTTTCTGTTCTATTACACAAAATAGATAAGTATACGAAGTTTGAAAGTCTTTCCGTACCAAAAACACTACATAAAACATTAATGAAAACTGGTGCCCCCGTTTTAAACTAGATCCAGAAGCTCACTTTGCAACCATGTAGTTTCGAGTTCAGTCCCACTACGCGGTAACTTGGGCTTTCTATCATAGCCCCCGAGGAGACCAAAGTCTTGTCAGTGAATTTGGTATTCCGAAACTGTCTCTAAGTCCGCCATATAAATGTATAAGTGTGTGTGTTTGTGTGCGTGCGCTTTTGTCCTCGCCCCCCACTGCTTGATAACCAGTGTTGGTTTGTTTACGTCCCCGTAACTTAGAGGTTCTTAGAGGAAAAAGAAATCGATCGAATAAGTACTGGACTTCAAAAAGAAAAAAAAGGCGATTTGTTCGACTGAAATCCTTTCAAAGCAGAGTCACAGTCCAATGAGTAAAACAAGTAAAAATTAAACGATAAACAATAACTTTTAGATTTTAAATAAACCTAGAGGGAGCTTTTGGCAACTAATCGCAGAAATAATCTGTCAGTCAGTCGAAATTTTGTAATTCACAGTACACATGTGAGACTCTAACATGCATCTAAATTTGCAAACTTTTCTTAATTATTTTTTTCATCTATTTATTTATTGCCGACTCTAAGCGCCACCGCTTTTCTCCGGACTCATATTTATAATTGTTACTCTGTTCTCCAGCTCTAGCCATACTGCTGCTCATTGCCCTTCTGCCAGGTTTTCCATTTCAGCTGAGACTCCTTTCCCGCTCTCCCTTTTTATTATTTCTATATCTCGTTATTCATTCATACATTTATTCAACCATAGTGTTTTCAGCTATTAAGCAACAACACTCTCCATCGTTTATTTGATCAGCTTTGTGGTCATGCGTGTGCTTGCCTATATACGTTTGTATATATGTATGTATGGGGTTGTGCGCGAGCGCGTTGTGCATGTCTATATTTCTTAGCTCCCCTTCCTCCTCCCAGCTTCGTCTATCTCACTGACTCGAGGTTATAAATGATAATGATGAGGTTGTTGATAATAATAATAACAACAACAACGCTAACGTTAATAACAACAGCAATAATAATAAGAAAAAATAATAATAATTTAAGTGACAACAACCAGCAGCACCAGCATTAGCAACATCAACGCTGCCGCCAAAATCAGCAACTTCCAATCTGGACGAAAACAAGGCTCTTTTTTTCTCTCTTTTACGAGCTTGAATTTATTTTTTATATTGTTTCTTATTATCGTTATTTTTTTTATTTTATATAACTTCAACCTGGTATTCCGGAAGAAGCAGCAATAAAATAAAATAAAATAATAACAACAACAATAATGACACAGACTTCAAAGCAATGACCGTCTCTTCAAAAGGAGAGAAATAATAACAAACACATACACACACAGAAAAAGAAACAAACCCCCCCCAAAAAAAACACAGAATAAAGCTATATAACTGAAAGCAAAATAAATAAATAAATAAAGAGTTTGCCCTCAATATGGACTATCATGAAGGTGGCAAAAATAATATGGCGATGAGCTTTAAACAACATGGTGACGTTAAAAAAAACATTTAATACATGAATAAAATATAATAAATAAAAGTGAGGAATAATAAAATAGTATTGGTAGTACAACACTTAACTTTATGAATAAATAGGAATTTAATATCTCGCTTGTACTGTTTATTATAACCATTTAGAGACATATTTAAAGAACACAAATAATCAAAAAATATTTGAATAGGAACATGAATGATACAAAAGTGAATCAAATCCGAATATTCGCATTTTGTTTGGGGTTCTTTTTTTTGCTGTTTTAAAAAAAATATATACTTGTCATCTGGTTTAAAATGTAAAATTTAGTGGTATATAGGCGCAGGCATGACTGTGTGGTTGAGAAGCTCGCTCTGTAACCATGTGGTTTCAGGTTCAACCCTTTCGACAAGAGTTTTCTACTATAGCCTCGACCTAATTTTATAAAGAGAAAGTGTGTTGATATACGTCGTATAAATGTGCGTGCTTGTGCTTACCGGTGTTAGTTTGTTTACGCTTCTGTCAATTGCAGGTTTGGCAAAAGAGACCGACAGAATAAGAACCAAACTTGAAAAATAAGTAATGAGGCCGGTCTGGTAGACTAAAACAAACCTTCCAAGGCGGTGCCCCAGCATGGTCGCAGTTCAATGAATGACACAAAAAGTAAATGAAAAAATAAATATACATATACAGGCGCAGGAGTGGCTGTGTGGTAAGTAGCTTCCTTACGAACCACATGGCTCTGGGTTCAGTCCCACTGCGTGGCATCTTGGGCAAGTGTCTTCTACTATAGCCTCGGGCCGACCAAAGCCTTGTGAGTGGATTTGGCAGACGGAAACTGAAAGAAGCCCGTCATATATACGTGTATATATATATGTGTGTGTGTGTGTGTGTGCGTGTGTCTGTGTTTGTCCCCCTAGCATTGCTTGACAACCGATGCTGGTGTGTTTATGTCCCCGTAACTTAGCGGTTCGGCAAAAAGAGACCGATAGAATAAGTACTAGGCTTACAAAGAATAAGTCCCGGGGTCGATTTGCTCGACTAAAGGCGGTGCTCCAGCATGGCCGCAGTCAAATGACTGAAACAAGTAAAAGAGTATAAAAAAAAAAAGAGAGAGAGAGAGAGAGAGAGAGAGAGAGAGAGAGTAGCTGATGGGTGATAGAATTAATATGTGTGTTGTGGTAGTTATTAGACCACTATGAAAAAGTGCACGTGGCCTAGTAGCTATAAAAACATTCGAGCTCACAATCAGAAAGTCGTGGGTTCGATTTCAGAACCGGGTGGCGCATTGTGTGCATTGTTCCTCGTTGTGCCAATCCACTCAGCTGAAAATGAGTACCAGCCAACTGCCTGGGCAGTTCACTCCTTCCTCCATCTGTCACATTCTCGTTGTTCCGCCGGGTCAACGTGAGAGAGGGTATCTGTCTACTCGCGGTTACATAGATACCCAAAGCAATTAGTGAAATCGTGGTCCGAACTACCAGATCGTACTTGCTCGTGACTGAGTTCTATCTTTCACTTGTTTCAGTCACTGAACTGCAGCAAATGCTGGGGCACCACCTTGAAGAATTTTAGTTGAACAAATCGATCCAAGTGCGTATTTTTATTTTCTTTAGCATGGCACTTATTCTATTGGTATCTTTTGCCAAACCGCTAACTGATGGGAACGTAAACAAACTAACACTGGTGGTCACGAGGTGTTGGTGTTGGTGGACAAACGCAAGCAATGCATGCGCGCGCACCCCTTCACACACACACACACACACACACACAACAAGCTTCTTTCAGTTTCCGTCTACCAAATCCACTCACAACGCCCAGAGCTTTAGTAGAGGACACTTCCCCAAGATGCCGAGCAGTGGGACACTGAACCCAAGACTACATGCCACGTCTGTTGATTTTTTTCTTTCTTTTTTGTCTTCTTGGATAATTTCACAATTTGGTGTTGAAATCACGCCGAAGTCCCTTAGCTTTGTCTTTTAAAAAAATAATGGGAATATCACGGTTGAAACGCCAACGAGCATCGGTCATCTAGATCAGGGTTGATATGGGAAGTAACGACAACAACAATGTATTTAGACTCATCGAGCATAAGTTGTATATTTATACACATGCATGAATATACATCGCCATGTATATAAAACTGAACCGATTGGAAACTATGCGTGCATACGCACGTGCGAACGGATACATATAAAGAAGGATACACAGATGTGAAACAACTACTATATGCATGCATAGAAAATTCTGCGCACGCACAAACATTCATGCATGCACGCACACACATACATACATATAAAACTATCTATTTAACTCCTGGTATCATATTCTGTAGTGGAGGCGCAATGGCCCAGTGGTTAGGGCAGCGGACTCGCGGTCATAGGATCGCGGTTTCGATTAACCACACTGGGCGTTGTGAGTGTTTATTGAGCGAAAACACCTAAAGCTCCACGAGGCTCCGGCAGGGGATGGTGGCGAACCCTGCTGTACTCTTTCACCACAACTTTCTCTCACTCTTACTTCCTGTTTCTGTTGTGCCTGTAATTCAAAGGTTAAGCCGTGTCACACTGTGTCACACTGAATATCCCCGAGAACTACGTTAAGGGTACACGTGTCTGTGGATTGCTCAGCCACTTGCACGGTAATTTCACGAGCAGGCTGTTCCGCTGATCGGATCAACTGGAACCCTCGACGTCGTAAGCGACGGAGTGCCAACATCATATTCTGTAAGTCGAACTATTTTATATCCATACAGACGTACATTTTTTTTCTAATAAATGTATTTAATATTCTGTGTAAATCGAATTGCCTAATTTGCTTCTCATTACGTTTACTCGTCTAACCGGCTCAAGTTCAAATCTCTTGAGCACTTCGAAGTGTATGCTATATGAAGAACACCTGTCTCTAACCTATAAACTACACACACACACACTCGAACTCAGGCAATACATTCACTTTTATTTCCATTTCGTGCAGTGATCGTTTCTTGTAACATCTGTAAGACGCGGTGAAGAGGTTACACCCCACCGCATCCCGCTTCATTTCTGAACAACCACTGTGCAATCATTACAATCCTTCCCCCAAGGACAACGTAGATTCTTAGAAGGAAAGAGATAGAATGCGAGAGAGAAAGAAAGGGGGAGAGGGGGGAAAAGAGGGTGGGAGAGAGAGAGAGAGAAGAATGATGTCTTAGAGTATTCCAGAGATTTGAATTTGTAATGTAATTGTTATTTTCAGGCAGAGTCGACGTGACATAATATTCGATAAGGCTGGCATCCTTGAATTACGGAGACTATTCACAAGACAGGTTGTGCTAAAAGATACCATGCAGTGAGTGAGCTTGAACCCGATACTTGAAAACTGCGAATCAAATTTCTTAACCAATCGGCCATGCCTCTATCTTGTAGCTATGCTTACATACGCACGCACAAAACTGATAGGCCGTTGATACAATAAACACAAGTCCAACACACATGCACGCACGCGCGCGCTAAGGTTATACTAACATACATACTGGCTGAGTGGTAAGAAACTTGCTTCCTAACTACACGATTCTGGGTTCAGTCCCACTATGTGAAACCTTGGACAAGTGTCTTCTATAACCTTGGGCAGACCAAAGCCTTGTGAGTGGATTTGGTAGACGTAAACTGAAAGGAGCTCGTTATATGTATGTATGTATGTATGTATGTATGTATGTATGTATGTATGTATGTGTGTGTGTGTGTGTGTGTGTGTGTGTGTGTGTGTGTGTGTGTGTGTATATATGTATGTATGTATGTATGTATGTATGTGTGTGTGTGTATGTATGTATGTGTATTTGTTGTTTCCCACCATCACTTGATAACCGATGCTGTTGTGTTTATATTACCGTAACTTAGCAGTTCGACAAAGAAACCGACAGAATAAATACTAGGCTTACAAACAATAAATCCTGGGGGCGGTTTCAACTGAAACCCTTTAAGGCGGTGCCCCAGTATGGCTGCTTTCAAATGACCGAAACAAGTAAAAGAATAAAATATACACACAGAGCTTTAAAACCGAGTTCAACTGGTACAACGATCCAAGGGAGGTCGGGGAGCTGATGAGAGAGCCCGTAAATATCGTACACACACACACTCTCTCTCTCTCTCTCTCTCTCTCTCTCTCTCTCTCTCTCTCTCATACACATGCACGTGTGTTCGCTCAAACTACTAAAAAATTGCAGGCAGTTTCTCCCTAAAATCACCCTCTTGCACCCTAGAAGAGAAATTAAATAAGACGGCACTGGGTTCTGAGTGGAAAAGAAAACGGGGGGGGGGGGAATAACAAACACAAAACAAAACAGAACAAAAAAACCTTGATGATCACAACTAAGGTGCCTTTGATTATAGGCCGGCTCGGGCGAATGCCGAAAAGCAGTTAAACAACAAAACAACAATTGATAAAACATTCATGTTGCGCCAATGTGTGCAATGAACAAAGCGAGAGAGAGAGAGAGAGAGGACTAGGAGGAGGAAAGTGGGGGAAATTTGCCTGAAGAGAGAGAAAAAAAACACTAACTCATAAACTAACAGGTCGTTCGTTATAAGAAGTCATCGGGGCAGAGTTAACGCGTGTGCAGACAGAATGTATCACTTCCGGCATCATCACAGGCATCCACACTACCATTTCACCACAGCTAAATATAATTCTACTCATATCTAGTATGCATTATAGGAATTGACGCCAATGCTTGACACGCAGCTTGTGCCGCCAGCAGCAGGCTTTGACTTTGCTCCAACCCCCATGAAAAACACAAAATAATACACTTCAAAAGTGCAGCCCCACCCCTCGGACCTTAAAAAGCCGCTTGCGAGGACCGCTTCCCTTAATCATTTAGCCATGCATGTGACGGGATTTGAACTGAGAGCATAAAAGGCCGAAACTGAATATGTAATGGTTTTTAACAGGTATAAGTGTTACAGTACACTAGCTGCTTTTATACCTCTCTCTCTCCCTTTTTCTCTATCTATATGTGTGTTTGTGAAAAAGGCGCATGGCCCAGAGGTTAGAGCGTCGGGCTCACAATCATTAGGTAGTGACTTCGATTCCGGGATCGAGCTGTGTGTTGTGTTCTTGAACAAGACATTTTATTTCACTTTACTCCAATTCACTTAGCTATAGAAATGAGTTGCGACATCACTGGTGCCGAGCTGTATCAGCCTTTGCCTTTCTCTTAGATAACATCGGTGGCGTGGAGAGGGGTGGGGTGGCGTGGTTTGCATGGGCGACAGCTGGTCTTCTATAAACAACCTTATTCGGACTTGTGTCTCGAACAAGGTTTCTTAGTGCAATCCCAAGATCATTCATGACCGAAGGGAGTATTATACCCTTTATATAATATATACATAAACACAAACAATATATGTATTTAGAAGCATACATATATTTAAAAACCCTTTGGACAGAAAAAGTCGAAGGATCCAAACCCACATTTGTAAACATGGAAAACATTCTACCATTGGATACAGAAATTTGAAGGATTGCAGAGGAGCTGGCACAGGACTGCCAGTGATGGAGAGCACTGGTGGACCTGGTCGGCTTTACGCATGACTACATCTTTGGGACCACTAGCCTAGGACGACCCCAGCCCCGTCAAGCAAGAACATGAAACAAAAGCAAGCAAGCTTTGGCCCAATGAAAGAGGGTCTTTCATATAAATGGTTGAGAGAGCGTGTACAAACTGTTCCTTAACGTCCATGTATACATTTTATATAGCTTGCAAATTGTTATATCTCATATAGAATATAAAAATATTTGACATTTTAAACTAAAATCGTAACCATAGATCGACAGAAGCATGACAAAAGAGAAAACGCACACACCCATGCACATATATATATATATATATATATATATATATATATATGCGCATATATACACATGCGCATATAATTATGTATTTGCTATTGATGAATGCACAAATATTTTATGCCTTTGTGTGGAGTTTGAGTGTGGTTTGAAACATGTTGCTCCTATTTGTACTATTCCAATTACTCATGTAACGAAAAATTTGGTTAACGAACAAGGCTCTAGAATAGTGTATGTTCGTATATTGAGACCCAACTGCGTATATAGGGAGGAAGAGAGAAAGGAAGTGAGACGGAGGGAGAAATGCTGTTTTGTTAACTTCCACATAAAAGCTCTCATGTCTGTGTCATAAGAACAATATGTCGTTCGAGCAACCAGCAAGGTGATTAATGATAGTAAAAACGCCTACGCTGATTCAATCTTTGTTAAGAAAGCAGTGTGACCGAAGAAAAGACTAATCTGATGGTCTGCTGTCCACGAAATGTGACTGGATGATGAGAGATGGCCTGGAAAAGTAGCTGAACTTCCCATCATATATCTTGGTTTGGGATGCCATAAGATTATCTTACTGGAGTTAACTGAGTCTGGGAGGAGAGCGGAATTCAATGAGTTGGTGAAGGACTGCTGCGAGAAATGTTGGCGCACCGGGTCTTTGCCAGAGCAAGTGGGCCGTCGATGTCTGGTAGGTCGCTTCCTTAGGAAGGCCTACGGGACCCTAGGCATTACAGGAGTTGAACAGAACTAACAGGGACAATGTTAAAACTGCAGAGACATCTGGTTGGTTCTGGCTAAAAAGAGGTTAGCATTGGTTTCGGTTGAATACCATTTGGGCACAGGCAGCCGAAACTAATTGAACCTCCGTCGGATCATCTGGATACCAGCGTATGTTGCACAAATCGAAAATATCCAGTGATCCGAAGATGAAGTGTCCAAACATTGCATCCGTATATATGTTGAACTCACTTCTAAACAAAAAAATTAATTGAACAAATACTGTTTTAAAATGTATTCTTTTCAATGATTCCCTCAACGTTTGTTTTTACCAACAGAAAGAAACCCAAAGATGAATATACAGCATAACTGCTGGATTTAATCTCTAGGTAAATAATGTCTGCTCTCAACTGAGTCCTGATAGAGCAGACCTCTAATCAATCCAACCATAACCATCTCGTCTTATTGTAAATTTAGCACTGCATTGTGCAATGTATCTATCCTTTTCTTTAAAAAGACAGTAGCGTTTGACTTGAGGAAGATTTGGTTGCTCTTTCTAGGAGCTGAGCGACCACGTAGAGACTCCTACGTTAGTTCGCAATGTGGTCTTACACATTATAACAGAACAAAAGTAATCGATTGCATCGACCCAGTTTATCACTGGCGCTTAATCTATCGACCCGGGAGAGATGAAAGGCAAAAATGTACTCCGACGGGAATAGAACACAAAACGTAAAGGGACATAACTACATTCAACAAAGCTTTTTTAGTCTGGCGCACTTTTGTTTCCACCACGCACCAGTCTTAGCCCCGATAATTAATATTTATAATTATACTTTAAATACCTAAATAACTATAAAAAAATCTCTTTAACTCTCTTTTTTCCTACTCTGTCTCCGTCTGCGTGTATGTGTGTGTGTGTATAAATATGTAAGTATCTCTCTCTCTCTCTTTCTATATATAAATATCCATCCATTTATCTACGTCACTATTTAATTGTTTGTCTACTAATCTATCTATCAATTAACCATCAATTTATGTCTATATGTGGCTATATCTATCTATCTATCTATCTATCTATCTATCTATCTATCTGCATGTATTATACACACATAATTATCCGTTAATCCATCTATTTATCTTCATTTGTCTGTCAATCTAACCATGTATCAAAATATTCAATTACCCATCTATATATCTATTTATGTTACTATTCTATTCAATTAGCTATCAGTCCAGCTATATATATGTCCCTATTTCTCAATGCACTTATCTATCTAAATATTGAATTATCTTCCCCTCTATGTCTTTGTCTCTCTCTATCCCTATCTATCCAAATATTCACTTTTTTCCCCCCATCTATCTGTCTGTCAATCTGTCTCCAATTATCCATTGATCAAACGGTCAGACTATAATCTACAACCAGTGCCCTCTATTCCAAGGACAGTCATATCATCTAGTACTGTTGCCATCTCTACGAAACAAACCGGCTGATTCCAGAACAGATGGAATATTGATTTAAGCAAATGCTTCTTTCATTATCTTGTTGATCTCTTGTAGTCTCTTGGAAACCTGCCGGCGCTTAAGCGATAGGAGAATGTCCCAGTAATTGCAAGCAATTCACGGACTTTCCGCAGTGACATCTGTATGAAATAAGAATATCACCACCCACTCTGAAAGTTATTTGCTATTCGGTGTTTCCTGCCACTTAGTAAATTACCAACATTTGCAAACCACTAAGAGTCAATGAATTACCCAATAATTTAAGAAAATAGGCGGTGATATTTATACTCCATGAAAATGTTGCGCAAAGTCCATGAACTTGTAATTGCTGCTTAAATGGTGGTAGGTTTCTAAGATTCACGGAGATCAACAGGATAATAAACCCGTCATGTCTCAATCAACATTCCGACTTGTTTTGTTTTGTCCAGATGTCAAAAGTGCCACATAGTACGACTTTATGTCCTTGGACTAGAGGACACTGCCTACTCTACCGTATTACTGTAATGGATTCTTTCACCGCAGTTAATATCCTTAACTGCATTCTTCTTTTGGGTTCTGTCGTTTATCGGCAGGACAAATGAAAATTTCCAAATACAGGGGTACCTTGACTTACGAGTGTCCCAACTAACGAGTTTTTCGAGATACGAGCTGTCTCTCGGCCGATTTTTTGCTTTGAGTTGCGAGCTAAAATTTGGGTTACGAGTCAGGTTTAGATACCCCACCGCTAGTTGGCGTAGCGAACGCCACAGTGAACGCCATAACATCCGCCCAGCATCCCGTGTTTCACTCGATAGCTAGACAGATATGCATGTTAACAAGTGCAAAGATCATTAGTATATCGATAGCTAGACAGACATATGTGTTAGCAAGTGTGAAGATCACTAGTGGATCATTAGCTAGACGGGTGTTAAAATGCTTACTTAGTCGTTTCAGGCTACAGAAGCATCAGTGTTGTGCTCGCAATTGTGCTTGCAGTTATTTTGCAAAACTTCCGAAAAAAGTGAGTGCGAAGGACTGTGCTGAGAAGAAGCGGATGATGTGCATTGAATTAAGAAAGAAATTATCGAAAAACATGACCAAGGTGTGCGTGTAGTCGACATGGTGAAGCAGTACGAGCGTAGCATTCTACGACCTGCACCATACCGAAGCAGAAGGAGTCGACAAAGGCTATAACGCCAGCCAAAGGCGTTAAAATTTCTAAACAGCGGACATCTATCCATGAAAATATGGAGAAGTTTCTGATGGTGTGGTTGAAGGAGAAACAGCTCGTAGGAGATTTCGTGACGGAAACTATAATCTGCGAGAATGCACGAGCTATTTACGCTGATTTGCTGCAGCAGACCCCAGACACTTGTACGGACGAGACATCGGGCGAACCGTTTAAAGCTAGTCGGGGGCTGGTTCGAGAATTTTAAAAAGAGAACCGGCATTCACTCCCTTGTCAGGTATGGTGAGGCAGCAAGAGCGGATACGAAGGCAGCTGAGGGTACCTCAAAACTTTTGCCGGAATTATAGCAGCCGAAAGATACATCCCCCAGCAAGTCTTCAACTGTGACGAGACAGGACGTTTTTGGAAGAAGATGCCAAGGAGGACTTACATAATGGTAGAGGAGAAGAGGATGCCAGGCCACAAACCTATGGAAGATAGGCTAACCCTCGCTCTGTGCGCCAATGCGAGTAGCGACTGCAAGATTAAGCCGTTGCTCGTTTATCGTTCGGAAAACCCCAGAGCTTTTAAGTCACATAAGATTCTGATAGAAAAACTGCAAGTTATGTGGAGGGCAATTCCAAAGGCGTTGGTCACCAGATAGTTTTCTGTGGAGCGGATGAATTTGATCTTTGGTCCTGGCGTTAAGAAATATCTCCAGGAAAATAACCTACCCATGCAAGCCCTTCTTATCCTGGACAATGCATCTGTTCACCAACCTAACCTCAAAGATGACATCTTCGAAGGGTCCAAGTTTATAAAAGTTCTCGACCTTCCACCCAGCACCACCCCTACCCTGTAGCCCATGGACCAACAGGAGATTTTTAATTTAAAGAAGTTCTTCACCAGCACCTGTTCCGCCGCTGCTTTGAGGTGACGGAGAGCACAAACCTCACCCTTCGAGAATTCTGGAAGGACCACTCGAATATCGTGATATGCCTAAGAATTATCGATATGGCCTGGCAGGGTGTTACAAAGAGGGTCTTGACCTCTGCGTGGAAGAAACTGTGGCCTGAGGTTGTGTCTGAAACTGACTTTGAAAGACTCGAACCTGAAGCGGCAGTGGTGGAGGAGAGTGTATCTCTCGGCAAGTCCATGGGCCTGGACGTGGATGAAGGTGACATCAATGAGCTCATCGAGGAGCACTCCGAGGAACTGACAACGGAAGAGCTAAAGGAGCTACAGACGCAGCAGCACACGGAGGTTTTGCAGGAAATAGGTGACGCGGAGGAGACGGAGGGGGTTATCTCTACAAGGAAATGTTGAGAATGTGGGAGAAACTTTCAGACTTTATTCAAAAGAAACACCTAGGAAAAGTTGCAGCTGGGCGAACTATTTAATGACACTTATCTAACTTATTTCAAAAGTACTCTGAAAGTGAGGATGAAACAGACCTTATTGGACAGGTTTTTATTGAAAACTCCTGCAGATGAAAGTGAGGAAGGCGTAGAGAAAAGGGAAAAAATCAGTTCAACCTTTTTCCTCCACCTCCGTCAACATTCTCAAGTCGTTTGATCTCCAAGGTAAATGCTGTACGTAATACTTAATAAAAACAGTTTATTGCAGTACATTCTGTTGTATTGTTTTTATACAGTATTCGTTATTTATAAATACGTGTTTATTATTCAAAAACACGTAACAAAAAAAATTGCAGTGTTTTTTTTTTGTGGGGCCGGATCAGATTTGAGGCATTTCAATTCATTTCAACGGGAAAATTTGATTTGACATACGAGTAGAGTTACGAGCTCCGTCACGGAACGAATTAAACTCGTAAGTCAAGGTACCACTGTATTCAGTTACAGCTATTTAAACATCTACAACCACACATAATCTACTATGTTTACATTACATTTATTTCTTGAGGTTATCAACATTTTCGTCGCCCCACTGTGTCCTTATCACTGATACAATTCCAGTGCAACTGTTTGAAACTTAACTACTCTAGAACTAAATAGAAATGTTAAAACAACAGTTTTTGTGTATT
This sequence comes from Octopus bimaculoides, assembly GCF_001194135.2. Classification (NCBI taxonomy): domain Eukaryota; kingdom Metazoa; phylum Mollusca; class Cephalopoda; order Octopoda; family Octopodidae; genus Octopus; species Octopus bimaculoides. Next base: position 73,329,447 of record NC_068983.1, read on the forward strand.
TTTACACAGCTAAAATGACTCTTCCAAATTGCTTCAGTTTCAATACATATTTCAGAGCAAATCACTTGCAGGACAAGTTCAACCCCCATATTTTCAATATCATATACCAATGGCAATTTAAAAACCCAATAAATTTGAAATTCACTGGTTTCTGCGACCCTTTATCAGGATAATTTTTATCTGATATTGGAATAACTAGAAAACGGCCAGAAGATACGGGCTTTTTTGAAAGATTCTCATTATCCTTCGCGATAGGCAATGCTGCCAACGTCCTACTCGGTGCCTATTTGCTTTTAGACGTGTGTGTGTTTTATATAAGAATTCATACTGAAGAAACTAGAACCACTGCGGCTATACTGGGTCATCACCTTGAAGGGTTTATATACATACATACATATATGGTGGAAGTCAACTCGTGACTGAGTAAGACCACTTCCAAACTCAATAGGGCCCTGCAAACATTCCAAGAGTCCAAAACTAGTGGCACAACAGAAGTGTGAAACAACCAGAAACCAACAGCATTTTATACGTTTGCCTTCTCCTAGAGGAGAGTTTTAATGAGAAGTAAAGGTCCTTCGTTCCCAGTAGTTTACATGCTAATTAACCCATAGTAGGGACTCTAACAGGTGCTACTACTCTAGATCAGAGTAGATCGGGGAACAATAGTAGCTAAGAGGTGGTTCCGCGTTTCTCAAAATCCTGGTACACCCCCTGCTACCGGATGCAGTATAACTCATACCTAGGACATTTTACACACACACATACAAGAAAATCGCAGCCGGTCGCACAACCGTTTTTCAAAGCAACTGCTGGCTGATAAAGTAAACGTGGAGATATAAACTTAACGGTTGCCAAAATAAAGTGGCAGTCGGGTGTTGTAGAAAAACCGTCTCCATCCAACCTTCACGTCTTGGACATTTCGGTAGGTCACGTATAAGTGAGTCTGTTAGCTCATAAGCATCTGAAAACACATTCACGAAAGGTATAATGAAAACGTACACACACTCAAAAGCGCATGCCAATGCGTGTTGATTGCGAGTAACAACTGTATTTTCCGACATACAAGTCAACATAATATTGAAGTGTTAACATTCAAACATCGTCACTACCTTTCCAAATCCTACTGCATTTCCCATGGAATTCTTGGTCTTAAAGAGTCGTCTTGGTGTATAAGTTGAACAATCATTTTGGACTGTAAATTTCAATCTGAAAAATTCGATTTGTATGCCAGAAAATACGGTAATGTTTCCTTTCCCTTTATTTATGATCTTTGAGAAAGTATTAGCTATTATGTCTAGCATGTGAAGGACCACGTACAAGCTCCCAACGCTGCTTCCTGTCTCAGTTGTGAGCCATTTCAGTTCACTTTGTTCACTTTGTGAAAGAAAGGCATGAATGTCTCAGCTAGCACTTTTACCGTTTCTCCTTAATTCAATCACCGAATCATTCAATATAGCTAACTTCTGTATTGCTGAATGTCAGTGATTATAAATCTTCAAACAAAATTGCAGTCACTTGATTTGATGTCTGAAACTATTTATTGTGCGGCTGCGTTTGAAATAATAAATAGTTTATCAGTTCACAACCACCACAGCTTGACAACAACTGCCAATAATTTACTTAGCGGATTAAAAGGGATTAGAAGGCTTCAGATATTTAATTGACACGATCCGATACATTGTAGTTATCTATTTTATTGACTCCGTGAGAAGGCTAAAAATCTACGCTGTTTTGTTATTAAGGACTTGCATTCGATTTGTGATTACTTCCCTTTAAAAAGCGCCGCTCGTTGCTTAGCGCTACGTCAGCTCTGATCGAACAAACCTTATCCTATGGTCAAAGGCATTCATGTTATTCCGGAGATTCACTATTGGGTAATACTTGTTTCAAAACATGTATATTAGTGGGTACAGTGCAGCAGTAGATACATCTCTTCACGTTCTAAAATCAAACCACACCCGAATCGACTTTGACTAAGCTGGCTAAATAGAATTATTGGGGTTAGAGTAATCAACTAGACATCGCCCTCACTCCAAGGGGAAACAAAAAAGAGAAGAAAAAAAATGTGTGGAGTTGTATCAATGTTTAAAATGGTAGTCGTAGCAAATTTCATTAAAAAACATCCATTTTTCTGGAAGTTATCAGGAAACAGAATAAGCTCGAGTGAATTATCCGAAACTCCTCCCCTTCTTTCCGCCGAAAAAAAATTTCAAAACAAATTCCGATACAATCAGAATCTGAGCCACCTGGAAAGTATTTGTAGAACATTCCATTAAAAAAATATCCATTTTTCTGAAAGTTATGAGGAAACAAATTCAGTAGAGGGTACGTACACTCGTGTAGGCAGAATGTTGATATCAATAGTACTCAACAAGAAAAACGGATTCTAACTGACCATCCCATTTAGTTTTCCGAGACATAATATATCTAGAATTACATTATCCAATACATTCTTCGTTTAAAAGACGCTGAGGTTTGATTAGAAGGAGATTTATTTGGCTACAAGAGCAAGTAGAACAACCATGTAAAAGCTCTGTTGAAGTGCAACCAAATCTTCACATTTTTCTTTACTGTCTTAGAAATAGTGGTATCTCTTTTACTCTCTTTTACTTGTTTCAGTCATTTGACTGCGGCCATGCTGGAGCACCGCCGTTTAGTCGAGCAAATCGACCCCAGGAATTATTCTTTGGAAGCCTAGTACTTATTCTATCGGTCTCTTTTGCCGAACCGCTAAGTTACGGGGACGTAAACACACGAGCATCGGTTGTCAAGCGATGTTGGGGGACAAACACAGACACAAACATATACACACACACATATATATATACATATATACGACGGGCTTCTTTC
>NC_068983.1:73332557-73338150 GCF_001194135.2 Octopus bimaculoides
AAGACGTGATGGTTACAGCTTAAATATCAGGCGAACGATATAGGTTTGTCACAGAAATATATTTCTTCAACTCATAGCCGCCATCAGCACCTAGACTGAAGTATAGTATAAATGGGGAAAAAAAAAAGAACATAACTATGGGCTGTGCTTAGTCCACTGATGGCGAACACTTTTTGTTCAGGATATCGAAATTATAATTTCTTTAGCAACCTCATTATTAGTGTTATTTGTTTCTGATGAATGCTTGTAGATAAACTTTTTATGACGATCGAGCTAGAAGGTTTTTTTTTTCTTCTCTAAACCCATCACTATACCACAACAAAACAGTGTCACTGTTGACTAGGGACTTCGTAAGAAATGTTGCAAAGATCACCAAGGTTTCTTTGGGGTCTCAGATGCTGCTGCCTCCTCTCAAAATTCAAAGGGACTGGAAATTGTTTCTGATTGAGGGGGGCCTTGGCTATCCGGATCCAGTTGAACCCCTCTCTCATAGACCCTACTGTTTGCACGTCTGTCATCGCCCCACCCTCATTGGCCAAGTCATTGAGTACTTATAAATCGATCAGTGCTGACTCGGGGCTACACGATAACAGCATGAACGAGAAGAGGATTGGAGAGGTTTGACATTCGGTATGTGCGATTGGGGTATGGATGGACTGGGTGCACCAAGTTCGATTAAGCTATTTCATTTTATTTACTCAACCTTTTCTTTGTATCAATGACTTACATTCGTAAGCAGCAACTAAATGGAAAGATGATGGAACGTAGGGTCTCAGTCTGGCTAAATTATCCAAGACAGGCCATTATATATAAAGGTAACACTTTCACATATTCTTCGAATGAGATAACGTTTTCATTTTAATCTACTAACCTACAACCAAAACGAAAACACTATTTGTTGTCTCTTCCAACGCTCCGAGACAAAGGGAAAAAAAAAACAAAAACAAACCAAAAGTTAGATTCGTTAGCCACTCCTCAATAACCGTCCTCATCGAATTTTCTATATACTCGTTATTTGGACAAAAAATCTTGTGCAATATGGAAAGCAGTTGTTGACTGTGGTTTAACTCCCGAGTTTAAAAACGTTACAAATGTTTAGAAAGAATCTTGATTACGTCCTTGCCATCAATCTTTAGTACTCGTTTAGCAGACATAGCTAATGGCTGGCTGTGCCTCATGAATACTCTTTCAGCTACTCCAGAACAGTTTTGCACTGTCGCACTCACTTGAATGTAAATGCATGTATAGTTCATATTAGCCAGATTTAAGTCAATGAGGGATCTTCTACATGATTGTTTGACTTGCTAAAAGTAGCAGACAAATCTCCTTCAAATCACACCCCGCCGTCTTAATAGAGAAAAGACACATAAGATAATACAATCTGAATATCCTCTAAAAGGACGATATGGTCGTAGCAAGAATGTTTTCAATTATGAGCTTACTCAATCGAGAGTAACCGGGGCTGAAAAACAACAACTAAAGACGCCTTCACGTAAACATTTAATTATCTAAAAATGGCAACCAAATATCACTCAAACGACATCTTATAATCATAAGAATAGAAGATCATGCATTGATAACCTAGAGTGAAATAGTAACAACACTTTGAAAGACTGCGACCAAATCTACTTCAAATCCATTTTATGGAGAAAAAAAAACAACAAAAATGACACCTTGAATAATGTAGTCCTTGATACACTCTATCAAAAAAAAAAAAAAAAAAGAATTGACGGTCACGGTTGATTTGAAGCTGAATATATATGTATGCCTTACATGTAAATTACATACATACATTCTCTCTCCCACCTCTCTCTTTCTCTTGTTCATATTTGTGTTAAAACACTAAATTGCGATATAATCGCAATCCATACCATCTGAAATATCCATTTCGTGTGAATTATCCGAAACTCCTCACACCTATATTGAATAACTTTTTTTTGCAATAAATGCCCATATAATCGGAATCTATACCATTTGAAAGGTATTTGTAGAAAATTTCATTAAAAATATTCATTTTTATGAACAAAAAATCGGAGGGAGCACAATTGTGTAGTTATACTGACTGGTTTACTGCAATAGCTTTTGTTGCTACAACTATTGTTAACTGCGTCTCTAGAATATTTTCCTGTGTGGGGAAGGGGAATAGTCATAGTTTTGCAGACTTTTTCAGACCAATAAAGTCTGATTGATAATGTTCAGCTTGACTGTTTGCAGGCTGACGACTGTAGGGTTAATGTACACTACGAGAAAACTCCAGAAGAGTCTTAGTTCCGGGAAGGAAGGATCTGCCTAAACATTTACCACTCTGTGGAGATGACATGAGGAGGAGTGGCTTGTGGGTCATGTAGGCTGGGCAGTAGCGTGGCTAAGGGGGTGATTGCACTGAAAAGCGGTTTCAATGCTGTACAATGCTTTATCCACTCAAAACAAATGCACCTACAGAGGAACTTCTTGGATTCTTGGAATATTTGCACTGACTTGTTGAGTGGTCTTACTCGGTCACGAGTTGACTTCGACCATATGTGGGGCACAAGAGCGATCCGTCCTGGGCGAAGCTTTTATGGGACGCAACACCTTTGAATTTGCTGTATAAGCCTGTATAGGCCGCAACGGCCTAGGGAGGGTGGTACACACTCTAGCTACGCCATAGAGGCTTGGTGTGGGGCTGTATTGATTCTGCCCTAGGGTAAAGAGGTCCGAACTGGACAGACCTGTGATCAAAGGTATTCAAGCTTTTTTTCTTTCTTTTTCTAATACAGTGTATTAGGGTGTAACGTGTAATTTAAAGGAAATTTGCCTGCTCTTTCCAGTAGGTCAAACTACTGTTTGATTTGTATGGTTGGGGATTTCTAAAACGACTATTAATTTATGTTAGGGATACTTGAAGTTAACTGTTGCCCCTAACATTAGGTAATTCTCATTCTTAAGAAGGAGGAATATGGTCTGAGGGTGATTTGGCTGCAGTTTCTAGCTAGTTGGATGATTTACTAGAAATAGCAACCAAGTCTATATACCCCTCTTCCTATTAACTCGTCATAAATGTATAGCCAGCCATCGACCGTGAACACGCACAGCGTGACAGAATGTACCATGTTTTCGCTAATTCGATTAGATGCCTGCAGAATCACAAACAGATATTGACATCCTCTCAGTCCCCTTACCCTTGTCCCAGTGGAACATCCAGGGTGTGAGAGTTGGAAGGAAAGGGCTGCACTAACACCCGGCTCGTATTCATTTCTGTTGAGTATACGAGGACAACGTGAAATGAAGGCTAAGCACTAAGCTGAGTACTAGACTACGCATCTTTACTCAACGATTCAGTATTCCATTTCCTAACAATATGGGTGAAGAATACCTCAAAATAGTGTTCTGCATAAATATGGGAACGTTTCACATATATAACTTCGCAAGTTAGAAATCTTCGGCCAACTGAGACTATCCAACAAGGGGAATGACTCCGTAGAAACTGGCAGTCGGGACGTTTTACGTTTCCACAGTAGGTTATTATCATCAATTCATAAAAATATTCAAAGTTGGCAAAGTTTTCAAAATATAGCGGAAGTAGTCCAAAAGTAAATTGAACCAGGAACCATGTGGTTAGAAAGCAAACTTCTTACCACAAAGCCAAGCCTATGCATACTTTTTTACACACACACACACACACACAAATATATATATTATATATACATACATATGCATAGACACACACACATATATATACATAAGTATACATACGCACGTGTGGCATATATATATATATATATATATGATATATTCTTTTATACGTTTTAGTCATTTTACTGCGGCCATGCTGGAGCATCGCCTTAAAGGGCTTAGTCGGAGGAATCGACCCCAGGACTTATTCTATCGATCTCTTTTGCCGAACCACTAAGTTACGGGGACATAAACACACCAACATCGGCTGTCAAGCGATGGTGGTGGTGGTGGGGGGGACAAACACAGACACATAGGTACACACACACACACACATATATATACACACACACGTATATATATACGACAGGCTTCTTTCAGTTTCCGTCTACCAAATCCAATGATAAGGCTTTGGTTGGCTCGAGGCCACAGTAGAAGACACTTATCTAAAATGCCACGCAGTGGGACTGAACCAGAAGCCATGTGATTGGGAAGCAAACGTCTTACCACACAGCTACGCCTGCGCCTACACACACACACACACACACACTCGCATCTAAACATATGTACATACACTCTAAGTTGCATAAATTTCTGAAAGGCTCTGTATAACTATAAACGTTACTTCTAAGCCCAATCGAGTGACACTCTGCTTCTGTGGTCCAGGCTGATTTTTTCTTTCGCGTTTAACATTGAACACTCCGGTGGTGACCACAGTGAATGGGTATGTAAGGTGATAACTTCGTTAGGGTAAGAAATATATCTCTCTTTCTGTAATACTTGTTTCAAGTGTGCATCTACGAGGGATTGCTGAAAAGTTCATGGCTTTAAGGGTATCGCGAAAAGCTTAGTTGGAGGCCCGTGTTCTTCTACAGGGCTTAGAAAAACCGAAGGACCGCTGCAATAAGTCTCTGAATCTGAGAGGGGAATATGTTGAATAAAATCATAATTAACTGATCTAACTGTATTTTCTTTTACCCAACAAGCGGGCCGCACTACTAAAGCCAGGAACTTCCACCCTTAGATCAGGCACGAGCAACCTTTTTCGAGAAGCAGGCCACATAAGACATGACTCATCAACAAGGCAAACCGCGCTATTAAAACAAATTAAGGTAATTTTCGTTAGGTATGCCAACCAGTAAGTCACGCGGGCAGTAACTGATCTAGATGTTAACGTTATTTGCTATATATTCCTAGTCAGGCCCTATATCCTCCAATATGTACTTACTGTTTTTTTTTCTCTAACGGAAAAGGTGTGAGTTCAGGAAGATTTGATTGTTATTTCTTGTAGATCGAGTGACCACGTAGAGCAGGAGGAGCCCATGACCGTGAATAAGGTTTCGTCTTTACTAAAGAAGTTCTCTAAAACCTAATTTTTGGTTAATTAAAATATTATAACACTTTAATCAGTGTTGCTTAGTGTGATGACGAGGAAAGGAAGCGAATAAGTAAAGCCATTTAAGAGCGTTCGATAAAATGCCTCGCGGTATTTGCTTCAATTCAATGACTTTAAATCCTGCCGAGGTTAACTTGTCTCGTTTGTGTCGCTATGAGGGGAGATAAATAAAAGTTCAAATCTAAGTACAGGGTGGGTGGGTTCATCTCTTGACCTGCTCCTTCTTCTTGGAACCACTTATGTTAATGAAATCACCCGCAGCGACACTTTCTCCAGAAATGGAAAAGTGCTGAGTAGAGGGGGTGGATTTAGTAATCTTTTCTCATAGGAAAACTGACATCACACACACCACCTTGAAGGGTTCAGTCGAACAAATCGACCCTAGTACTTATTTAAAAAAAAAAATTGGTACTTATTCTACCTGTATCTTATGTCGAACCGCTAGATTCTGGGACGTAAACAAACCAACACCGATTGTCGAGCGGTGGTGGTGAGGAACAAACAAAGACCTTCGATTGAAGCCTCCAAGGTGTGGTGTGGTGT
>NC_068983.1:73338931-73340454 GCF_001194135.2 Octopus bimaculoides
TTCACCACAGCTTTCTCTCACTCTTTCCTCCTGCATCTAGCAGCTCACCTACGACGGACCTGCGTCCCATCCAGGTGGGGAACCTTTTGGTCAATGAAATCGGGAAACCGACCCTTATGAGCCAGGTATGGCTCGAGAAGGAACAAACAACAAGGGCGGCGAGCTGGTAGAAGCATTACCGCACCGGACAAAATGCTTATCGGCATTTCGTCTGTCTTTACATTCTGAGCTCAAATTGCATCGAGGACAACTTTTCTTTTCATCCTTTTAAGGCGGCGGGCTGGCAGAATCATTAGCACGCCGGACAAAATGCTTAACAACATTTCGTCTGTCTTTACGTTCTGAGTTCAAAACCCACCGAGATCGACTTTAACTTTCATCCTTTCGAGGGCGATAAAATAAGTATCAATTGTACAATGGAGTCGATATAATTGACTTACGACCTTTCCCGAAATCCCTGGCTTTCCGCCAAAATTTGAAACCGTTATTTTGGAGTTGGTAAAGCTATCAACACTTGTAACACCATAAAGTTGAAGAGATAAGTAAACGAAGTGGCCGCCGCCATTACTAGAAATAGCAGCTTAAATGACTCAGATTACACCCAAATGTCATTGAAAATTAAAACATTGGATTATGAAGTCCTGGATACTACTGTATCGGACTTTAAGATTGGATGGTCACGGTTATAATGTCTTTGATTATGGAACTGCTAAGTACTAACAGCAACAACAACAGCTAGAAAGCTGATATATAATTAAAGATAGCTTAATTGACGGCATAATTAATAAGCTCAAATTATCTTTTCTCTTTTGTTTCAGTTATTAGACTGTGGCCATGCTGGAGCACCCTCTTCAAAGGGTTTTAGTCGAACAAATCGACCCCAGTATTTTAATTACGGGGACGTAAATACATTAACACTGTTGTCAAGAGGTGGGGGAAGCAACAAACACACACACACATTTCCATCTAACAAATTCACTCACATGACATTGGTCGACCAGGGGTTATAATAGAAGAAATTTGCCTCAGGTGCTGCGCAGTGGGATTGAACCCGATACCAAGTGGTTGCAAAGTAAGCTTCTTAGGGGATTTTTTTTCTCTTTTTCATTTTTCTTTTCAAGAAACCCCAACAAATATTTCTTGGGTTTTTTCCCTGGTAAACTCTGAACTGCCTGCAGAGACATTTTATCTGTCACCATCCTGTCTTACGGACTACATTATCTAATACCTTCTCTTTCTCCAGAGTGGTGGGGATTTAACTATTTCTAGCAGGTCGAGCGATAGCATAGAACAGTGGTTCTCAACCGGGGACCATATGACCCTTGGAAGGTCCACAATATACAACATATATATATATTTTTTTATACAGTAGGCGCAGAAGTGACTGTGTGGTACCTTGGGCAAGTATCTTCTACTATAGCCTCGGGCCGACCAAAGCCTTGTGAGTGAATTTGGTAGACGGAAACTGAAAGAAGCCTGTCGTATATATGTGTATATATATATATATATATATATATATATAT
>NC_068983.1:73340514-73341579 GCF_001194135.2 Octopus bimaculoides
ATATATATGTGTGTGTGTGTATGTGTGTGTGTGTGTGTGTGTGTGTGTGTGTATGTTTGTGTCTGTGTTTGTCCCCCCAACATCGCTTGACAACCGATGCTGGTGTGTTTACGTCCCCATAACTTAGCAGTTCGGTAACAGATACCGATAGAATAAGTACTAGGCTTACAAAGAATAAGTCCTGCGGTCGATTTGCTCGACTAAAGGCGGTGTTCCAGCATGGCCGCAGTCAAATGACTGAAACAAGTAAAAGAGTAAAACAATTCTTAATATTTGGTTTCAAATTTTGGTACAAAGCCAGCATGTTCGGAGGAGTGTGTAAGTCGATTACATTGACCCCCAGTGCTCAACTGGTACTTATTTTAACGACCCGAAAGGATGAAAGACAAAGTTGACCTAGGTGGAATTTGAACTCAGAATGTAAAAACGGATGAAATGTCGCTAAGCATTTTGCCCGGTGTGCTAACGATTCTGCCAGCTCTCCATCCAAACAATTACTGATTATATTTAATTATAAAAATATAATGGGATTTTTTTAAAAAACTTCAAATGGCTATGAGGAGGGGCCAGTAGTGTAAAAATGGAATGAAAAGGGTCCAGTGGCGAAAATTGGTTGAGATTCACTGGCGTAGAACATCGATTTTCAACCTTTTTATTTTTTTCAGTCCAAGACACACCGAATACGGTGCAAAAACTGTTTATGTATATCATAAGCTTTTTAAAAGCGATATTACACACACACACATACACATACACGCGCGCGCATACATGGACTGAACGCATGCGCACAATTATATATGCATATGAAAAACAGGCGCACACTAAAAGGTAATGAAGTACACATACACTTTGTGTAGTTAAGTAGCATGCTCACTACTACATGAATGCAAATTTCTCTCTATACAACACATAGGCATCTTTGCACACGTTAACCAATTCAGATTATTATCCCCCGCCCAAGAACTGCCTCGATAAAGATTTGCCACTTTCTTTATTCTGCCTAGAAAAAATATATATTTTCTACTCTAGGCACAAGGCCCGAAATTTTTTTGCGGGGGGGGGGGG
>NC_068983.1:73341832-73347025 GCF_001194135.2 Octopus bimaculoides
GGGGGGGGGGGGGGGCAGTCGATTAGATCGACCCCGGTACGAAACTAGTAGTTAATATATCGACTCCGAAAGGATGAAAGGCAAAGTCGACCTCGGCGGAATTTGAACTCAGAACGTAACGGCAGACGAAATACCACTAAGCATTTCGCCCGGCATGCTAACGTTTCTCTCCAACTCGCCGCTTTCTAGGAAATATATATCAGAGACACACACACACGGTACATACATATATGCACACACTAGCGTACCTAGGGGGGGGGGGACAGTAGGGGCGGTCCGCCCCGTGTGACACTTTTAAAGGGGAGGTACTTTTGGGTCTGCTGTAGGCAATATGTGTTTTTTTTTTTTTTGTGGTGCCCCCGGGAGGGGGGGGCAACGGAAGGGCTACCTCGGGCGGAACACACTCTAACTACGCTAGTGCGCATGCACATATACTCACATTCAAGCTCTCTTATCTTTTACTTGTCACTTGTTTCAGCCACTAGATTGCGGCCATGCTGGGGCACCGCCTTGAAGGGCTTACTCGAACATATCAACCTTAGTACTAGCTTGATACTTATTCTAAGACTTTTTTGCCGAACCGCTAAGTTACAGGGATGTAAATAAACATTGGGTAGGACAAACACATACACAAAGATACACGCATATAAATACATACGTATATGTGTGTGTGGTGTACATATATACACACACATACGATGGGTTCCTTTCAGTTTCCGTCCACCAAATCATAAGGAAATGGTCGGCTCGAGGCTATAGCGAAAGACACTCGCCCAAGGTGCCACGCAATGAGACTGAACCCAGAACCATGTGGTTGAGAAGCAAGCTTCTTACCACACAGCCACGCCTGTAATTTCTTTTTAAAATTAGCAGAAAGGGCTGTGGGTTGGCAGAATTGTTGGGCAAAATGCATTGCTGCATTTGCTCCGGCTCTTTATGTCTGAACTTTAAACCCCACCTCGATCAACTTTGCTATTTTGTGAATTAACCTTCCATACAAAATTGCGTACTGAGGTCGACACACGGATACATATGATAATGGTTTCAAACTTTGGAATAAGGCCAGGAATTTTTAATGGAAAAGGCGTAACTCGATCACATCGACCCAGCACAGAAACTGATACTTTATTTTATCGACCTCGAAGGGATGAAGGGCTAAGTTGATCTCGGCAGGATTTTCACTCAGAAGGTAAAGAATCGGAAGAAATGTCGGTGAGCAGTTTGTCCGACTTGCTAACGATTCTGCCAGCTGGCTGCTTTATGTAGTGATCCACAACCACCGGACTACGGATAGGTATCGAGCCGCACAGAAAAAATACATACTCTTACTTGTTTCAGTCATTTGACTGCGGCCATGCTGGAGCACCGCCTTTATAGTCGAGCAAATCGACCCCAGGACTTATTCTTTGGATGCCTAGTACTTATTCTATCGGTCCCCTTTGCCGAACCGCTAAGTTACGGGGACGTAAACACACCAGCATCGGTTGTCAAGCAATGCTGGGGGTGGGACAAACAGACACAAACACATATATACATATATATATATATACATATACGACGGGCTTCTTTCAGTTTCCGTCTACCAAATCCACTCACAAGGCTTTGGTCGGCCCGAGGCTATAGTAGAAGACACTTGCCCAAGGTGCCACGCAGTGGGACTGAACCCGGGACCATGTGGTTGGTAAGCAAGCTACTTACCACACAGCCACTCCTGCGCCTATATATTATTATCACGGTTTGAATGCTTTTGCATTATATATGTGCGTGATCCCCCTCGGTCCGTGGTACAAAAAGTTGGTGACCGTTGGCCTTACGGATACATTAGATAGTATAGTCCAACATATATTAAGGACATAATGGTAACAACTAGAAGGGGACCCCCCACAAACACACACACAAGGAACCCCTCCCGGACTATGTGAATGAGAGGAAGACCATGGAGGAATTTCAAAATAGCGTAGGGCACAGCATCAAGTTGTAAAATGCACTTTAAATGAACAATACTTAATAGGGTTTTCGATATTGTATTTGTTTTAATTTTTCAAAGATACGTGATGATGTTTTTTTTAATTATTATGCTCATTTTTGTGATTGGGGTTATTATATAATTAATGTGATATTTTACATCTCAGAGAAGTGTTCATAAACTACAAATAATAGTAAAAATTATGATTTAAAAATTCCTTGTATTTTTGTCTTCGGGGTTTGTTCCCTACACTCCAGCTAGAATACCTTTCATTGGATATCATATGGCTGACCAGAAGCTAAGTTACAACACATTTACGCAAAATCAATCTCCCTGGCGGTCAATATTTTGCAAGTCCATAAAATAAGTTTAATCCAATGCTCCCCACCCCTGCCGCCTCTTATAGTCATTTGGTCATTTCGCTCCTATCACGTTATTCCAACTCAGATGTGTGGTGGATACTGAAGGTTGCTAACATGTAAATAGTGAAAGCGACTTTTTTTTTTCGATTACTTGGGAAATGATCTACGTATACCAACATGTGTACGTATACCACGTTCATACATTCACGCATATAAATACACACGTTCACACACACACACACACACACACACACACACACACACACATATATATATATACATACAGACATTCCCTCCGTCCATACATACATACACATATCAAAACTACAAGTAAATAAACAAAGGGACATAATATTTATAGTATTTAATGTTATTCGTTCCAACACTAACAATTCTGATTGCACTTTAACATCGTTATTCCTCCACCCCACCCCACCCAGTGGCTTCGAGGATGTGATTATCTCGGAAATACTGATATCATTAGAGTAGTTAACCTAATCCGTCTTAATTTCCAAGACCACACAGTCAGGAAGCAAAAAGAAAAGAAAAGCATTTTCTCTTGCCCAAGTCGTTGAAGAAGTCACAGATTGTGTGACGAAAGAACTTTGACGGACAAATAAAATTAACAAAAAATAATACTAATAAAACTAAGGCGAAAAGTATTTTCCTTTTCAGCGTGTTAATTCATAAGGCGACGGATTCTTCAAACCAAGCCAACCGACATGCAAACCTAAAGGGTAGACCAAGAACGAGACGGTTGGAATCCAGCTGGAAAGTTTAAGAACGGTTGCTTCTGACTGAACCCTTTGCAGAAGGTTTCTGAGGACTCTTATCCCCATGACCCTCTCGGCAATAGTGGGGCAGGGATGGACGAATGGATTTATATAATCTGCCACGATGAGATTTACCATTCCTATTTGCCTTTATTGTTGTTGTTGGCACTCCGTCGCTTACGACGTCGAGGGTTCCAGTTGATCCGATCAACGGAACAGCCTGCTCGTGAAATTAACGTGCAAGTGGCTGAGCACTCCACAGACACGTGTACCCTTAACGTAGTTCTCGGAGATAATCAACGTGACACAATGTGACAAGGCTGGCCCTTTGAATTACAGTCACAACAGGAAGTAAGAGTGAGAGAAAATTGTGGTGAAAGAGTACAGCAGGGTTCGCCACCATCCCCTGCCGGAACCTCGTGAAGCCTTAGGTGTTTTCGCTCAATAAACGCTCACAACGCCCGGTCTGGGAATCGAAACCGCGATCCTATGACCGCGAGTCCGCTGCCATAACCACTGGGCCATTGCGCCTCCACATTTGCCTTTATATATAGTGGCCTTCCGACGATTCTTTGGTTGGAGGAACTTCCTTACTAGTTCGCTTCGCAGCCACATAGTTTCGGGTTCGGCCACACTGCAAGACATTGGGGCAAATATCGATTATTTATAGCCCAAGGGTTGACCAATGGTTTGCGAGTAAATTAGGTAGATGGAAACTGCGTGGAATCCTGTCGTATATTTGTGTGTGCGCTCGCGTACATCGTCGTGGAATAAAATTTTTTAAAAACATATTACACATGGAGGAAAATTGATTTCTTACCATGCCTTATAATAATAATGATGAGAAAGTCATAAAAATTAAGAATTTCTATTTTAAAAAAACCCTTCATTTCTATAATATATATACTCATGGTCCACGGTTAGGTAAGTTTCATAGAGTTAGGCAATTTAGACCTTAATGCTAGGCAAATTGGGACTTAATATACATAATACAGAAATTTAAGTTTTTTTGATAAAAAATCTTAATTTTTATGACTTTCTCATCATTATTATTATTATAAGACATGGTAGGAAATCAATTTTCCACCATACTCTCTCTCTCTCTCTTTTTACCCTTTTACTTGTTTCAGTCATTTGACTGCGGTTATGCTGGAGTACCGCCTTTGGTCGAGCAAATCGACCGCAGGACTTATTCTTTGTAAGCCTAGTACTTATTCTATCGGCCCCTTTTGCCGAACCGCTAACTTACGGGGACGTAAACACACCAGCATCGGTTGTCAAGCGATGTTGGGTGGACAAACACAGACACCCAAACACACACACATATATATACATATACATATATACGTCGGGCTTCTTTCAGTTTCCGTCTACCAAATCCACTCACAAGGCTTTGGTCATCTTTAGGCTATAGTAGATAACACTTGCTCAAGGTGCCACGCAATGGGATTGAACCCGGAACCATGTGGTTGGTAAGCAAGCTACTTACCACACAACCACTCTTGCGCCTATGTGTAATATTTTTTAAGGGTGGGATGTAAAAAAGGAGGTCTTTCTGTGTTCATTTCTTGACCATCAGTGTAGGTTTGTTTACGTCCCATAATATAGCGTGTCGGCAAAAAAGAGAACTATTTCCTAGAACAAGTACCAGACTTAAAATAGGCCTAGGGAGTTTAAATTAAATTCTTTAATGCTTTGCCCCAAGTAAAAAAAAAAAAGCCTTTACGTGGTAGATCGATCTGCTAGAAATAGCAGTCTAATATCTTTTAAATCACATCTTACATAAAGATAGGGTACGTTGTATAGTCATTTAAAATATTACTCTTTTACTTTGCGGCCATGCTAGAGCACCACTTTTAGTCGAACTGATCGACCCCAGGACTCATTCTTTATACGCCTAGTACTTATTCTATCAGTTTCTTTGGTTAATATATGTATATGTGTGTGTGTGTGTGTGTGTGTGTGTGTGTGGTAAGTAGCTTGCTTACGAACCACATGGTTCCGGGTTCAGTCCCACTTGGGCAAGTGTCTTCTACTATAGCCTCGGGCCGACCAAAGCCTTATGAGTGGATTTGGTAGACGGAAACTGAAA
>NC_068983.1:73347035-73354812 GCF_001194135.2 Octopus bimaculoides
TACTATAGCCTCGGGCCGACCAAAGCCTTATGAGTGGATTTGGTAGACGGAAACTGAAAGAAGCCCGTCGTATATATGTGTATATATATATATGTATGTATGTGTGTGTGTATATATGTTTGTGTGTCTGTTATAGCCCCCCCCCCAACATCGCTTGACAACCGATGCTGGTGTGTTTACGTCCCCGTAACTGAGCGGTTCGGCAAAAGAACCCACAGAATAAGTACTAGGCTTACAAAGAATAAGTCCTGGGGTCGATTTGCTCGACAAAAGGCGGTGCTCCAGTTTGGCCACAGTCAAATGACTGAAACAAGTAAAAGAGTAAAAGAGAATAAAGGGGCGATTAGAATTAATCAACAATACCTTAAAAATGGTAGCATTAAAAATAAAATACAGAATGGTCTCAACTGGAATCTCTTACATTATAAGTCTATTACATCAGAACAAAGTGGAGCTCAACAAATAAAATAAATATACACAGAAATAAACGCATACACACACACTCACACATATATGCACACACCTAAACCCATAAGAACAAAATACTTTGCATTCCAAAGGTATTGAGTTCCGCCTTGCATTTTGGATTCCCTAATCATTTAATAAGGTATATCTAATATTCCAGCATGGCCACAGTCAAATGACTGAAAGAAGAAGAAGAATAAAAGAATGCCCGCTTTACGGAGGCACGTAACATGCATGCAATACTGCAACGGGAAAAAAGATTTCAAATTGACTTCTATGTAACACAGAAACCGTCGGTCGGGTGGGTAAGTTTCGGAATCTCACACGACAAAGTTTGGAATGACTTTGGTCATTGGTCTGCTCAGGCGGAACTGACCCGTGGCTGTGTGGTAAGAAGTTTGCTTCCCAGCCACTTGGTTCCAGGTTCAGTCTAACTGCATGGGCAAATGTCTTCTGCTATAGCCTCGAGCCGACCAAAGACTTGTGAGTGAATCTGGTAGATGGAAACTGAAAGAAGCCCGTCGTATGCGTGTGTCCCACCACTGCTTGACAAACAGGTGTCGGTGTGTTTACGTCCTCGTAACCTAGCGGTTCGGCACAGGAAGACAATAAAGTACCAGGCTACCAAAAAAATAGTACTGGGGCCGATTCATTCGACTAGAAATTCTTCAAGGCCGTGCCCCAGCATGACCACAGTCTAATGACTGAAACAAGTAAAGGACAGAAAGGTAAAAGCAACAAAACTTACCGGTCAGGAGAATTTGCAAAAGCTATGGTCACAGCCCAACACACACACACACATACACATATATATAAACACACATATACACATACACTGGTCATAACCTCTGCAGGCCGTCCCTGAAGGGTAGTTTTGTTGCTGTTATTGTTTAAAACCGAACTAGCTCCGAACGAACAGATCCTAATCAATCAAGCCAGATTAAGCATTACCAAAATATTTCCTTTTCTATTTTACTTAAGACAGTAAGCTTTGTGATTTGAGGGAGATTTAGCTGCTATTTCTAGCAGGAGGAGCGACCCCGAAGAGATTCCCTCGCTGACACGATATTGTTTAGTCTCATGTCAGTCAGCCCTGATCGAGCAGATCCATTATCACATGCATTCCAGCCATGGCCATCCATTCATTATGACGACCACTACACTATCTTGGGGCGTCCTGAGGGATGGCCTAGATAGATATAGATAGATACACAATCTTAATGTTCTTCCCATTTTTAAGAGAAAGGGCTGTCATTTGAAAGATTTGGTTGCTATTTCTTGCAAGACGAGTGACCACATTGAAGTTTCCTCGTTGCTGTTACTTAGACACAGGACGTAGCAGAGCTGGCAAAATCGTAAGCATACCGGTCAAAATGCTTAGCGGCATTTCTTCCGGCCTTACGTTCTGAGTTCGAATGCCGCCGAGCTCGACTTTGCGTTTCATCCTTCTGGGGTCGATAGAATAAATATCAGTTAAGCACTGAGATCGGTGTAATCGTCTAACCCCCAAGCATCGTACCCATCCATATTAAAATTATTTAGCGACGGGCTGCTCTGGAAAGACAGACCTATGATCAATGGATATTCCAACCGAGACTATCACCTCTTTTCCCTATATGAAAGGAAACCAGACCACATTAATCAACGCTTTTTGTTGAAGACGGTAGTGTGTGTGTATGTGTGATATGGGGAAGATTTGGTTGATAGTTCTAATAGAGTGTATGACCACATAGTGGCACGCTCCCCCCATCGTTCCAGTAAGGTGAGGTGAATGCAAACGATTTTTTTTTCCTTGATCATGGATTGGAGCGAGGGATTCTCTACGGATTAGGTGCTGGAGAGCAAAGATTAGGCGATGTGCTTGTCGAAAGTCAGATACAGTTGGATGGCAAGTAGTTGAAGCAAGGTGTCCTCTGTATGTGTGTGTGTAAAAGAGGGGGGAATGTGTTTAAGAATATGAGAGAATATATGAATGGATGTGTGGAGGGGAAAGTGTGTGAATGTATGATAGTGTGCGAAAATGTGAACAAAAACTGTTTTAATGTTATGAGTATGCATGAAAATGTATATGCATAGTAATGCATGTGTGAATGTATAAGTGTATATATGTGTGTACGTATGTATATACGAATAAGTGTGTGATTGCATATCTGTGACTGTGGGTGTATGAATGTGTGCATGTGTCTGCGGGTGGTATAATAGTTTTGACATTCGTTACATGTGCAATACAAAAAGCTTCATTTTAAGGGTACAGATTAAAATTTTAGTGGTATACAGTAAGTAGGAGGTTAACGTTTAAGGTTAGCTGTCACAGTTACAGGTAGTAAATGTTTTCACGAAGGCATATTTTGTTTACTAACAATATTTATTTTTCTCAATGTACAATAAACACACGGACAAGTTGATAGTGCGTTTATCCGACGTAACTTCTTTACCGCTAGTAGCTCGACCCGCTAGAAAAAGCAGTCAAATCTCTCCTCAAATGTCATCCTACCGTTTTAAAATAGGAAGGATAGTATGGGGGTAATGTAGTCTTTCATATACAAGATGAGGTGGTCATGACTGGAATGATTTTGATCAAAAGTTCTGCTCGATCAGATTTGACCTGGGGCTAAACAAGAAAAACGGAAGGACATTGTGTAATGTAGTCCCAAAGACACAAAAGATGAGATGGCTACGGTTGGAATGCTTTTCATGCAGAAGGTATGCTAAATTAAATAATCGAAAAAAGGAGCTGCGTTTCGTGTCACGCCACCGACACTGCATTTGTGTCTCTGACGTTCAGACAACTTTCGTTGAATCATCTACCAAACTGTAAATAGGTACCATGCTGCGTCGTGTATATGGTTCCTCACTGCATCACAGCGAGATAACATCATTCACGAATGCCTGTTTGTTTTTTTCCTCGTTATTTACAAAGCAGGGTGCCGGAACACTCATTCCAGCGTATCAACCGAAATCTTCGGTGGTTATGGCCCATCAACATGATGTTTGGATATATATAAGGAAAGAATTTTAATAAGGAGGGTTATAAGCATCGCAAGTTGCAGTCGCTTGGAATTGAAACCAAGTCTTATACTTCTCTACTCCTCACAGCTCTCCAATATCTAACGTGGAAACCACTTTGTAGTCGTCAAATCTGCTAGAAATAACAGCCAAATCACCCGGAAATAAACTACCGTCTTGAATAAGGAAAGGACTTATTAGACATTAAAAAGATGGCATGGTGGTGGTTAGGATGGTGACTTTTATATACGTCTTGCTCGATTAGGGCTGACCTGGGGCTAAACAATAACACTGGCTTCTCAACGCAACTGTATGTACATGCTTTGCAGACAGAAAAACTAAAGAAGCCTTAGGAATTATTTGTAACAGATAACAGTGTAGTGATACGATCACATTGATGGATTAATTTACAGGCAGATAAAACACACACAAACATACATCCACACACATTTTATATATATAACGTACGGACCTTGAGTTACTGTTACTTCGGCTAAATATTAATAAAAATATACATATTCTTATATTTTGTGTTCTATTTCTCCTATTTGCCTCAACATAACTATATATGTATATATACACACATACATATATGTATATATTGAACAGTATACGTAAGCGCTTTCGTAAACACACGGCTTAGGAATGAACTCTCGATACAACTATGTATACAAAAAGGTAGCAACAAGAGTTTGAAAGCTATTTAGTGAATTTGAACTCAATGCGAATAACATGAAAATATCAGCAACATATGTATCCTTACAGAATAATACATGTATTATGTACATATCATGTATCCTTTGTGTTCTTTTATTAACCGTGCATCCTAGTATATAGATACAAACGCTACACAACACCCTTCTCTTTCATATTGAACACAACAACGATATGTAAATATCCGGATTTCATTGAAATACAACTCACTTTTGCTATGACGTGTGTGTATGCGTGTTTATGAGTGTATATATGTGTGTATTAAAATAAATATATACATAATATAGAGATACACGATACATAGTCTGCTATATCATAGATACATGAACAAATAATAAATATATATATATATATATCATGTGTGTTTGTGTGTGTTTTGTAAAGTTGAAACAAAGATTAAAATCAACTTACCAGCAAACAAATGACCAACAACAACGAATACATTTTTTTCGTTTTGTTTTCGCTTTGTTGTTTGTTCTTATTAAGGACGTATTATTTCTTTTTAAGAGTGCTCCGTGTTCGTTCGGGTAGGTGTGTAACAGAGGTATGTACGTGTGTGTAGTGTTGATCTGTTTGAAAAGCTGGGACTTTCTGCACCGGTGGAAATTGTCCCAGTCTTGACTTCACGGCTTAGTGAAGAAAGAAACCAACACTACGTTTGTACATATGTTTGTATGCCGCATATTATATATGTTATGTATAATATATACGTCTGTTAGTATGCGTTATATCTTTGTATACATGTAGGCATGTATTAACGTATATTATTAACCATTAAAGGTTGTGTTATTGTTATTATTTGCTTCTTATTCTGCTTTTTTATTTTTACCCCCTTTTTCTGTTTTTTTTTTAATCCCCGTTTCCCCCCCTCGAAAAAGTGAAGCTAAACCTCTAGCGGCAATAAAGTTTGCCCAGGAAAGAAATGAAAGCGCAGCCGACCCAAAACTCTCCCTCCTCAATGACTAGGCGGAGAGATAACGACAGACTGACAGGAACAGACAGAAATATATACGGAGAGAGAGAGAGAAACACACACATAGAAAACAAGAGAGAGAGAGAGGCGCTTTGAGAAAGACAGAAAGAAACAGCCAGATTCAAAGAGATTGAGTGATAGATAGATAAAAACTAAGAGAGAAAGATAGATAGAGAGAGTAAAAGTGAATAAGAGAGTACTTTTATTTCTTTAGCCGTTTATGACTTTTATTTATTTTTATTTTTTTGACAACACACCGCAAACTATTCTCTTCTCGTCTCTTCGGTTCTCTCAAACTCTTTCATCTAATGTTTTTTTTTCTCTTTCTCTTTCTTGTTTGCTTCCTTCCGCTCTTTCTACTTTCTTCCACTCTCTCTCTTGCACATTTTCCTTTGCGATCTCTCTCATACACGTACACAAACGCGCAGCACACACAAACGCACGTACACACAATCTTTATTAGCTGGAAATTTTAGAGTTACTCAAGATCCTAGAGCTTCATTCCAAGTCCACCACCACATGCGTGCATAGATACATGGTGTATTCACACACACACACACACACACACACACACACACACATGCATGTATGTATATATTCAGGTATGTGTATGTGTGTGTGTTTATGTATATTTTGCTTTACAGTTCTTATCGCGTTTAAAAATCTAACTGTACGATGCAGGCATGGCTGTGTGGTAAACAAGTTCGCTTTGCAACATCTTGGTTTTATGTTCAATCCCAGAGCCCGTGATACCATGTGGTGAGGTTCTTCTTATACCTTATGAATGAAATTTGGTTGAACGAGAAATGGTAACGAAACCGGATCTACATATATACATACATATGTATACGAGTACGCATGTATGTATTGTTTGTGTGTAGAGGCGCAATGGCCCAGTGGTTAGGGCACCAGACTCGCGGCCGTAGGATCGCGGTTTCGATTCCCAGACCGGGCGTTGTGAGTATTTATTGAGCGAAAACACCTAAAGCTCCACGAGGCTCCGGCAGAGGATGGTGGCGAACCCTGCTGTACTCTTTCACCACAACTTTCTCTCACTCTTACTTCCTGTTTCTGTTGTACCTGTATTTCAAAGGGTCAGCCTTGTCACACTCTGTGTCACGCTGAATCTCTCCCCGAGAACTACGTTAAAGGTATACGTGTCTGTGGAGTGCTCAGCCACTTGCCAGTTAATTTCACGAGAAGGCTGTTCCGTTGATCGGATCAACTGGAACCCTCGTCGTCGTAACCGACGGAGTGCCAACAACATTGTTTGTGTAAACATATGTGCATGTCTATGCTTATTTTGTTTATACTCAGTAACTTAGCAGTTGGGCGGGTCACAAGAACCGATAGCATAGTCACTAGATTTGAAAATAAGTACTGCGGTCAAAGATGACCGGTGTCCAAGCCATAGCTACAGCCCAGAGCCTGGCGCTAGAAAAAGAACAATAGCCATGTAACTATGCACGTGCTGTTGGTGATATTTTGCCTTCTCTGAACTTTTCTGTTTTCCTTTCTGACGAAGAGCTATGCTCGAAACGTCAAAAGCTCTCTCTTTTTACCGAGCATCAAACCAATAGATTCCATGTGCACGTCCTCTTGTTTTGTTATTGCTATTTTTAATGTTCGATTTGGCTATGTGTGTGTGTGTGTGTATACATATATGTATGTGTGTGAGTGTGTGTGTGTGTATATACATATATATATGTGTGTGTGTGTGTGTGTGTGTGTGTGTGTGTGTGTTCCTTACCACAGCTTGACAATCGGTGCTGGTATATTTGTGTCTCCTTAACTTAGCGGTTCGGCCGAAGAGACCGATAGAATAAGTACCAGACTTCAAAAAATATGTATTGAGATCAATCTGTTCCACTAAATCCTTCAACTGAATTTCTGGATTGCTTAATTTCTGTCAACGAAAGTGAGTCATAAGGCTTGGGTTGGCTCGAAGTTATCGTAAAGAGTGGGCTCGAACTCGATTCCTCATAATGACAAAAAGAACTCCTTAACCACTCAGCTTTACTTGTGCTCGCATGCATACACACACAGACACAAACGCGCACATACACATATACAGAAAGAGAGAGAGAGAGAGAGAGGGAGAGAGAGAGGGAGAGAGAGAGAGAGAGAGAGAGAGAGAGAGAGAGAGAAAGGATAGAAGAGAGAAAGAGCGATAGGCATGATTAATCTGTAGAGCAAATGGAGTGTATTTATATTTGTGATATTTGAACTGTTTCTGTAGTTCAACAGACTTTCTTTACAGTCCCGCTGATGAAGGTATCACATGTCCATATAGTTCTATGAAAGACCGACTGCTAGAAATACGATTGTGTCGCTGAAGATATAGATATACTATGTGCTTATTTCAATATGTTGCTTCAACTGTCACTTCGTCATGACTGTATGTGTTCTTTTATTCTTTTACTTGTTTCAGTCATTTGACTGCAGCCATGCTGGAGCACCGCCTTTAGTGGAGCAAATTGACCCCAGAACTTATTCTTTGTAAGCCAAGTTACGGAGACGTAAACACACCACTAGCGGTTGTCAATCGATGTTGGGGGGGGGGACAAACACACACACAAATATATAAAATACACACACACACACACACACACACACACA
>NC_068983.1:73355452-73356650 GCF_001194135.2 Octopus bimaculoides
TATATATATATAGATATATATATAGATAGATAGACAGGTGTGTGTGTGTGTGTGTGTGCAAGCATTGAGGTGAGACAAAAGTGTTGCAATATTTGTATACGTGCTCGTTTGTCACCTTTATATCACGTGACCGAAGCCGTTCAAGCCGTGGAAGGTACCCGTTGAGATTGATAGTACCGTGATAATTGGTGCGTTGACTCGTATGTGACTAGGAAGCCAAACAGATGAACGTGCAACGTAGCCTAATTCGAGAGCTTATGCTTTACGAGTTCCACCTAGGCCATAACGCAACGGAAGCAACCAAAAACATTTGTTGTGCGAAAGATGACGGCACAGTTGACTACAGTACAATAACCTAATGGTTCAAAATATTTCGCTCGAGTTGCAAGAACCTCGGCGATCAGGCAACGTCGGGTGGGCCTAAAATCGTGGTTTTCGAGGCAGTGCTCCAAGCCATAAAAGCAAATCCAGCAGTAACACTCAGGGAGTATCAGGTGAACTCTGCATCTCACGCATGTATCTTACTGTGCGGCAAAAACAAACGGCACTGGTTTACAGAAATTGAGTTCTTCTGCAGCAAGACAACGCAGGACCTTATACTGCTCCAACGATCCAGAATAAACTCGAATGACAAGAACTGGTATCAGCGTAGGATCGATCAAAGAACTGATAGAAAAGTGGCTTCAGCCGGTGAAACGCAATGGCTTCTTCTCTGAATACGAGACTGCTTTTGTTGTAACGATCCCGAAAACTAATAAGTTAACAAAATATTGCAAAATTTCTGACTCAACGCAGTATATATATATATGAGATGTCTGAGGGCTATAGTTGGTGTGACACGGATGGACAGGATGAGGAATGAGGAGATGCGAAGGCGAGCAGGAATGAGAGAAAAACTAACAACCAAAATGGATAGACGAATGTTGAGGTGGTTTGGCCACATGGAGAGGATGGATGAGGAGTGGATGGATGGAGTGAGGAAAGCTTTAGTGGTTAGAGGTGTTAGTGAGAGAGGCAAGAAAGTTTATGAATGATGGGAAAGCTTGGAGAGTTTGTGGACGGATGAGTGAATTTGATCTTGCTCAAAGGGGTACGGAATCAGGATGATGCAGCGGAATTAAACCAGTATATGCTGTCGGGCCTCACTGCTGATATTGGGAGTTGCGTTCTATGCCTTGACCCGAGCATAGAACAAGGC
>NC_068983.1:73357165-73364696 GCF_001194135.2 Octopus bimaculoides
TTCGCCAATGTCATTTTTGTGATGTGTAGTCAGGCGTTGTCTTGCAATAAAATAAGAGTAGATCTGTTGACTAATCTTGGCTGTTCTTTTGTAAGTTTCTGCATCATTTGGTCCAGTTGGCTGCAGTATACTTCGGTCGTGATTGGTGAGCCAGGTTTAACGAAATCATAATGGATCGCACCTGCGCCAGACCACTAAACACACACCATCAGCTTCTTTTGATGAATTTTGCTTTTTGGACTGTGTTTTGGTGGCGCGTCTTTGTCCAACCATTGTACTGAACGTTTACAGTTGTTGTATGGATCCATTTCTCATCACATATTACAATTCGATTAAAAAATGATTCATTTTTGTGACGAGAAAGTAGCATAATTCAGGCTTCCAAACATTGCTGTTTCTGATTTTCATTGAGTTCACGTGGAACCCACTTATCCAACTTTTTCACTTTACTGATTTGAACTAGATGTTGCTTGCTAACACCAAACAACAAATATAATTCACGGGCACTTTGAGATGGATCTGACTCGACGGTGGCTTTCAGTTCGTCATTATCCACTTTTGTTTCTGGTCGACTGCGTTGCTCATTTGTGAGGTTAAAGTTACCAGAACGAAAATTTGCAAACCAATTTGATACTATCTACTGTGTAATAACATTAGAATGAAATACTCCATTAATATTCCGAGGTGTCTGTGATGCTGTATTTCCAAGAAAGAACTCATATTTCAAAACTGTACGAATTCCCGACTTATCCATCTCTAAACAAAAATAGCAAAAAACAATTTATAAATACTTTATAAAGCGCAAAATGAGTTAGAATAAAGAAATAGATGTGTCAGCTTTCTAACAAAAAATATTGTCAAAATATAATAATGGCGCAAAATGAACAGCTGTCAAAGCGGCCTAATATATATATATATATATATGTGTGTGTGTGTGTGTGTGTTTGTATTTATCTGTGTATGTGTCTATCTATCTATCTATCTATCTATCTATCTATCTATCTATCTATCTATCTATCTATCTATCTCCTATGTTCCTGCCTTTAGGCTTTCACTTCATACATGCCAGCTCAATTTGATTCATTCTCAGTCGAGAAACACCTGTTGTTATATTCTTGTTTGTATTCGTAATTGTAATATGTTCTCTGTTTTTTGTCTTTGTTGCCGTACACATTTGCTAGTTTCTCACAAAATATCTAATGCTCTTAGATTGAACTTTTTTCAGGGCAACCACATAGAATTGTCTCAAGTGTAACTGCCCGAAACAGTAAGAACATCTGGTATCTTGACTGAAGAAAGAAGGCCACGAATGACCCGTCCTTTTTCCCCCTATCCTTTTAATTGTTGTTTCTCCTGTCCACCTTTGTATCGTATATCTGTCCTAATGTTTTATTGTCCTCTATTGCGTTTTTGTTCCATTATAAATATATATATATATATATACTCTCAATGGACTAACTGAGTATATATATATATATATATATATATACTCAATGGACCAAATGACTAAACCAATCAGTGAACGAACTTATAATGACTATCGAAACAACTGAAAGTCGAATTTACGACAATAAAAGAATATATAATGACCATTATTTATGCATTGGCTTCTGTGTGTGTGTTTGTGTGTGTGTGTGTGTGTGTGTGTGTGTGTGTGTGTGTGTGTGTGTGTGTGTGTGTGTGTGTGTGTGTGTGTGTGTTAATGCCACATCGCCCGAAGAAATGAACCCATGAATATGAACCCGATGTCAATGGGTACTACGGACTGTACCCTAATCATCCCAGGAATACAGACTATGATCATAAGAAACATGTGATTTGTAGAAACGTGCGTAGCGATGCGTTAAGATATTTATAAATTCCATCCACAGATTATTATTATTACTATTATTAGTATATATATATATATATATATTAAAAGAGGATAACTGTGAACAAGTTTCGGTAAAATTGGAGCTCATCAGTTAAATGTAGTTTACTTAAGCCAATCCAAACGGCTATGGTTGTATTATTAATGACATAACGTAAGGGGAATAACTCAGTGAGCCAATAGCATGAATTAGTTTACGTACTAATTCAAATATATATATATATATGAATTAATCCCAAATTTTATTTAATTTGCTTTGCGAGAGCAGCTGTTTTATCGAAAGTGTATATTGTTGTTAAATGCTAGAAATACAAGAATAGAAAAACAGCCAACAACTGATGAAGGGTCGTTCTTTATGTTGTTTGTCTTGTTTTCGATTTGTGTCTTTCGTTGTTCGAAAAAATAGTTCATATTCCATGTACTCGTACTTCGTATTTTTTGTTGTACACGTTTCGTGACGTCCTGTGCCCACATATGCATACTTGTGTTCTACTATAGCCCCTTGCAAACCAATGCCTTGTGAGTAATTTGGTAGACGGAAACTTTAGAAAACCGCCTCTCGCGCGCGCGTTGTGTTGTGTGTGTGTGTGTGTGTGTGTGTACAGATAGAGATATGGGAGTATTAAAACAATTCGTGAAAGAAGACAAACGTATACATGTACATAAACATATCCTCTTTCAACATTTGCTTTCATTCTCTCCTCCCCACCCTCTTGGTCTTTCCCTCTCTTCGTCGTTTTTTCTCTCTTCCCTCACATTTTCTACTCGTTACCTTTTCCTTTCATTCTCCCCCCCTTTCTTTCTGCATTTTTCTTTCTACACGTGTTCTTGAATTTCTCGGCATCTCCTCTCGCAGCCTGTCATCTAATCCATCTTGTAATAATCATACATAAGGGTTTGTTCGTGTGGGGGATAACATAAACATGATATCTTAAATATATATGGATCGTTTCATACCCGAAGATTTTCTTCGCTGACAAACCAAGAACGTGAATATTCTTGTTACATCGAAAAATTACCACCGTACATTTTATTTAACTGATCAAGGAGGAGGAATGGGAATAAATGATTGGAGTAGTTATGAAGAGGTGTTATGCAAATGAGAGAAATTTGTTTAATTTTACTTTAAGCTAATAAATATTTTTCTTTTAAACAATTAGTATTCATTTCATCGTGGAGGCGCAATGGCCCAGTGGTTAGGGCACCGGACTCGCAGTCGTAGGATCGCGGTTTCGATTCCCAGACCGGACGTTGTGAGTATTTATTGAGCGAAAACACCTGAAGTTCCACATGGCTCCGGCAGGGGATGGTGGCGAAGCCTGCTGTACTCTTCCACCACAACTTTCTCTCGCTCTTTCTTCCTGTTTCTATTGTACCTGTACTTTAAAGGGCCAGCCTTGTCACTCTGTGTCACGCTGAATCTCCCCGAGAACTACGTTAAGGGTACATGTGTCTGTGGAGTGCTCAGTCACTTGCACGTTAATTTCACGAGAAGGCTGTTCCGTTGATTGGATCAATTGGAACCCTCGTCGTCGTAACCGACGGAGTGCCAACCAATTCATTTCATCATTTTAGTACGAGGACCAAAAAACTAATTTAAACTATAATTATTATTTGTACGCCATATTTCTTGATATTAACCCTGGTGGCAAAAGAAGACTTACCAGATTTAACTGTCATACGACAGGTATCACTCTAGTGCACACGCTATACGCATAAATGCACTGGTGGTTGTGTTTGTGGTGGGGCAAACGCAGATGCAAAGACACATACACACAAATATATACAACGGGTTTCCGCACAGTTTCCGTCTACCAAATTCGCTCCCAAGGCTGTAGTCGAGTCAGCCTGAGACTATAGTAGAAGAAATTTGCTCAAGGTGTTCCGAGGTGGGACTGAACCTGAAACCAAGTGGTTGCAAAGTCTTAACCACACAGTCATGTCTGTGTGTTTACATATATTTATGCAGAGACAGTTAGAATCCAAATAAATAGATAGAAAACAAAATTTCGGTTGAGAAGATAGATAACAAGAAGAATTAAGGCATGAGCTAGAAGACGGGAGATAATGGAATAAAAGCAAGAATAAAGAAGATAGATTAGAAAAAAAGACAGAAAGAGCAGAAACAAGAATTCTGAAGACAAAATACTTAAGAAATGTGAAAAAAGAAAACAAAACAAAGAAAAAAGTAAGACTATGGGAACAAGAAAAGTAAAGAGGGCAGAAGGTAGACGATGAAAAAGACCGAATAAGACTACGAAAAGACAAGAATACTGAAAAAGAGAAATTTGAAGAGATGATACAAGGAGCGAAAACCGAAGAAGCAAAAATATAGAAGGCAGAAAAAAAGTCAAGCATGTAGAATACAGAAGAAGAAAAAAAAAAAGAATGATATAGATAAAGGACAAACAGACAGAAAAAAATTCTAATTTATGCACAAGGGCAGCAATTTGAAGGAAGGGTGGTTTAGTCGATGCCATTGATCCCAGTACTTGATTGGTACCTTATTTTTTATCGACTCTTGAGTGGTGACAGGCAAAAATGACCTCGGGGAAATTTGAATTGAAACGTAAATTTAAAGGGCCGTAATAAATACCGCAAAGAATTTTAACGATTCTGTCTGTTCGTTGCCCTTTACGAGAAGAAAATTTAAGGAAAGTTCAGCGACACAGAAGCTATTAAAATACATGCCTAACAACTTAATTGGATGTACTTAGGGAAACCAAGTTTTCTGGCATACAAGTCGACGTAATATATAGTGTAAACATTCAAACATGGTCTCTATCTTTCCAAATCCTGCTGCATTTCACATGGAATTTTTGGTCATCCAAAGTCATCTTGGTGTATATGTCGATCCACGTTTTTTGCTTGTAAATTTTTGTCTGAAAAATTCAACTTCTATGCCGAAAAATACGGTAAGCTATCATTTTAATTTGATACATTAGCGCAAGGTGATACACACATAATCACAGATATCCCAGATCACATCCTGAGAAAAATCACTCTGCTGATTGGTAGTATACCTGTAGAGCTTCTACTCTACACACACACTATATATATATATATACACACATTTATGCATCTATGTATATGTGTGTGTGTGAAGGCGCATGGCTTAGTGGTTAGGGATATTCGGCTCATGGTCGTAAGGTTGTGAGTTCGATACCCAGCGGCACGTTGTGTCCTTAAGCAAGGCACGTTATTTTTCGTTGCTCCAGTTCATTCAGCTAGCAAAAAAATGAGTTATACCTGTAATTCAAACTACCAGCCTTATCACATTCTGTGTCACACAGAATCTCCATGAGAACTATGTGAAAGTTACGCGTGTCTGTGAAGTGTTTGTTAATTTCACGATCAAGCTGTTCCGTTGATCGGATCAACTGGAACCCTCGTCGTCGTAACCAACTGTGTACTAGTTTATATACCTACGTTCTTTTCTGTTTTCAATCATTTAAATTCTTCCACTGAATGTAGATAACAAAAACGATGTTTCATTTAAATCTTCCACTGATAGATTGTATTGCAATGTGCGAATTGGTTGATTTCTTTTTCTGGAAAACCTAGTTTATCGAGATTGTCATTTAGGCATTTACTCACAAAACGAAGTGCACCAATTATTATGAGTAAAAATGTGAATTTATAATCTGGATACAGAAGATGGAGCTTTCAAAGCGGTTGTCCGTAGTTATTCTCTTTCCTCTTTGATTTTCAAAGGGATATTCACATCAGCAAAACAGCTGACCTCTATGACGGTACATACTTTTTTTCTTGTCTGTCCCAAACAATAATCTTTTCTACTTTAGGCACAAGGCCTGTAATTTTTTGGGAGGTGGGGCAGTCGATTAGATCGACCCCAGTACGCAACTGGTGCTTAATTTATCGAACCCGAAAGGATGAAAGGCAAAGTCGACCTCGGCGGAATTTGAACTCAGAATGTAGACAGACGAAATACCGCTAAGCATTTCGCCCGACGTGCTAACGTTTCTGCCAGCTTGTCACCTTTTATCCCAAACAATAATATCCGACCTGTTATGCTTACTCTTGACAGAAGTCTTCATGAGAATGTCCTAACAGTAATTCTTGTGTTGATGTTTGTGTATTTATTCAATAATAGAGGGATCTCTACGTTTATTCCAGGACAGTCTTGTTTCAAAAGGTATTGCATATTGTTTTTGTGACAACGTCGTACTGCATAGGGAGATAGTACCTTGATGACATTTTTGGCAGCTGCTAATCACACGTGAGACGTTTTCCACAGAAATATAACAATCTATTTTTCTGGTTGCATGTTTGGGCGCCAAGGGCTTTGTTGTCTCTTTTGTTTATTAGGTATTTCATAGCAATCTCCTGATCTTGGATTGCAAATGCATAACCTTCGAAGTGTAACGTGTTGTAGCAGTCACGAGTCCAAGAGAGAGACATCACTTCATGTCGATATTACGGTCTTCTTCAAGCTTTCGGTAATATATCCATGCAAGGTCTTTTTTGGTTTACTGAGCGTTTCGCATCCAGTATTCTTAAAGGCATGTTAGTCTAGTTGTTTTGGGGTTGTATGGGAGGTCTTCTGGAAGAGACTGCTTCCTGAAGTGCACGCTGCCGACACGTAGGTTTTGTTCTCTTCGCTTTTCAGCACCAAGTTAATGGTTTAGAAAGTGCTGTCTAAGAGACACTATACGACATTCGAAGGTTGTCTGCACCGATCTCAAGCCTCCACCTTCTTTATCACATCTTAGGTAGAGCCTATCGATATCATCATTTCTGTGTAGATTTCTATTTGGTGTCTGTGTCTTGCAGCTTTTAACATCTATGGAATGGATTTCTACGACAAACCGGTCAAGAATTCCAAATGTTGGAATCAGCTCTGGTACTGCAAATGCATTGTGGGATATTGTCTTGTTGTAAGAGGCGACTTCCGACTGCCAAATTTTTCTATCTATGTATCTATGCATGTATATGCGTGTGCGTAATGGAGGGTGGATGTATTAATTCGATAAGTTCTACAGAACTTAGAAATGTAAGGTAAACTTATGTGAGTATGTTTTTTTGGTGAAACCGCATTTTAATCACCCAGTGAAAAGTAGGTAAAGTGGTTAAACGACAATTTTTTTCTACAATCAATAAAAAATTAAAAAGAAACAAAGACGTCGCTTCATCAGAGATCAGTTACTCATTTCACTAACCACAGAAAAAATTTGTAGCCTATAGCTATTTATTGTAAATACAAACTTATACAGAACTAAATTGGTCTGCCTAATTTGCATAACAGAACGGACATTGACAAAGTTAATCAAATAACAGAAGCGCTACATAGGCTCGGGTAAATAAAGATATAATCACAACTTACCAGAGTGTGTTTTTTGTAAACACATTTTCATCTTTCCTCCCACTCTCCCTTGTCTCTCCCTCTCTTTCTCTCTTATTATACATACATACACACGCGTGGGCACATACATATATACACAAACACATACTCACAAACACACACACACACACACACACACACACATCACGGTATCGACTAAACTATTGGATGTTGTTCTACACTGCTAAGTCCAATGTGCTTCTGCGCCTTGTTGTCACCTCCGAATGTTGCTATCCCACTGGCTGGACGGGCAGGACGACACTTCACCTGAAAGGAACGTCAGTTCCTTGCAATTTTAA
>NC_068983.1:73364929-73366066 GCF_001194135.2 Octopus bimaculoides
CGCACGCACACATACGCACTTATACGCATGCACTCACACGCACACATACGCACACATACGCATGTACACACACGCACATACATACACACACACTGAAGCATGCACACACACACACACACACACACACACACACACACTCACGCATGCACACACACACACACGCGCATGCATGCACGCACACACTGTTTGATTGATTTCAGTCATTGGATGGCCGCCATACGAATTCATCACGCAAAAGCGTTTTAATCGTTCGTATCGACGTCGTACCATTTTCAAAATGCATAATTATTTTATCATTTTATTGACGCCCATTTATTGACTGGCTAAGTACATTAGCATGCGACTTAACCTCGCCAGTTTACACAAACACGTTCTCGTAAGCTCACAAGGTCACCATCAACCCATACCGCGACCAATCACATGTACAACGCTATTGAACATGAAACAAAGCAAGACAAAATAAAAGAACATTAATGTACAAGGTACCCATTTATCTGAAATTACCATAAAAAATAGACAGAAACCAGAGCCGTTTTAGCAGTATTGTAGGCCTCTGAGCAAATCAATGCATTGGGCCGTATAGTATTTATTATTGACAGCAGCAACAGTATATATAAATCAGAATTGGGGCCCTAGATCTGCGATGCCTCCGGGCAACTGCCCAGTGTGCACATGCCTTCGGATGTTGCAGATAGGATCGCTTGCATACGACTCGACTTGCCGTTCGGAGTGACATGCTTAGTAGAGCAGCTACCACACTGCGATCTATTGAGTTTCTTCTCGCGAACGACATGATTCTCGATTACGGGTCGCTCGACATGCACCGCGCGCTTCGCACCAGATAATGAACCACCGCTCGGCCACGGCCCGATCCCTTCTCCATCGAGTGAGCGACACAACGACATGCTAACTTAAACATGCAAACAACAGATACACATAAATTTTTTAAAATAGATATGTAATTATAGGCACAGGCGTGGCTGTGTGGTAAGAAGCCTGTTTCCCAACCACATAGTTCCGAGTTGAGTCCCACTGCGTGGCACCTTGGGAAAGTGTCTTCTACTATAGCTTCGGACCGACCAAAGCCTTGTGAGTGGATTTGGTAGACGGAAACTGAAAGCCCATCGTATATATATA
>NC_068983.1:73366261-73368946 GCF_001194135.2 Octopus bimaculoides
GTTAGTGTGTTTACGTCCCTGTAAATTAGCGGTTCGGTAAAACAGAATGATAGATTAATTACTAAGCTTACAAAGAATAAATTCTGGGGCCGATTTGTTCGACTGAAGATGGTGCTCCAACATGGGCGCAGTCAAATGATTGAAACAAGTAAAAGAATGTAACTAATGACGTATAAATCCAATGACCAAACTTCAAATTCCGGTGAGCATCTACACAAATTTGAGCAATAAAAATCTTCAGAAATCACATTGACCTTACTATAGAATCATGCTCCTCCGCCAGAGCGACGATGACCATCTAGTCATCTCTGAATGATGACTGATGACATGCGCAGTGACTTATCTGCACGCCGTCAGCTTCACTCTCTCGTGCGAGACCATCTGGTCCACATGTATGTGTGTGTGCGTGTGCGTGCGTGCGTGTGTGTACGTATGTGTATGCTAGCAGAAGTAAGCAAATTTACTAATCTGAGCAGAACAATTACAAATGATGATAGGCTCAGTGAAACTAGATCCCAGAGTGAGCAAGACCACCGCAGCAGTCGCATCAATATAGCGAAACAGATAAACAAAATCAATATATTTAATACGCTGTCTTTGTATATATACTTTATTTTTTGTGAGTAACACTTTAGCATTTGAAGTTGAATTTATTCCACTTTATAAGATTTACTTTCTAAATCATTTGACACGAGCTGGAGTCATTCTGTTTATTTATTTATTTATTTATTATTTATTTTTGCTTTGTTTTGTCTCATAATACTTAATAAAACAGTTTGAAGCTTTCTAAATTAATCAACAGCATTTCTACTTTCTTACTGCAATAGCGTCTCGTGTTTTTTGTTATGCTTGTCTTTTGTACCTGAAAGTTCATTCTGCTTTCTTCATGTTTAACTAATGTTTTAATGTTCATAAATTCAGATGATTCGGCCGGCATCGCAACAGTCATAAGAAATTTCAATGCTACTTCAGTGTGCGGTCTATCACAGTATCTGTAGTCTATGCTGTGAAATTACCTACTCTGGGTTAAGGTTAGAGTTAAGAACATTTTGAAATTACAGATTGAAAATTCAGAAGGCCAAACTGTGTTAGTGCCTCCTCATGTCTACAATACAATTGTTGTTCT
Organism: Octopus bimaculoides; assembly: GCF_001194135.2. NCBI lineage: Eukaryota > Metazoa > Mollusca > Cephalopoda > Octopoda > Octopodidae > Octopus > Octopus bimaculoides. The sequence goes on from NC_068983.1 coordinate 73,367,388, forward strand.
TCACGAACCTCTGCATTGAATCATAACTGTATAGTATTTTGGGAGTGGTTAATATAGCTTTCTTATTTTCCTGTTATTTTTGGCATTTTCATTTACTTCCTCATGCTCTAATTATCAACTTTCATCGGATACCTTTTTCAACAATTGCACCATCATTATTGAGGGCTCGAGTGGAGGCGCAATGACAGCGGACTCGCGGTCATAGGATCGCGGTTTCGATTCCCAGACCGGGCGTTGTGAGTGTTTATTGAGCGAAAACACCTAAAGCTCCACGAGGCTCCGGCAGGGGATGGTGGCGAACCCTGCTGTACTCTTCCACCACAACTTTCTCTCACTCTTTCTTCTTGTTTCTGTTGTACCTGTATTTCAAAGGGCCAGCCTTGTCACACCGTGTCACGCTGAATATCCCCGAGAACTACGTTAAGGGTACACGTGTCTGTGGAGTGCTCAGCCACTTGCACGTTAATTTCACGAGCAGGCTGTTCCGTTGATCGGATCAACTGGAACCCTCGACGTCGTAAGCGACGTAGTGCCAACAACATTGAGGGCTCGAGTACTCTAGTAAAGAAATAAATCATTTCGTATTTGGTTTGCAAGATTCTTGATGTGAACTTGTGCGTTGAAACAGATTTTGTTGCATCTCAGGAGGGTCATTATGCCAATAATAATCTCACACACTGGTTCTTTTTCACTTCTTTTGTTGTTGTTGCTGTTGTTGTTGTTGTTGTTGTTGTTGTTGTTGTTGTTGTTGTTGTTGTTGTTGTTGTTCTTCTTCTTCTTCTTCTTCTTCTTCTTCTTCTTCTTCTTCTTCTTCTTCTTCTTCTTCTTCTTCTTCTTATTATTATTATTATTATTATTATTATTATTATTGAGTGAGAGAGCAGAGCATGCCATCAAAGTGACACTGGGGTAAAATATATGAAACTCATCATGACTACCCGCCTGATAAGAGTACACCAGGCACATGCATCACAACCATATGTGCACGACATAGTGATCTCATAACAGGATAAACAGCGCATGACCTTGCAGGTGGAGCCCTGTTAGAATTTTTTTCAGGTCGAGTAGCCCATCCCTCTCAAAGGTCCCTGAGTAAGGGTTGTTTAAGGATGATGAACAAAACACCCATGTTTCCAAAGGTGAATTATCCAAACCCGAAAGAATTCCTCTCAACACATAGCTATGATGCACCCCCACTACTTCTGCTCGTGATCAGAGATGCACATATCTTCAGTCATTAAGGGACATGCTCAACTGGTTAAGGCCAAACAACTGACAAGCAAATCTGTGCTATTGAGCAGAATATTTGCTGCAGACCATCTTTTATACCAAGACAAAACAATGTACATGACAATACTTCCAATCAGTTAAGATCAGAAGCCATGAGAGCCACTACCTGGTACTGCATCTATTATTATTATTATTATTATTATTATTATTATTATTATTATTATTATTATTATTATTATAATCATCATCATCATCATCATCATCATCATCATCATCATCATTATTATGATTATTATTGTTCAGTAGTTTTATTTTTATAACGTGCTTTC
>NC_068983.1:73369244-73371175 GCF_001194135.2 Octopus bimaculoides
ATTTTTTTTCTTCATGATCTTTGACAACTATATCTGGTCTATTGCCTTAATTTCTCTATCTGTGTGTATTGGCATATCCCAGAGTATGGTTGCTTTCTCGTTTTCTGTGACCTTTTCTGGCGTGTGTTTATACCATCTTTTTTCTGTTGTTATTCCATAGTGTTGGCATAGCTTCCAGTGTATATAGGTCCCAGCTCTGTCGTGTCTGTGAATATATTCCTTCTTAGCCAGGACTGGGCAGCCAGAGATAATATGATTTATTGTTTCTTGTCCATCTCTACATATTCTACAGTTACTCATGTTTCTTTTCATTATATTTTTTGGTAATTTCTGGTGGGGAGGCTTTGGTCTTGTGCAGCAATTAAAAATCCTTCAGTCTCTGCTTATTATTATTATTATTATTATTATTATTATTATTATTATTATTATTAAGACAACGAGCTGGCAGAATTGTAACCACGGTTTGGACAAAGTGCTTAGCAGTATTTCTTCAAGTTTTACGTTCTGAGTTCAAATTCAGCCGAGATCGACTTTGCCTTTCATCCTTTCGGGGTCGATGAAATAAGTACCAGTTAAGTGCTGAGGTCGATGCAATCGATTAGCTCCCTCCACGAAAACAAAAACAAAAAATCAGGCCCTATGCCTACAATAGGAAGGATTATTATTATTAGTTAACTAGTTAACCATTTAACCAATTAACTAATTGTTTGATTGATTGACCGAACGATAAATCAAATAATTGATTAGTTAATTGGTTAACTAGTTAACTAATAATTAAAGACAGTGTTTAGCAGCACATATACTTTATCTCGCCTCTCTCTCTCTCTCTCTCTCTCTCTTACACACACACATACACACACACACATATGCACACACATATGCACACACTGGCACACACATACACACACTTACACGCGCGCGCACTATTTTGATAAGGAACACAACGCAGTTCTGGATAGAGCAAAAGACGAAGAAACTTATAGATGGAACATCATTGATCATGTCTGTTCGATCAGTACTGATCTAAGCCTACACATCATCATCGTCGTCGTCAACAACAACAACAACAACAACAACAACAACAACAACAACAGCAGCAGCAGCAACAGCAACAACAACAACTAGAAAGCTTCTGCGCAGTCGTTTGATCGGCTAGACAGCGTAGCCAAACAACCCTACTCTCTTTTATTTCATATTTGTTTTAGTCATTCGACTGTTGTCATGCTGGGGCTCAATCTTGAAGGGTGTAATCGAACAAATCGACCCTAGTACTTAGTTTTAAAGTCTGATAATTATTCTATCTATCATTTTGTCGAACCGCTAAGTTACGGGATGCATAAACAAAGCAATATTGGTTGTGAAGCAGTAGAGGGACATACACGAACACAAAGACACACACATACGTAAGTATGTATGTATGTATGTATGAGGATGTGGAGGCGCAATGGCCCAGTGGTTAGGGCAGCGGACTCGAGGTTTCGATTCCCAGACCGGGCGTTGTGAGTGTTTATTGAGCGAAAACACCTAAAGCTCCACGAGGCTCCGGCAGGGGATGGTGGCGAACCCTGCTGTACTCTTTCACAACAACTTTCTCTCACTCTTACTTCCGTTTCTGTTGTGCTTGTAATTCAAAGGGTCAGCCTTGTAGCACTGTGTCACGCTGAATATCTCCGAGAATTACGTTAAGTGTACACGTGTCTGTGGAGTGCTCAGCCACTTGCACGTTAATTTCACGAGCAGGCTGTTCCGTTGATCGGATCAACTGGAACCCTCGACGTCGTAAGCGACGGAGTGCCAACAACATGTATGAGGATGTACGTACGTGTGTGTGTGTGTGTGTGTATGTATGTATGTATGTACGCACGACGGGGCAGGTTTCTTGCAGTTCACCAAATCTACACACAAGGCTTTGATCGTCCTGGGGCTATATT
>NC_068983.1:73371519-73373730 GCF_001194135.2 Octopus bimaculoides
CCACCACCACCACCACCACCACCACCATCACCACCACGGTACTTACTTTTAAAGTTTGGTATTTATTCTATCGGTGTATTTTGCCGAACTGCTAAGAGTTACGGGGACGTAAACACCAACACGGGTCATCAAGCGGTTGGACACATATACGCACACACATACACTTGAGTTTCTTTCAGTTTCCGTCTATCAAAACCACCCACAAGGCCCGAGACTATAGTCAAAGACACCTACCTGCTCTAGGTGTCACGCAGTGGGACTGAACCCGGATCTATGTGTTTGGGAAGCAAACTGCTTACCTCACAGCCCTGCCTGCGTCTATCCATGCCTGCACATTACATGACTACTATCAATATTATCAGCATCATCATCATCACCACCAACATCATCACCATCAATATCATCATCGTCACAACCACTACACAACGAATTGACTTTCTAATTTTCTGCCCATTAAGTTTTGACGCTTTCACTTTCTGTTTAAATTTCATATTTTAGTTTGGAAACAACTTTTGAACATTTTTCATTATTTAGTGAACGTTTCTTTTTTTTTTTTCATATTTTAAATTTGTTTTTCATTTCTTTTCACCTTGTATCACGTAATATCAAACACACTCTCCTCTTCTCTTCATCTTCTTTTATCTTTCTCTACCTCTCTGTCCCCCCTATCTCTCACTTTCACTTTCACTCTTTCTCACTCACACTTTCACCTTACACCACTATTATTACCTCCTTTCCTTTTTCATTATTCACTCCCTCGTTGCTCTGTCTCTATCTTTCATTCATACTTTCCAGCTCGCATCATTTTATATTATCTTCCTCTTCTCTTTTCTCTTCCCATCCTCTTTTTCATTCTAATGCTTTTCATTCATTTTTCACTCACTCACTCACATTGTACTCTTCTTGGACTTATATTAACACTACTTTTCTCTTTTCTCTCCGTTTCACGAACATCTCTTTCTCCCATTCTTCATTCTCACTCTTTCTCACCGCTCTCCCCTTCACTTACACTCTTCCCCTTGCTAGAATCTACACTAACTTTCTCCACTTTTCCCTCCCTTTATTTTTTATCTCTTCCGCTTTCCACTCACCCTCAGTCTACGCTATTACTCTCTCAGTCACATTCTTCCTCTTACATCACTTATATTCACTCATTTCCTTTCTCTTCACTTCTGTTTTCCACTCACGCACGCTCTTCATCCTCAACACCCAATTGTCTCTTTTTTCTATCTTCACACACACACACACACACACACACACACGTACATGCACACGCATACACACACACGCACGCACACGCACACACACATACATGCACACGCATGCACACACACGCAGACACACACAGAAGCGCGCATCGCTTAAACACACTCATTGCCTTTTAATTGGCCAATAAAGTATCCTCTGCACAGACACTAAACCTGCTAGAAATAGCAACTAAATTTCATTTCCCCATTGGCTTTTTAATTTCTGACATACGGCTACATACATCCTTCCTCCGTCTCCTTTTTCTTCTATTTCTCTATCTCTCATTTTTCTCACAAGCATTGTTTTGCAACAAGCCATGCATTTACACGGCATCCAAGAAATAGTCACGAAAGCTCCTCACTCCTACAAACACAAACAACACACGTGCACACGCGCGCGCGCATATACGCTCACTTTCCCTATTTCTCCTCTCTGTTTCACTCATACACAAATACACCCACAAATACACATGCGCTAACACACTCACTCGCACATTCGCAATCAATTGCATACAACTATTGATTGCCTCTTGAAGTTCCAGTGCTTGATCTGCTAGAAATGTTAATATAATCTGCCTGAAATCGTAACGATACCGTCTTAAAAGGTAGAAAAAATTATATTACTCTTTTACTCTTTTACTTGCTTCAGTCATTTGACTGCGGCCATGCTGGAGCACCGCCTTTAGTCGAGTAAATCGACCCCAGGACTTATTCTTTGTAAGCCTAGTACTTATTCTATCGGTCTCTTTTTGCCGAACCGCTAAGTTACGGGGACGTAAACACACCAGCATCGGTTGTCAAGCGATGGTGGTGGTGGTGGGGGGGACAAATGCAGACACACAGACACACATACATATATATATATATATATATATATACATATATACGACGGGCTTCTTTCAGTTTCCGTCTACCAAATCCACTCACAAGTCTTTGGTCGGCCCGAGTAGAAGACACTTGCCCA
>NC_068983.1:73374505-73376645 GCF_001194135.2 Octopus bimaculoides
ATATATATATATATATACGTACACACACACACGTATACGACGGGCTTTCACATAGTTTCCATCTAACAAATTTACTTAAAAGGTATTGGCCGGCTACAGCAGAAGACACTATTGAGTGACTTTATGTTTTAAACGCACAGTTCGTGAAGAATGATGTCAACGGATCCTCAGCTACCGTTGTTTCCGTTTCATTTACCCGCCTCAGTAACGATCATTGTCGTTGTTCTGGGCTAAGTCTTTGACATATAGTCTCTCAAGAAGATTTTCTCAGCGTTGAAATATTACAGTTTGCACAGTGCTGTGTTTGTATATGCCTTACAAATGTCATACACGTTGCTATTATATCCACTATTATGTACATTATATCCAATATTCACTCTGGATATATATGTAGGGTGTCTGACTAAATTTGGTTTTTTTTTTTTATGCGTCATTATTTCAGGAACAGCTTGATGTACTAGGCAACAGTCAACGGGGATGGAGAGCGTAGAGACTAAAGATGTAGTTGAGAAAATTAGTTGACATGGAGGACAGAAAGCCATCTCAGGATTGGAAAAGAGTTACCTATATTATGTTGATTCGTGCCGGGTATCAAAATGTCGAGAACATGACCGCTGCTCAATCCTCTGTGACCACTGTAAAGGTTGTACAACATGACATAGACAACGGAGACTATGAAGTCGTGGCCTGCAGTAAAGGACACAGCAGTCGTTTTGACTGTGTTCGCACGCCGGAATTCATCCTCACATCTTTGAACAGGGTCTTTAGCTCAACTGGTACAGCTATGTGAAGCTGCTGGTGACTATGGTCAAATCCTATCTAGAGAGGGTTGCTGCTGAAAAGCTATATGAGTGGCAGCAGGATTCAGTTCTTTACCATATCTCTGAAAAATGTCAGAAGTGGCTGTCGAAGAACCTCTACGACTCACCAATCCCAATTTCTGGTCTCCTAACTCATCCGACTTCAATCCCATAGATTTCTATGTGTAGAATGCGGTCAAGAAAAACACAAACCACCCTGCCTACAACGCCCAGGTCCGGCTGGTGGCTGAACATCTTTCCAAGGACACACTGAAGAAACGCATGTACTAGATTCTGGAGCCGTCTCGAGGCCGTGGCGAAAGCTGAAGACAGCTACTTTGAGTAAACTGTTATTTTTCAGCCATAATTCAGTTGATATTTTCGGAATTTTAAAAATAATTTCATCTTTGGATAGGATATTGTGTTTCTTTTTTTCCTTTAATGCAAACTGTCAAATTTAATCCGAATATGTGTGTGCATGTGTGTGTGCATGTGTGTGTGTGTGTGTGTGCATGTGTGTGTGCATGTGTGTGTGTGTGTGTGTGTGTGTGCATGTGTGTGTGTAAGTGTTGTCATTTAAATGAGGAAAAGAGAAGTCAAATTGACATTACAATTGTTTATGTAAACGGACAATATTTTTATTCCATATCTCATACAATGTTATGTAATACATGTCATGGTGGAGGCGCAATGGCCCAGTGGTTAGGACAGCGGACTCGCGGTCATAGGATCGCGATTTCGATTCCCAGACCGGGCGTTGTGAGTGTTTATTGAGCGAAAACACCTAAAGCTCCACGAGGCTCCGGCAGGGGATGGTGGCGAACCCTGTTGTACTCTTTCACCACAACTTTCTCTCACTCTTACTTCCTGTTTCTGTTGTGCCTGTAATTCAAAGGGTCAGCCTTGTAGCACTGTGTCACGCTGAATATCCCCGAGAACTACGTTAAGGGTACACGTGTCTGTGGAGTGCTCAGCCACTTGCACGTTAATTTCACGAGCAGGCTGTTCCGTTGATCGGATCAACTGGAACCCTCGACGTCGTAAGCGACGGAGTGCCAACAACAACAATACATGTCATTATATGTGGAAATATATAATAATAATCCTATAGTCCATTTGTTTCTTCAGGTATCATGATTTGAAGGCAGCATCGACGAAATGAATGTTTTAGGATAGGTTCATTTGGTCGCGTAACAATATGTAAATAGAGCGAACACAGAGCTTTCTCTTGATACTCCTGTAGGATTTATGGCAATAAATCTTTAAAAAAGCCAGTACATATACATACACATATATGTACGTACGTACACACACATACGTAGTACACACACATACATAGT
>NC_068983.1:73376745-73385535 GCF_001194135.2 Octopus bimaculoides
GAAAATACTGGCGCCTCCGTTTTAAAATAGATCCACATTCTTTATTGACATTATGACCAGTCACTGTGCTTTCGAACACATCCGAAATAATAATATAAAAAGAATTGAACTAAAAAACAAGTAAAGGTTGACAAAAAGAACATCCACTCGTCAAATGGTTACTTCAAATATTAATAATCTATCTACTCCATGCTGTCATTGAAAAATGGACTTTAAACTAACGACGATATGTGTGTGTGTGTACGTACACATATACAAGAGAGTACTGAAAAGCTCCTGGCTTTGGGAAAAGAAATTACAGAAGGATCAGTTAATTATGATTTTATTCAACATATTCTCCTCGCAGCAGCCCTTCAGTTTTTCTAAGCTCTGTAAAAGAACTCGGAAGGTTGAGTCTCCAACCAGACCTTTCGCGACACCCTTAAAACCAGGAGCTTTTCAGACTCCCACCTCTCGTACACATGTAATTGCATATTTTACGAAACTTTCCACTTTTGAGCAATGGTGTTACAAACGGTGGGGTACCGAAACGATTGTAACTAGTAATAAATAAGTGCGAAACTCTTTTCCGGTTTTTGAGTTGGATACGTGTGTGTGTGTGTGTGTGTGTGTGTGTGAGAGAGAGAGGGAGAGAGAGAGAGAGAGCATATGTGTGTATGTGCGTGTGCATGTATGTATATGTATGTGTATGTATGTACACGTCATAAATATATATAACATGGGCGTAGCCAAGATTTCGACAGAGGGGCTTTTCAATTATTAAAATAGATCCACCATTAGCTGTCTAATTTGCGTTTCTATGCACATGTAATGTATAGGCAGCTTGGTGGTAGAGTAGTTCGATAAGTTCCCAAGGAACAACCACCCTCCTGACTACGTATGATGTGTAAAGAAGGGGAGAAATAAAATGAGAGAAAACGAGAGAGAGTGAGTGCACAGAGAGAACGAGAGAGTGAGTACACATATGTGACTGTCCTCTATTTGTAAATATAAATTACATAGTTACTGTACTTCTTTGTTCGACTTCTGCGTGATGTGCTTTCCTATTTTGTTGTTGTTTTCCTAACATAAATTCCACTCAAATTTCTGTATTCAATATTTTTCTCTTCGTGCCTCTAACTCTTCCTCTTCGCCATACTCCTCCCTCTCCTTCTTACCTTCTTTAACTCACTTTTCCATCTGTACGTCTCTTCCTTTCCTCTCTTTATTTCACCACCCTCATTCGTTTTCTTTCTCTTTCACTTCTTTTATTTTTTTCTTCTTCCCCTTCTTCTTATAGGATTTTCCAACCTAAACACGGGAGGCTATTCATTGTAGTCGAGAAAAAAAAACAAAGCAGCCAAATCCTCCCTCATATAAGGAATGGACGGTGTGGAAATGTAATCCCATGTACATCTAAAAAGGCCGGTCAATCCTGAAATGGAAAGCATTTCATCATAGGTCTACTCCACTAGAGTTGACCTGGGGCTAAACAACAACAGCACTATTATCTCACTAACCACTTCTATTTATTTTTCTGCCTCCTTCTTTCGTCCTCCTTTTCTTCCTTCACTTCTACGCATCCCCCCCCCCTTCCTTATCTCGGCAACGTTAAACGTTAACTCGTTCGCTACTGCCAACTTCACATATTTTCTACTCACACATATACACAACACCCACAACATACTGCCGACACGCACGCATACAGACACACACACACACACACGTACTACAAACAAACAAACATACAAGCGAGCGAGTGAGCGAACACTCAGCTTTTACCATTACTCATACTACCACTACTACTACTACCCGTCAGCTCCGACTCACACGCACCCCCCGCCAAACACACGAAATGCACACCCTCCTCGCCACCTAGCCGACCGCACGCTTCGCTGAACATACAAACTCTCTCATATTATAACTTTGATCTTTATTACCCTTCATCCAACACGCACGCACACACATAAATACGTGTTTACACATACATACACACACACACACACATACACATACACTCACTCACACACAGTCTGTCGCTTTATATTCCTCTTTTCTTTTTCCGTACATCTCACTCTTTCTCTCTCTCTCTCTTACTCCCTCTTTCGTTTTTCTCTCTGTCTTTCTATAATATTTTATGACTCGCTCCCTTTTCTCTTTTGCTTTTTCATCTTAGCTTTTATGTCGTTTTTTTTTTTACTCTCTCCTACTTCTGCTATCTGCAAACTTTTACTCCCACTTCCATTTTTACTTGTCTGTTTGATCTTCTCTTCTGCCTTTTCCTCTCTCTAACATCTTTTCGGTTTTTCTTTTTCATCTCTCTCTGTGATATACACACACACAATATACATACATACACTTTATATATATATACAACATACATACACACATATATATACATATATATACACACACTCTACTTTGTAAGTTTTACAGCTATCTCTCTCCTCTCTTTATCTATTTATTTATCTATTCATCTGTCTATCTATCCATTTAGTGTGTCTGTCTGTCTATCTATCTATCTATCTATCTATCTATCTATCTATCTATCTATCTATCTATCTGTCGTCTGTCTGTGTTTATCTATCTATCTATCTATCTATCTATCTATCTATCTATCTATCTATCTATCTATCGGTCTATCTATCTATCTATCTATCTATCTATCTATCTATCTATCTATCTATCTATCTATCTATCTATCTATCTATCTATCTTCCTCACTCGCTTATTCCCTTTCATCTCTATATTTCACTGTCGTTTCATCTTCCTGTTTTCTTACCACCAGCACTACCATCACACCATCATGCCATTACCATCTCCTCCGCCCCTTCCTCCTTCATATTCTGTAAATTGCTCTACGGGCTCTCTTACTCTCTCTTTCCTCCCCTTCACTCACTTTCTCCCTTCCCTTCCCTTTCACACACTTCTCTCTTTTCCTTCCCCTTCACTCACTTTCTCTCTGTCTCTCTTCTTTTCATCTCTCCGTCCTTTTCGCCTTCTCTCGTCTCTTTATTTTTCTTTTTCAACAACTTATTATCATTCAATAGGCTCATTTCGTTATTATCAACTTTTTCAGGTTTTCTTTCATTCTCCTCTAGAGGAGTAGGAGGAGAGTGGGAGGAATAAAGCATGCCCCCCTTCACCCTCATCCCACCTTTCCTCATTTTCATTTCTCGACCTTTTCATTGGTATCCCCTAAAGATATCAACCTTCTTCGAACCAATGAGTTTGAAAGCGAGAGCTCTAAGCGGCTGCCATACGTGTTAGAAATAACAGTCAAATCTGCACCTAAGAAAAAAAAAGAAAGAAAAAGAAGGGCACCTTGGGGAATTTCAACCATATTTCGTGGTCTGCTACCACAACAGCTCCTTTATAGGATCCAGTTAGCTCAAGACATCATCAGGAGGAACCACGTCCGGTTTCGGCCCCTACTCCTCTACCGTTTTGACGTGGCGCCTCCCCCCCTTTCGGAGAAACCTAGACGGTTTGCCAGAGATAAAGGACATAATGATTACAACTAGAAAGTCTTTGACCATGGGTTGCACCTGGGGTTAATCAACATCAACAACAACTGCTATAGGCTCGAAAAACCTATGAAGGTACCTCAATGCCATTGATCGACCTGTTAGAAATACCGGTACCGGTGTAATACGGGATCTCCATACCATTGTGATCGACAGCAACTTAAATCTAGACCAGCTTGTGATCTACATTCAGAGTATTGTTGACGTTCGAATACTCTTTTACTCTTTTACTTGTTTCAGTCATTTGACTGCGGCCATGCTGGGGAACCGCCTTTTTTAGTCGAGCAAATCGACCCCCAGAACTTATTCTTTGTAAGCCTAGTACTTATTCTATCGGTCTCTTTTTGCCGAACCGCTAAGTTACGGGGACGTAAACACACCAGCCTCGGTTGTCAAGCGAAGTTGGGGGGGGGGACAAACACAGACACACAAACACATGCACACACACACATACATATATACATATATACGACGGGCTTCTTTCAGTTTCTGTCTACCAAATCCACTCACAAGGCTTTGGTCGGCCCGAGGCTATAGTAGAAGACACCTACCCAAGGTGCCACGCAGTGGGACTGAACCCGGAACCATGTGGTTGGTAAGCAAGCTACGTACCACACAGTAACTCCTGCGCCTATGGATGTAAAATCTATTTAGATTAATCTGAGTGGATGACAGAGCTTGCTTGCACTTCTCCTTGGATACTTGGCTCTAGAGTAGCTCTGTCTCTTTTTGAAACATAAAAATAGCAACAATCTAAGCCATTTTTAAGTTCGAAGACCCATGGGCCATCTATTCTTCGTCCATGATTTCTATTGTTCACAACATCTGCCCCACTGTCAGTTGATTCGTGTCCTTTGATCACCAGTAAGAAGACGACTTCGGTTGGAAGTTGAGTAAATAGATGAATTTTAATTGCAGATCAAAAAGTTGGTGTAGATCGCAAACTATACCATTTGAACTAATGTAGATCACAAGATATACCAGAAACATGTATGTAGATCACATACTACACCGACACCGAAATACCAGCCAGAACTCCCTCAAATCACACCTGACTGTCTTATACTTGAGTAGTTAAATAGTCAGTCCCTAATATACAAAAAAAAAAAAAAAAAAAGACATGATGGTCACGGCTTGGTGTCCCTTCGAGCACAGGGCTACTCGGTCAGTGCTGACCTTGGGCTAAGCAACAATAGCTACCAATACTATTACTATAATGAGGGTGATTACATGGTTGCTCACTTCTCAAGAGATATTAACTAAATCTCTCTCTCAAACTACTATCCACCCATCTTTAGTATAGAGCATCTGAGAATGTGGTTTTAGATGTTACTTCGATCAGAGCTGCCCTTGAGCTGAATAACAATTATTCTAGCCCCTCTCCATTACACTTCTATGTATTAATTAAAAGGAAGATCTGCAAGAAACGCTGGCCTAATCTCCCTTAAAATCACATCTGACTGTTTTAAAGAAAAGGAAGATGTAACAAAAGACAGTATGGTCACAGCTGAAACACCTCTAATTATACATCTACTCAATCAGGAGTATATAACCTCAACGACTCATCTTTACTCTTTCAACGCTTATCTACCAGAGAAGCCCCATTGAAAATGATAGATGGAAACTGCCAATACATGCATACGTACGTACATACATACATACATACATACATACATACATACATACATACATACATACATATTGGGATATGTAACACTGCCTAAATACTAATTATGAGAAATTATGCTTCCCAAATCCAGAAAGGAGAAAGCTGATTCGAAGTCTACAGATCCAAGCAACCACTGGAACTAAAAATCTGTAAAACTTTCCAGAAGTTTATCATTTAAGCATATATGATCATGTCTAGATATGCAAGTGTATGCATGAGAAGACATACATAAAACAAAACATACAAATCTGCAAGTATACATACATGCACGCATACATACATACATACATACATACATACATACTCTGTTGTTAATGTTGAAATTCCGATGAAGGAGCCTTGGATCTAGGTTAGAAACTTTCTCTATTGGCAAGAAATCTTGGAATAAAAACTGAATAATGACGTATATACATACATACATGCATACATACATACACACACATGTATTTATATATCTTATATCTTTTACTTGTTTCAGTCATTAGACTGCGGCCATGCTGGGGCACCGCCTAGAAGAATTTTAATCGAATGTATCGACCTCGGACTTATTTTTAAAGCCTGTTATTTATTCTATCGGTCTCTTTTGCTGAACTGCTATGTTATGTGGGTGTGAATACACCAGCACCGGTTGTCAAGCGGTGGTGGTTGTGGTGGAACAAACACACACACACATATATACGATAGGCTTCTTTCAGTTTCCGTCAACCAAATCTACTCACAAGGCTTTGGTCGTCCCGGAGCCATAGTAGAAAACACTAACTCAACGTGCCACGCAGTGGGACTGTGAACTCGAAACCATGTGGTTACATATATACATATACACTTGCATACATACATACATACATACATACATACATACATACATATACGACGGGCTTCTTTCAGTTTCCGTCAATCAGATTCACTCACAAGGCTTTTGTTGGCCCCAGGGTATAGTAGGAGATGCCTGCCCAAAGTGTCACGCTGTGGAACTGAACACAAAACCACATGGCTGGGAAGGAAATATCTTACCTCACAACCTTTCGTTACCACAAGATCCCCACCCCCATCTGCCACCAGCACCCGAGACAGTGCTCCATGTTAACCTGACCGCGACAGCTTAGCCTCCAATATGGAAATTCATTAGCTACTATTTTCAGCATACATACATATATACTACATGTTTACGCGCACGCATACGAACGCACGCACACACACACACACACACACACACACACACACACACAAACAAGCGTGTACACGAAATTGTTCTCGTTCTCCGCTCTCAAGCGCATATCATAGACATATACGCTTCGTCACCCACGTAAGCACGCAGACACGCTCATAGATATTGGTACGCACATACACAAGAAGACATTCGCTGACTTACCTATTCGCACACACATATACACATACAGACGCGCGCGCGTACAAACATTCACGCACACATATACACAAACATACTCAGTAAATATACACAAACTCACACATATACACAAACATACTCAGTAAGTTTTTCTTAATGAACCGATGGTCTTGAGCTAAATAATTATATACACACTCATATACATTCATACTTACATATATCTCGATATGTACAGCTGTTTATATGTGTGTGCGTGCGTGCGTGCGTCCATATACATTTACACATGTATACATTTATATTCGTGTATGTGTGTCATCAACAAATAAATAAATATGGCTGCTTTTTGCCTTTTCTTTTCCCCTTTATTTCGTACTTAGATGAAACGCTCGGCTAATAACTTTCTTAGATCCCCTGCCTCGAGTAAGCTGCTACATCGCGAGGGTGATCATGTCTACGTATAAACTAAGAGGCCCTGTGCGTTGCAACGGAGACGTTCTCTGTCTGCTTCTCTTTGATGTGCAAACGCTTATGCCGTTGTTTCTAATCACAACAACAGTAAAGCACTGTTGAAATAATATTACCGAAAAAATAAATAAATGATTAAGAAAGGCAGAAAGATAACAAAACTAAAATAAAATAAAATAAAAAGAGAAGGTAATGCGACTGTGGGGGTGATTTCTTTTCTTGTGACATTAGATGCCAACATGGATAACCAGCATGAATTGGGGTGGTGGTGGTGGTGGGGGGACATCTTACCCACTACAGCCATCCCATCCTCAATACCTCCAGCATCATCACTATCATCACCACAACCACTACTAGTGTAACTTTAACACCACCACCACCACCACCACTATAACTATTACTAATACCACCGTCAGTAAATGTATTCTGCCAACAGCAAAAGTAGTAACAAGGTTGTCAAAGAATGCATGTATAGAGTGTTGGATAGGGTGTTACATGTATGTGTGTGTGTGTGTGTGTGTGTGTGTGCGTGTGTGTACGCACATATACACATGTACTATATGTATTGTGTATGTAATATGTATTGAAACTACCTATCGCCATTGTACACAAAGAAACACATCTTCTCACTATTATATATAAACAAGCGCGGGCGTAGTGGAAAACATATTTCCCTGTCATCACGTGACTGATTATTATTTGAAGCGGCAACTGCTTCATACCGTTCCCTCCAGAACGCAAACTGACCAATCACAGCCCTTAATAAGGTCACGTGATAGTGTTTTTCTAATACCTCTCCGGGAGCCTACCATCAACTATAAATAGACCAAATTATACCCGGCAAATTCGTCTCGGTTCAGATCTCTTAGAGACCTGTTCCGTGTACCACACAGATCAGCAGCAGCATCTCCAGCTACGACTACCACCGACGTCGCCATCAGCAACACGACACTACGACTACCAGCATCATCGCCACCAGCGTCAACACCACTTCAACTACGAACTACAAGATTCGCCAACATAGTCAACACGACTTTTCACGTACACCAATAACCAAACTACCGCGGCACATCTCTCTCTCTTCGATTCTATTTGTGTGATTCTTCTTCACCACGATAAATAATAGACAAGAGTTCAGCCTGCAACCGGCCCGGCATGGAAGCCACAACATCACAACTAGTGATCGCCCTGCCACATACACGCCTCAACTTCTTTCATACAAATTCTTCCTATTGTGTACTCTAAGAACTGGTATAAATGCTCACACGTGTTACTGACTCTTTTCTTTACACTCTTTTCTTTATACGGCGGCCTGTCTTTTATTATATTTTCATTATGTCGCATTCACACTCACACACAGACATACATTTTAATGTCACAATAAATATTTCTGTTATTCATCTCATACGGTTGTCTTCTATCGTCTTAATTACTGGTCATTTACTAACGCACTATGTTATCGTAGTATAACATATTTGTATATCATCTCAGATATATAATTTTTGTGTTCGACCGTGTGACGCGTTTCAAATAAAAGGAGTCCTGTTTTTCCATTCGTTACCATTTCTCCTTTTTGAGTTCGCACGGTCGTTCTTACATATATATATATATTGATAGAAATGGTAAGACAACAAATGAATGAAAGAGACCTCGATCTTGTGTAAATAGAGGAATTTATCTGTAAATAATGTGACAATTATTCGGTATCCACGATAAAACTCCGAGTTTCGGATGTCGGGGCATTTTTTTTTGATGGCCCGATAACTGAAGAGATACCGGCGTGGGTTTCCGCCCCGACATCCAAA
>NC_068983.1:73385787-73389794 GCF_001194135.2 Octopus bimaculoides
ACACTGGCACATTTCTTTAGTAGGCGCAGGCGTGGCAAGAAGCTTGCTTCCCAACCACATGGTTCTGGGTTCAGTCCTACTGCATAGCACCTTGAGCAAGTGTCTTCTACTATAGCCTCGGGCAGATCAAAGCCTCGTGAGTTGGATTTGGTAGACGGAAACTGAAAGAATCCCGTCCTATGTATATATTTATATGTGTGTGTGTCTCTGTGTTTGTCTCCCCCCTCGCCATCACTTGGCAACCGATGTTGGTGCGTTTACGTTCCCGAAACTTAGCGGTTCGGCAATACAGACCGATAGGATAAGTACTAGGCTTACAAAGGATAAGTCCTTGGGTGAATTTGTTCCATCAAAGCAGTGCTCCAGTATGGCCGTAGTCAAATAACTGAAACAAGTTAAAGAATTAAAGAATGTGTGTGTGTGTGTGTGTGTGTTCGGCTCATACTTTCTGAAAATTTAAAATCAAGTGAAAAATTTCAAATTTGGTATATTGATGTAATTTTTCAAGTTGAATCTGATGTTATTCACTTGTTTCAGAAAAATGTTACAAAGGTTTAAAGTTTGATTATTTTACCCAATTACAAAACAAGCTTTGGAAACTGGCATTTTGTGCGTGATGATATTACGGCAACAAAAATTCAACGACGAAAGTTTTAATAAGTTTTAATGAATAATGTAATGTAAAACATGCCTGTTGACACAGGCATATAAACAATATAAAAAACGAAACCGTCAATGATTTTTTTTTGCGAAATATTACAATACATTTTTTGTAGCGAATGTTCAAAAACGAATGTTTATCTCGGAGTTTATCAAACAAATCACAAATTACAATTTTCTTATCTACTGCGCCACATAAACTCACCGAAATACAAGTCAACCATAGAACGGCAGGTTCTAGAGAATCGTGTATTCCCTCATTTTACAGAGACCCATGTACTTTCCACTCGTTGCGTATGGGTACTATCTTTCGAGTCAATAAACTCAACGCTGTGGTTCACTGCTCTCGGTTTTCAGTTTCTCCATCATACTCGAAAAGTTAAACGAGTTTGCTGCGGTCATACTTCTATTTTTTCTTTTTAGGTTGAAAAGGTCCTGAAAAACAGATAGTTCAGAAATATGAAAATCAGGTAGTGACAGGAGCGAAAATATCCGTTTCTCGAAAAAAAAAAAAAAAAAAAAAATTCACTGGTGAAGCAGACAATACCTTAGCTTGTTACTCTGGAAACAGGTACCAATATGTCTGTTGATTTCGAGTGACTAAAATTACCCGAAATTTGCAAATTCTAAAAGCCATTAAGTTTTCATTTATTAATTTATGGCAAAAATGATTTTCATTTCCATAATTAGCATACGAAACTACATCAACACACCAAATTTGAAATCAAATGGAACAAAATTAAAAGGAATTATAAAGTGTGACCCAAATAGAAAAGACCCATGTAAGTACATACGATAGTGGTGGGGGGACAAACACAGACATGCAAACACACACACACACACACACACACACACACACACACACACACACACACACACACACACACATATATATATAAGTTAAAATCAAAGTTTAAATTTAAATTTAAAATATTAACTGTGTGTTAGGTATGTCCTTGGTAGTCTGCCAACAAAACACGTTCGCTGCCTATGGCTACCGTGGTATCCACGGTAATTGCACAATCGTTGCTGGATCTACGTTAGGAATTCTTCAGTGCACGTTGAGTATAGTGGAAACAATGGATACGGAAGATAGAGTAAAGTACAAATTTTATTTATCAAAACTACCGTTTCGACACCTGCTGCATCGCTAGCTCGCAGGTAGGAAACTATACAATGTATTATGGTGGTTTCCATCGTACATAAGCATGTTTCTGCACCGTGAGATGCTTCTGCATCGTGAAATGCACCGTAATTCATCGTATAGTTTCCCACCCGCGAGGAAGCGATGCAGGATGTGCCGAAACGATCGTTCTGATGAATAGTTTCCAGTATACTCTATTTGCCGTATCCATTGTTTCTACTGAAACAGGAGCAGCACAAATATCAGTAGCATCAATGCCAAATATCAGTAACATCAATGCCAACACAGGGACACACACTAAAATTCATGTCGAATCTTGTGAATCCAAATTTAAAATTCGCCTGAACAACCACAGATCTTCTTTCAGGGTCTCGGTGAGACGCAACACAACAACACTCGCAGGATACATATTGTGCCTAAAGGACGATCATTCACCCTTTAACATCAGGTGGAAATTACTGGAAATGTGTGGACCCTCTCGCAATGGAACGAGACTGTGTAAATTGTGTATGACAGAAAGATATATTATCCTCATGAACTCACATGAGCCAGGAGGCTACCTGAACACCAGGACGGAAGCCGTAGGGAGTTATCCACATTTTCGGAAATTTTGACTTCAAAATTGGAAAACCTAGCTATCAAGCGAAGGAAGACAACTCGCCCGGCCATAATTTTTTAAGAGGAATATTTCTTGAACTATCACCAGCGATCTTGTGTTAGGGAAACTCTTACAGGCACTCGAACCAAATGATAAACCAAAGCAAAAAAGAGTTTGCAGTTAACATGCTGGAACGAATTTGAGGACGCAGCGTTCTTCACCCGAGTTTGTTTTAGTATTGAGGCAACCTTTCATGTTTCAGGGAAACTAAATACACATAATGTGAAGATCTGGGGATCAGAACCCCCATGTGATTAGGGAACTTCACTGAAATAGTCTAAAGGAAAGGGGAGTATCTGGTATGGGATGATGTGCAATCGAATCATTGATCCATTTTTCTTCACAGAGAGATCAATTTCTGCTAACGTGTACCTTGACCTTTTGACTGAATATGTGGAACCACAACTGGATGACCTTCAACCAACTATCGTTTTCCAGCAGGAGGATACACAATCACACTGGGTCCTAAATCAAACATTTCCAGATCAGTGGATTAGAAGGGGTGGCCCAATTTCCTGGCCACCTCGTTGCTCGGATGTTACTCCGTTGGACTTTTTTCTATGGAGTTATGTTAAAAACATTATGTATCGAACAGAGCTACGTGACATCAACGACCAGAAGCAAAGGATCACTGATGTCATTGCCACCATTGATAAGGCTATGCTACAGCAAACATGGCAAGAAATTGATTACTGTCTTGATGTGATTCGTGCAACTAATGGTGCCCATATAGACATGTATCAAATGAGGAAAAAAAATTCAATATCTACTCATTTTAAAGCGCGATATTCGAGCAATTTTGCTATTCAACTTCAAAAAGCACGTAAAGCAGCTGAAACTGCTTGAGATATCAACGAAACATTTGGTGTGGAAATTACTTGTGTGAGTGGTCAACTCGAAAATGGCTTAAACAATTTCGCAGTGGAGATCTGAGCCTTGAAGATCGTGAGTGTAGTGGACGCCCATCTATCATCGATGACGGTCAATTAAAGACTTCAGGCAAAAAAACTTCAGGTTAGCCAGAAAACTGCCTGCAACCAGTTGCATTCGATCGGAAAATCATAAAAGATCGACAAATGGGTACCACACAATTTGAATGAAAATCAGAAAATGCGCAGTAATGAAATTTGCTCGGCTTTTCTTCTCTGTAACCAAACCGATTCATTTCTCGACCATATTGTAACTTGCGATGAAAAGTGGATTCTATACAACAATAAAAAAACGTTCTTCGCAGTGGTGAGACCAAAATGAAGCACCGAAAACCTTCCCTAAATCCGAGCTCTTCAAAAAGAAGGATATGGTGACTGTTTGGTGGTATACTGCTGGACTCATCCACTATAACTTCTTAAAACCCGGAAAAACCATTACTGCAGAAATATATTGCCAGGAAATTGCCAAAATGAACGAAAAACTTCTTGCAGTTACAGTTAGACTGTATTTTTCTGATGAAGTCTAATAAGTCTGAAATATGTTCAGAGTGGTCACCTTATTGTTAAAGACCAGATCCACTTCCTATTGCATTTATTACTGAATAAATTTTAAGAA
>NC_068983.1:73390143-73390886 GCF_001194135.2 Octopus bimaculoides
ATATATATATATATAGTTACATAGTTACAAAGTTAGAAATCGCAATAGAACTAAGTAAAGACTAAATAATTTCATTATGACAAAAATTAATACATCCTGAACTTAATAGGCTTCATCTTTCAAAAGAATCATTAACAGACAATCGGTAAACGTGTGTGAATAATTAAGTTACTCATTATATGACATTCATAATTTTAAGAGATTAAAACATTTATCTCACTTGAAGGAGATCCTATTTCACGATTATACAAATCGATGTAGTATGTGTATATAAGTAATTTTGTCGCCTCCACACATTTACCAGTCGCTTACTGATGATTCTTATCAAAGCTGAAACTTATTAGAAGCAGGATGTATTATCACTTGTCATAGAGTATATATGTGTTTTATGTGTATGCGTTTCTTGTGTGTGTGTGTGTGAATCTATCATATATATAAGAATGTGCATATACCTATATATATATATATATGTGCGCGCGCGCGCGCGTTTATACGCACACGCGCTCACACACAAATACACAAACACACAGACACACACACAGACACACATACGCATACGGGCGTGGCTGTGTGGTAAGAAGCTTACTTTCCAACCAGATGATTCCAGGTTCAGTCTCACTGCGTGGCAACTTGGGCAAGTGTCTTCTACTATAGCCACAGGCCGACCAAAGCCTCGTGAGTGGATTTGGTAGACGGAAACTGAAGGAAGCTTGCCGTATATATATATATATATATATATATAT
>NC_068983.1:73391921-73393119 GCF_001194135.2 Octopus bimaculoides
CCTCTCTCTCCCTATCGCCCCTCTCTCTCCCTATCGCCCCTCTCTCTCCCTATCGCCCCTCTCTCTCCCTATCGCCCCTCTCTCTCTCCCTATCCCCCCTCTCTCTCACACACACAGTCTACACAACCCAGTAGAGGTTGGCCGAAAATTTTCAGGTTCATATTACCTCTAGCATTCGGTCTCCCAGCTCTTCTGATTTAACCCCATCCTGAACTACTATATCTAGGGCGTCGTTAAGAGAGAGACCAGCAAGCATGCTCACAAGTCCAATGACTCGTTGATGCCTGCAATAGAGGCCATTGTGGCCATCATAAATAATCATCACCTACTCAACATATTTAGTCGAGACAGTAATTGAGGCTTATGACGATTTCATTGAATAAACTTTTGCTATAAGTACGTAAAAATATGTGAACCAAATTCCTTTAAAATGTAGTGGCTTTTCTAATTAATATTTTCGTTTTTCTTAAATTCAAAATGTTGTTCTCATATAGTTGACGTTATGTACGTCTCTCTTGTTTTTACCTAGCTAAATTCTCCCTCCGAGGAAGGAGCTGGTTTCTAACAAAGATAATAAGCTCCACCTTTCGAATGTAGATAACGAAAACAATGTCGCATATTAAACCTGAGAAAAGTTCTGCATAGTATTACTGCTCCGCTTACAGATTGTATTTGTAATGTACGAAACAGTTGATTGATTTATGTATGTATGCATACATGTATGTATGTATGTATGTATGTATGTATGTATGTATGTATGTATGTATGTATGCATGTATGCATGTATATATGCATAGATGTATGTATGTATGTATGTATGTATGTATGTATGTGTGTGTGTATATATGCATGTATACATACAGTATGTGTGTGCCTCTGTGTGTGTGAAAGCGCGTGACCTAATGGTTAGGATGTTGCACTCATGACCGCTAGATTGTGGTTTCGATTCCCAGATCGAGCGTTGCGCTGTGTTCTGGACCAAAAATACTTTCATGTCGTTCCGCGATCGCTTCGACCATCTGAGATGTGGCAAATCGCGCACCTATACAGGTAATATCGAGTTGATGAAGTGAGTGAGCTGATGCACTGCATGAAACTTTGATCACTATTAACAAAATCATCTGTGCAGGCTGTTCAGCCAGAAGATGCATCCCCATCATCTGTCGTTTACGCCAAGAGAGTTCACTATATATATATA
>NC_068983.1:73393966-73395485 GCF_001194135.2 Octopus bimaculoides
TATATATATATGCACACACACATACACACACTCACGCACACATACATACACATGCACATACTTATAATCCGAATACGGTTGAAGAGAATGGGGATAAAAATACATTTATGATAAAGCGAGTGACAACTACTGCTGTTCTACGCAAGCAACGTAATCCAGAAAAGTTCATAGATAAAAATAAAGGTACAACATTTTGGACATAAGTTCTAGAGAGTGAAAGAAAAAAAATATTGATACAAAGGTCAATATGTCGGACATTAAGAAGCACCGACAAGGCCTGTATACAAGGATCCAAGACATTAGATCTTTCACTACTTAATGCAAAAGAAAAAAAAAATTCAGAAATTTGTACTATTTTTCCTTTCCATGTACGAATTTTTATGGGACACATGTTGTTATCAGAAAACTGAGAACAGCAATAGCAAAACTGTTGTCTACAAGTCTGAGAGACTTTCGGTATTCTCTGATGAGAAACAGCAGTGTTACAGAAACCTGCTATGCTGTATATTCTTCTTTATAGAATCTTTTGCAAAAGTTTTTAAGAATTACAGAGAACTGTTAGTAAATCTCTCGACATGACTAACACATAATTAACACTGTTATGATAAATAGTGCTGATATTAATTATTGTGATGTTGAAGAGGAGTGATGGTTGGAATGATAGTGTTGTTGGTGGTGGTGTTGATGGTGGTGGTGGTGGTTGTGGTGGCGGTGCTGGTGTTGATGGTGGTGATGGTGGTTGTGGCGGTGGTGGTGGTGAGGAATATGGCGATAATCACAAATCTTTTAAGAAAAATTAGAAACTTCATGTATCTAAGGTAACTAAAAGAAAAAAAATACATAAATTTTTTTTTTTTAATGTAGAAGAAAAGAAAAATACTTCGAAACGACGCGATCATTGAAAATTCCTTATCGTCTGTTCCGACACATAACCATAATAATAATGATGGTGATGATGATGATGATGATGATGAGGATGATGACGACTACGCTGACGACGATGATGATGATGAAAAAAAATAATAACAACAACATTACAAATAACAACAATGATAATGACAGCAACATCAGCAGCAAAATAGCGACAGCAGCACTAGCAACCAGCAGCGGCGGCAGCGGCGGTGGCAGCAGCGGTGGCAGCAGCAGCAGTAGTAGTAGTTGTAGTAGTAGTAGTAGTAGTAGTAGCAGCAGCAGCTGCAGTAGCAGTAGCAGCAACAGCAGAAGTAGTATCATCATCATCATCATCATCAGCAGCAGCAGCAGAATCATCATCATCATCATCCTCATCATCATCAGTAATAGTAGTAGCAGCAGCAGTATCATCATCATCATCATCATCAGCAACAGCAGCAGCAGCAGCAGTAGCAGCAACAGTAGTAGTGGTGGTAATTTTTTCGTCCTATTTTATCATTAGCGGAAGTTATGGTGACGACTATTCTAAATAATTTGTTTTTATTTTATTCTTTGTTATGCTTTTCCCTTTATATATATATATATATATATATATATATATATATAT
>NC_068983.1:73396128-73398388 GCF_001194135.2 Octopus bimaculoides
ATATATATATTTATACACACATATACACACACACATATGTAATATATACATATATAATGAAAAAAATGAAAGAACCGCTTGGTTATGGAAAATATTTTAAGATGGTTCGTTGCTCATGATATCTTCGAAACCTAAACAACGATGAATCGCGCGTACACACGCACGCACGCACACTTACACACAAAACGTGTGTACGTGTGTGAATGCGTGTATAAATGTATAAAAATAAGGAGCAACTGTCCTGTGAAGTATGTCATGTTGAAAACATGACTATAACTCTGTTAAAAACAAAACAAAAAAAAAATACGGTAAGCTTTTTTTTGTGTCAACAAATATTATGTTATAAATATATCGTTCTTTTAGTGGTTGCAAGTATTACGATAATCATTTCTTCATAATATTTGGTGGGATCAAAGATTTGTGTTTGAAATTAAAGAATTATAAGGAAAAAGAAGCAATGTATAGAATTTACATGTTAATTTGTTTTTTGTTTACTTACTATGAAGTTAGAATTTCCAGTCTTTGCTAAACATGTATAGAACTATTTCATTCTTTTTAGAAATAGTCAGTATAACATAACCTGTGACTATAAACTGTACAAAATTATAGTGTAAAACTTCTATATTTTAACACGTAATTTTAAAGGCCAAATATATCTTACTGTTCTCTCTTTCTTTTATTCCTTCCTTTCTTTCTTCATTCCTTCCTTTCTTTATTTCTTTCTTCACTTCTTTTCTTCATTTCTTTCGTCATTCCTTCTTTTCTTCCTTCCATCCTTCCTTGATATCAAGTACCATGTGCGAATATGCTGCCGTTTTCGTTGTCAGCGCTTTACTGTCATGCGCAGCCTCCGTCACTACTCTGATTAAAATGATATCAAAATGGATTCTAAAATCTTCGTATCAACTTCATGTCTAAAGATTACGGAGTATTATTAGCTCGACGCCCGTCACTTCCTTAACAGTAAAAAGGCAAAATTTAAAAACTAAAAAGGTAGTATTTCTCATCTCTCTGTCATTTCTAGATGGGACGTCCAACTAGCCAGACATCATTTCTCTCGCCTCGCGATATCTGTTTTCTCTTCTATTTATTCTATATCCTTTCAAAATTTCTTTCAGGCATTACCCATTACAATTCGTCTTAGCCTAACGTCGATCGTTTCCGTACGTCCACTTTGGCGTCGTTTGTTCGTTCGAAGCCCTAACTCTCCACAAGTTTTATATTTTAAACATTTCTGGATGCTGCTGTCTTCCTGTCTTGTCGTTAAAAGCAAAAGACAAGTAATAATTAACAGTCGACAACTGGGGAGGAGTTAGACATCTTTCGGCATTTTGTCTCTTAATTGTCTCTCGTTGTGTATTTACGTATTATTCGCTCGTTGGTGATGTCCTGTACATAATGGGTATTTTTCATTTTTATTATATATATATACATATATATATGTATGTATGTATGTATGTATATATATACACACACACACACACACACATACACACACACACACACACACACATATATAGGCGCAGGAGTGGCTGTGTGGTAAGTAGCTTGCTTACCAACCACATGGTTCCGGGTTCAATCCCACTGCGTGGCACCTTGGGCAAGTGTCTTCTACTATAGCCTCGGGCCGACCAAAGCCTTGTGAGTGGATTTGGTAGACGGAAACTGAAAGAAGCCCGTCGTATATATGTATATGTTTATATATGTATGTGTGTCTGTGTTTGTCTCCCCCCCCCTCACCATCGCTTGACAACCGATGGTGGTGTGTTTACATCCCCGTAACTTAGCGGTTCGGCAAAAAGAGACCGATAGAATAAGTACTAGGCTTACAAAGAATAAGTCCTGGGGTCGATTTGCTCGACTAAAGGCGGTGCTCCAGCATGGCCGCAGTCAAATGACTGAAACAAGTAAAAGAGTATATATATATATAGATACTCAACATGTTTCGCATCTACAAACTCATTACAGTCTACTATTAGGATTAAGCAATTTATAATCGAACGATCTTGAAAATCTTTAAGTAATGTAATTCTTGCTTCCCAACCACATGGTTCCGGGTTGAGTCTCACAGCGTGGCACCTTGGGCAAGTATCTTCTACTATAGCCTCGGGCCGACCAAAGCCTTGTGAGTAGATTTGGTAGACGGAAGCTGAAAGAAGCCCGTCGTATATATATGGGTGTTTCTGTGTGTGTTTGCGAGTATGCGTGAGTATGTGTTAGTACGTGAGTGAGTGAGTGTGTGTGTGTGTGTGTGTGTGTG
>NC_068983.1:73398718-73403244 GCF_001194135.2 Octopus bimaculoides
ACCAGATTATATTAATTTTATCCTACATTATAACCTATTCGATATTTCACTTATATATTTGGACTAGTAACCTTTAATTTAATATTTTTGTTGTTGATATCAAACTTTATATTTTGTAAACTCTGTATCTATAAATATATGAACTTCCTTTCTTTATACCAAAACTATCTAATAACTATTTCTTGAAACCTTGATGGATCCCCCTTCTCACCTTGGAAGAATGTTTTATTGTCTTGTGTTGATTTTGTTCTCATTGACTTCCATACTTTCTATGGATTTTAAAAAATAATTGCTTATTCCTTCAAACTTCTAATTTAAAAAAATTTATATTGTTCATATTTTCTTGTCGATATAAATCCCTATATTTTAATAAACATTGTCTCTGAATACTTTGATTTAGTTTTAGTTTGTTATTATCATCATTATCATCATCATCGTCATCATCATCATCATCATCATCATTATATTTATTCTCTATGTTTACGATCTTTTATTTTCTAAATTTTTAGTAATAAATATGCTTCTTTTCTTTTATTTCACTAACAATATCTACTAGTTATTTTTAAAATTATATTACTAAAATTCCCTGCCATCTATTAGAGAATCCTCTTATTAATTGATATCAATTTTATCATTATTGTCTTCCTTAATATTTTAAAATCTTGACCTTGCGTTCATATGTCACGTCGAGAATTTAGTATCTAACAAAGATTTTATTTCTCCTGAGGACGTAGCTTAAATTCTGCATTATTTTGAAGGATCTTCGTATTTTGCCTTAATGCAGGCATGAGTAGTTTATTTATTATTGAATATAATAATATAAATTATTTATATGTTTTTAAGCTACGAAACAATTTCTTGTGATATTAAAATTTTCTTAAATAAATTTCATCAAACTATTTCTCTGTCATTTATGTATCACAGTCTGATGGAGTCTAAGCAGGTCGAAACTTCGAAGTCTCTGTCAACACTATTCTTGTTAAAGAATAATAAATATGTTCTCTTCAACATGTATTGAGTAAGTCCTTCAATTTAATGTAAAAATGTTTTTATAACTCGACAAAAAAAAACATTAATACATACAGATATGCATGCATATATACACACACACATACATACATACATACATACATACATACATATATACATACAAATATGCATACATACATTCATACGCACAGACAAATGTTTGCTTGTGTGTGTGTGTGTGTGTGTGCACGTATGTGCATGTGTATACATATATGTATGTAAATTGTTAAATGTTGCATTTAGAATTTAGGGCCAGAATAAAGAATCTATCAGTAATATTGTTATTGCTGAGTGCAAATGTAATCAATCATTTGTTTCGTAGCTTGTTATTTTATGATGATGAAAGCGGTGTTAATTGAATAATTCACATAATCTGTTTATAATGAGCAATCGGTTACTGATGCAGGACTTTTCACGCATTCACATAGTTTGGTTAGTTGCTATTATAATTATCGCCTGTTGTTTATAGAGAAATGTAAAGAGAGTGCATTTATTAAAAAA
Organism: Octopus bimaculoides; assembly: GCF_001194135.2. Taxonomy (NCBI): domain Eukaryota; kingdom Metazoa; phylum Mollusca; class Cephalopoda; order Octopoda; family Octopodidae; genus Octopus; species Octopus bimaculoides. The sequence continues at coordinate 73,400,249 of NC_068983.1, forward strand.
GGGCTGTGGAGTGTATGATTAACTCAATCGTTAGCGTGTTGCATATTATTCTTTCTAGTGTTCGTTGTTCCCAATATTTATGCTTACAGTTGAAATCGAAATCGCTCCTTTCAAAGTTTTATAGTCATTTACCTATGTTAGAAATCATTATCACCTGTTGAAAAAGGTCGCGCTCAAAACAAAATTCATGCGTTTTCTGATTAAGGAATAAAACTTGAAGTTTGTCTGACAATAAATGACCGTAAAGAAAATCTCTCTCTGATTCCGTTTCTCTCCTTCATCCATCCATCCGGCCATCCACTCTACATACATACATACGTACATACATACATAAAAATAATAATAATCACAGCACATACCCAAGGCACACAGAGCTGCGCTCGGTAGTGAAGTGAAAGCACGTTATTAAAATAAAACTACTGGATAATAATAATAATAATAATAATAATAATAATAATAATAATAATAATAATAATAATAATAAAGGGTAAAATTAATTAATTAATTAATAATTTATAATTTTACCAAGTACGTTAAAATAACCTTTTTAGGTGAATTATACAAAATATTCTATAATCATATACATAATTATAATTAGGGGGTCAGCTAATTGCTTCGCCATCTACATACATACATACATACATACATACATACATACATACATACATACATACGTATATACATACATATATACAACATAATACATATATTTGTAAGAACGACCGTGCGAGCTCAAAAAGGAGAAATAGTGACGAATGGAAAAACAGGACTCCTTTTATTTAAAACGCGTCACACGGTCGAACACAAAATTATATATCAATGATGATATACAAATATGTTATACTACGATAACATAGATGGCCAGTAATGAAAAGACGATGTTGAACACGACCGTATAAGATGAATAACAGAGATATATATTGTAGCATTAATATGTATGTCTGTGTGTGAGTGTGAATGCGACATATAAAAACATAATAAAAGACAGGCCGTCGTACAAAGAAAAGAGTGTGTGTGAGTGATACATGTATGTGTATGCGTTATATACAGCAGATAAAAAGAGAGTCAGTAACACGTGAGCATTTATACCAGTTCTTGAGTACACAATAGGAAGAGTCTGTATGTGAAAGAAGTTGAGGCGTATGTGTGGCAGGGCGATCACTAGTTGTGATGTTGAGGCTTCCATGCCGGGCCGGGCTCTTGAGGACAGACGTTCGTCGCTGGCTGAATTCTCTTGTCTATTATTAATCGTGGTGAATATGAAACACCTAACAGAATCGAAGAGAGAGAGAGATGTGCCGCGGTGGTTTGGATTGGTGTACATAGAGATCATGTTAATGATATTGGCGAATCTTGTCGTTCGTAGTTAAAGTCGTGTTGACTATGGTGGCGAATCTGGTGGCGAAGAGGCTGCTTGGTAGTAGTCGTAGAATCGTGTTGCTCATGGCGATGATGATGCTGGTTAGTAGTCGTAGACTCGTGTTGCTGATGGGGCGAAGCTGTTGATGTTGTCGCTGGAATTGCTGCTGCTGCTGTCGTGTGGTACACGGAACAGGTCTCTGAGAGATCTGAACCGAGACGAATTTTGCCGCTGAATTAAAGCATTTTATAGTTGATAGTAGGCTCACAAGACATCAGAAAAATACTCTATCACGTGACCTTATTAGGGGCCGTGATTGGTCAGTTTGCGTTCTGGCGGGAACGGTTCGAAGAAGTTGCCGCTTCAAATAATAATCAGTCACGTGATGACAAGGAATGTGTTTTCCGCTACGCCCGCGCTTGTTTATATTTAAATGAGAAGATAGTTTGTATGTAATGGCGATAGGTAGCTTCACTACATATTCATACATACGTACATATATTCATATATGTACAAATACATACATAATATACTGTCTATTTCTGTCTAACTCCCTCTCGCACTTTCCCTACGTGTGTCTGTGTGTATGTATGTATGAGTGTATATATGTGAATGTGTGTGTGTGTGTGTGTGTGTGTGTGCGTGCGTGCATATGTAAGCTTATGTGCGTACAGACATGTATGAGTGTATGTACACATATATTATTATATGTCTGTGTATCTATCGTACCGATGAAATGAGGTGTATCACTGAAATATTAGATATTGTGTATTTTTAGAAGAAATCAGATTAAGTTTACAGTAGGAGGCCTTCTTCATAAGACTAATAAACATAAAATCTACATATATATGGTAATCGTATACATTCCATATATGTAAAATATACGTGGAACTTATATTATTATGTTTATAAAGGCATGTGTGCAGATGTGTGTACTTATTTTTATATGAGCGTGTCTATATGTGTATAAATATGTGTGTGTGTGTGTGTGTGCGCGTGTGTGTGTGTGCGTGTGTGTGTGCATGTATGTATTGTGAAACAGAAATTGGAAGAATTACTTCGGTTCAGTGATTGAACGCCTGTCATGATTACAAAAGATATGGGTTCGAATTCATGGGCAGCTTTCGGCCTTTTCTATCCGGTGGGTTAGCCCAATATTTACGTGCTAATATTTAAAGCTTTATCTGCTTCGAGATTCACCGTTCCAAAAAAGGAAAAGGATTATCTATCTATCTATCTATCTATCTATCTATCTATCTATCTATCTATCTATAATATGAGTGGCTTATTAGCAATTTAACAACCTAAAGGCAAATTTATAGACGTCGCTAAAGTGACAGAGGATACAGAGTGATACCGGCATTGCTAGAAATAAGAGTTAAAACGGCTCATTATCCACAAGAGCACTATCTTAATAAGTTGACAAAGCTCCCTACCAGTGGCGGCTCGTCTACAGGCAATGCAGAACTGCAGCACCCCCTCTTTCCATTCTATATTATTGATAACATTCAATATAATGAGTCCTTTTTTTTCTTTAATTCTTTCTTTATACTTGTACATTATATAATCCTTAAGCTTAATGTTAGTAGCCATCCTCTAGTTTATGAAAAAAATACAAAAATCCTTGTATAGAACT
>NC_068983.1:73404108-73407508 GCF_001194135.2 Octopus bimaculoides
AGAGAGAGAGAGAGAGAGAGAGAGAGAGAGAGAGAGAGAGAGAGAGAGAGAGAGAGAGAGATGCGGGGAGACAAAGGCTGATAGATTGAAGAATCATTCTACATCCTGGAAAGGATGTAACGCAAATTTGATCTCGACGGGATTTGAACTACGAGTGTTGGAGTATGTGGGAAAATGCGTGTCCGCGCGCACGCATGTGTGTGTGTATGCATGTGTGTTTGTGTGTATATATACTTTCTTCACTCTTTTACTTGTTTCAGTCATTTGACTGTGGCCATGCTGGAGCACCGCTTTTAGTCGAGCAAATCGACCCCAGGACTTATTCTTTGGAAGCCTAGTACTTATTCTATCTTTCTATTTTGCCGAACCGCTAAGTTACGGAGACGTAAATACACCAGCATCGGTTGTCAAGCGATGTTGGGGGACACAAACATACACACACACATATATATTTACATATATACGACGGGCTTCTTTCAGTTTTCCGTCTACCAAATCCACTCACAAGGCTTTGTCGGCCCGAGACTATAGTAGAAGACACTTGCCCAAGGTGCCACGCAGTGGGAATGAACCCAGAACCATGTGGTTGGTAAGCAAGCTACTTACCACACAGCCACTCCTGCGCCTATATAAATACATATATGTATCCTCGTTTAGTGCTGACTGTCAGAAGAAAAAGTACATAATACCATTGTAGAGATGAATATATTTTTCTTTTGGTCGATTCAATCTCTTGTTACTCTGGAGATTCAACTAAGTGTTCATGGGATCGTCAAGCAAGTTATGACCTGCCTGATGACCACGTGAACGCACAGGTAAAACTCCAGGGTATATATATATTGGGTTTAAGATAAATTCGTTCGTTTTTTTTTCTCCCCTTTTTTTAACTCTAATTTTTCATCTACAATTTTAATAAATTAATAAATAACATATTCCCATTTATTGTTCACGACATCATGCTAATGTTCGACTAGCTTGTTAATGTCTTGACGGTCGAAATCACTGGGTCTAGGCACAAAGAACTCATCAAGCTATATATTTAGCTCTACGTTGTTGCTGACGGAAACGCCTAGCAGACTGTTGGACAGCACCGAAAAAGATGATAATCTGTCTCTTTCGTTCAGAACGTGTGCCACCCAAGTACCAAATTATTGTATCTTACCAATCGAGTAAAGTTGACGGACGAAGAATATTTCATCTGATTGGCCAATTCCCAAGTAGACAGGTGTGGATCCTCGTGGATGAGCTCGTTCAATCGATCATCATCGAACTGAACAGGTCAGCCAGAGAGTCTGTGGAGAGTCTGTGAGGTCAAATTTTCCCATTCCTTGAAGTGTGAAAACTGTTTCTGTGCAGTTCTTTCTGTAACAGTGCTTTCTTCGAACACAACGCAATTGTGACAGCTTTGGAAACTTGATTGAAAGCGAAGAGAAGCAGACACCGAAAATCCTCATTTTTTTTTTTGTTATTGGTACTCCTTTTGTCATTTTCCTGAAAGGAAGCAAAATTGATTCAAATTTTAAAAGCGATAAACTGAAGTTACAGAGTAACTATGGAGTTAAAATAATTAGTACGATAAAACTATTTTCGTACTCAAATAGCTTTGGTAAAAAGAAAACGAACGAATTTGTCTGACAACCCAACATTACTATATATAAATATATACACAGATACACAACATACATGCACACACTCAATACAAGCACTCAAAGGTGCTTGGATAAGATTATTTACTAAAATAGATTTACAAAGCAGAAACATAGAATTTCATAATAATGTTTCCCAAGCTAAAATACCACATTTATGGGGTATTTAACAATATGACAGGTGAACAGGTCTATTATTGCTCATAAAATGATGCAGAAAAATCTCGCCTAGTAATATCCATTATTACGCTACGTTAAGGCGGCGAGCTAGCAGAATTGTTAGAGCGCCGGGCGAAATGCTTAGTTACCTGTCGCTACGTTCTGAGTTCAAATTTCGTCGAGGTCGACTTTGCCTTTCATCCTTTCGGAGTCGATAAATTAAGTACCAGTTGAGTACTGGGGTCGACGTAATCGATTATCCACCTCCCCCAAATTTCAGGCCTTGTGCTTATAGAAGAAAGGATTACTACGCTATGTTAGAAGATGGTGTGGATTCGCAGAATTGTTTCGGATAAAGAATGCAGCCTGGTGATGAGTTTAATGTGGAAGAATTTGCTGCTAAATGGCAAAACAGTTCGAGATTGAAGAATATTGGCGCAACTTTTCAGAAGTGAGAAAAAAGTTCTGTACAATGTTGTTGGCATTCCGTCGCTTACGACATCGAGGGTTCCAGTTGATCCGATCAACGGAACAACCTGCTCGTGAAATTAACGTGCAAGTGGCTGAGTACTCCACAGACACGTGTACCTTTAACGTATTTCTCGGGGATATTCAGCGTGACAAGGCTGACCTTTTGAATTACAGGCACAACAGAAACAGGAAGTAAGAGTGAGAGAAAGTTGTGGTGAAAGAGTACAGCAGGGTTCGCCACCATCCCCTGCCGGAGCCTCGTGGAGCTTTAGGTGTTTTCGCTCAATAAACACTCACAATGCCCGGTCTGGGAATCGAAACCGCGAACCTATGACCGCTGCCCTAACCACTGGGCCATTGCGCCTCCACTCTGTACAATACTACTGAGCTAAAGAACTACTTGGTAAGTTTAGAAAGCTACCGTTCCACTATTTAGTTATGTCGCTTTATGTTCTGGGTTCAAATAAGCTGTAAATTGGTAGAGTCGTTCGTTAGTGAATTGGAGAGAATATCTCGCGGTATACATCCCGACACGCTGCACTCTGAGTTCAATCCCTGCTGAGGTCGACTTTACCTTTTATCCTTTCGGGCTTGATTAAAAGAAATATGCCAATAAAATGTGGTGCATTGCCAGAGCTATGTATATGCACCCATATGTGCAATCCTGGGAAAGGTTTTTATGAGGATGAAAATCATTTGCCCATGCATGCGAAACACCCCTCTTTATACTACCGATGTTATCCAACCGAGAAGCCGCTTTAGAGTCAATATAGGGCTTGGTACTGCGTCATTGCGGGCGTTGCTGTCAGAACGAAAGAATCGAAACATCCTTCCTGAGTAGTAATGATTATTCTTTTATTAATTCTTTTATTCATTTGACTGTGGCCGTGCTGGAGCCCCGCCTTGGAGGGTTTTAGTCGAACAAAGCGACCCCAGGAGTTATTTTTTAAATCTTGGTACTTATTCTGTCGGTCTCCATCGCCGAACCGCTAAGTTACGGGGACGTAAATACACCAACACCTGTTGTCAATCAGTGATGGGGGACAAACACACACACACACACACACACACACACACACACACACACACACACACACACACACACACACACACACACACACACA
>NC_068983.1:73408004-73412863 GCF_001194135.2 Octopus bimaculoides
TAAGTACCAGTAGCGTACTGAGGTCGATGTAATCGACTGGCCTCCTTCCATAAAATTTTGGGCCTTGTGCCTAGAGTAGAAAAGAATATTTTTTATTACAAATGATCTTGACATTCTTTTTACTTTACAATCTGTTGTTGTTTTATCGCCATTTATTTACGATTTTTATAAATTTTGTCGGTAAAATAGATTTTGGGGAACGAATTACGATTTATAACATAGCTACTATGAGGAATTATTGCTCTGCTTTACGAGTTTTCGTTTTATGAGCAGCCTGTTGCAGTGTAACCTGAATATAATGTTTTCCCCTATACTTTTAGTTATATTTTTAGTTCAGATGTGCCGCCGAATTTTGAAAAGAATCTAAGTGTACCGCAACTGAAAAACTACGAGCTTATGATAAAGCCAGTACATGGTCATACAGCCTATGAGAAACAGTAGCTGATTATGTGACAAATCAGTACCTACCATCTACAAGAAAAGAAGGATACATTAGATAGTGTAGTCTTAGACACACAAAATAGCTGGAAAAAAAAAAGATGAAATGTTTGCGGTTGGAATGTTTGCGGTTGGAATACGGTCGATGAAGACTAACTTGGGGTTTAACACTAAGAACCTCTACAACAGCAGTAGCAGAAGCAACAACATTATCGAAGGACTAACAATGTTATGGCTTCAGAACTTCCTCTGCTGTTAGATAATATCTAATGACATCAAACAAGATTAAGCAGAAACTTGCTTAGGTATTTATCTTGGTATCTCATTGCGCAGTTGGTCTGTCAGATAACCTGTCTACTTAAGATATATCAGAAGTGTTAGGAGTTTTAACGAGCTTTCATCGTCACCAATACAATCACCTCTGAATTATTTCCCTTAACTCACTCAAATTACTGCTTGCCTAAAATATTTGTAGCCCCTCGCCCACTTAAAAAAAAAATTATTGTTTACTGTTCAGGTGGGTTCTTACTGACTATTCTGCGCTGTATCAAACCAGAGACCATAAGCTTGTTATTATTGTTGTTGCTGCTGTTGTTGCTGCTACTGCTATTGTTGTTGTTGTTGTTGTTATTATTATTATTATTATTATTAAGGCGGCGAGCTGACAGAACTGTTAGCACGACTTTGCCTTTCACCCTTTCAGGGTCGATAAATTAAGTACCAGTGAGACACTGGGTTGATGTAATCGTCTAGTCCCCTCCTCCACAATTTCAGGCCTTGTGCCTATAATATTATTATTATTATTATTATTATTATTATTAAGGCGGCGAGATGACAGAAACGTTAGCACCCGGGACGAAATGCTTAGCGGTATTTCGCCCGTTGCTACATTCTTAGTTCAAATTCTGTCGACGTCGACATTGCTTTTCATCCTTTGAGGTCGATAAATTAAGCACTAGTGAAACATTGGGGTTGATGAAATCGACTTATCCCCTCCCCCAAAATTTCAAGCCTTGTGCCTTTAATAGAAATGATGATGATGATGATGATCATCATCATCATCACTATTGTTTTTTTACTTTTAATCTGCATGTTTGTTACAATCACTTGCCGAGGCACATCCTAGGGCGAGTGAAGGATAAGAGATGTTACAGTATGACTGAAAGTTTGGGGAGGGGAAGTGGCAGGGGTAGTAGTGAAATATCTTCATGTAATACAACACATACATTTAAATTGATAGGGTTTTTCTAAGGATGTGGGCAGTGCTTGTCAGCACAATCTTTTGGATTTCTCTGAGATATGGTTCTCCTGAGATCTTATCTAGATGTTTCAGACATCCATTTAAAAAAAATCATACCTAAGGTGCCTACAATAACAGACACAGTTCTCGCTTTAAGATGCCGCATCTTTTGTATTTCAATTTCCAAGTCCTTATATTTACTTATTTTGTCAAATTCCTTTACAGATATATTTTTATCAGTGGGAAGACTTACATCTATTAGTCTACAAATATTTCTTTCCATGTTATTAATAATTATGTCTGGTTGATTAGCCTGGATCGTTCTATCAGTATTGAGTGAAAAATCCCTGAGGATAGTGACATTTTAACCTTCAACGACTGGCTCAGGAGGATGTTCATACCAGTAAGCAGGAGTGCTGATTCTGTAGTGTTACATATTTTCCAATGTAAATACTGTCCTACCCTATAGTGGCGATTTTGTATTCGTTTGGTGTCAGCACAGCACATCCCGTGACGAGATGGTCTATTGTTTCATCAAATTTATCGCAGAATCTGCATTTAGGATCAGAACCGTTTTGAAGAACGCCAGCCTAGCAGTTTTTGGTAAGAAAACTTTGATCGTGTGCTTCCAATATGAAACCTTCAGGCTCTACTTTCAGTCCTGAACTTCTCAGCCCTTGATGGGTTGTTACTTGGTCTACATCAGCATTTTGACTTCGAGGTAAACACTGTCCATGCAGAGGCTTCTGGCTCCATCGCTCCTCAATTTATTACTGTCCGTTCTTTTTTGCAGTCTACTTGATCCATTTTGCGTGTTTTGTGGCAATGGTTTCAGATTCTTCATCAATTTCAAAGTTAATGTCAAGTTCCCTTGCGAATTTGCAAGCTTCCTTGACAATGGAATGTGATTTTTTTGCTGCTTTCGTGTTTGCACACAAGCTGAAGCATCCAGTCCTCTGTACTAGATAAGTACTTGTTCATTGCTATTGTGGAGGTCTTATAGCACAGTTCTACCTGCATCATACTTCTTCCCCCATTACTTCTAGGTAGGTACAAACGATCAACATTTGCTTTTGGGTGGTGAATGTTCTTATATGTTAGTAGTTTTCTTGTCTTCTTGACCAGGCATCGGAGCTCTGTAAGATCTGTAAGAAATAAGGGAAATGACCTAACAACCTTAAATAACCTCATCTGTTCCCCTGTTAAAGTTGAAACTGCTCACTTAGGTATCAGGACGACACGGAAAAGGACCAACCATGTCAATAGATCTTCTAAGTGGAAAGTAGCACTACAAAAAGAGATCGAATCTTTGCAGGCGGAGTTAGATGAACTTGCGAGAGGAGTAAATGTTAAGACGTAAACCCTGCAACCAAGGAAATAGTGAAACAGCGTATAAAGCTGAAAGCCCAACGGCTTAGAAGGTATGATAAAAAAATAAATCTTATCCACAAAACAAGACGGATGCAAAGAAATTTTATAGGGAAATTGGTAAACGTAAGATAGAAGTAAAGAAGCTACCTTAGACTAAGGAAATGGAAGAGTTCTGGAAGAAGAAATGAAGCAACAAAAAAGAATATAATGCTGAAGCTGACTGGATAGAGCATGAGAAAGTGAGACTGAAGTTGAAAAGCAGAATTGGGAGACAATAGAAGTAGAAGAGTTAAGATGTGTTCTTAGGAATTCTCACAAATGCAAAACCCCAGGACTGGACTGAATTTCTAACTTCTGACTGAATTGTTTAACAGAAGTACACCAAAATTTCGTTGCATCTCTAATTGATATCATCCAGAACCCAACGTAAATACCTGTTTGGTTGACTGAAGGGACAACATACCTTCTACCAAAAACTGAAGAGACAAAATATTCAAAGAACTCAGGAGCTCATGGCTTCAAAACATAGCATAGAACTCTTAAATGTTTGTTAATGTTTATTTCTCATGTAAATACCCAAACATTGGCTTCAAATTTTTGTACAAGACCAGCAATTTCGGGGAAATGGAGTTAATACTTTGCAACGATCCCAGCGCTTAACTGGTACTTATTTTATCGACCCCCAAGTGAATGAAAGAGAAAGTCAATTACGGTGGAATTTGAACTTAGAACGTAAGGGTTGGAAGAAATGCCGCTAAGCATTTTGTCCAGCATGCTAATGAGTCTGCTAACTCGCCGCCTTTTACTACCTGATTTCGAATTGTGGCACAAGGCCAGCAATTTCGGAGGAGGGATGTAAGTCGATTACATCAACCCCCAGCACTCAACAAATAATTTATTTCATCGACTCCGGAACGATGAAAAGCAAAGTCAACCTCGGCAGAATTTGAACTCAGAACATAAAAGAGAGATCAAATGCCGCTAAGTATTTTGTCAGGTGTACCAGCGCTTCTGCCAGGTCGCCGCGTTTTACTACCCAAATATTCCTTTCTATTATAGGCACAAGGCCTGAAATTTTGGGGGAGGACGCTAGTTAATTACATTGACCCAAGTGTTTAACTGGTACTTATTCTATTGACCCCGAAACGGATGAAAGGCAAAGTCAACCTCAGCGGAATTAGAACTCAGAACGTAAAGCCGGACGAAAAGTCGCTAAGCATTTTGCCCGGCGTGCTAACGATTCTGCTAGCTCGTCATCTTTTACAACCCAAATATTAATTATGTTTACTTCATCCCCTAGTTTCTCTCTCTTTTTTTTTTGTATTTTCTTACGTAAACATTCTCCTTTTATTCAGCTTTCTAGTAATAGTTTGATTGCGATAGTGAGCTATGATAGAAATTTACTTTATTCCGAATATTCATATAATCGAAAATGAAATAACATTTGGAAACAAAAAAGAAAAAAAAAAGGTGGGGTGCAGAAAATAAATCGCATGTAAAAGAAAATTAGAAAAATAAGGAAATGCCATTGGATGTGCATGTTACAAAAATATATATAATATAATATAAAGACGACAGCAGTGAGGGTTGTTGAACCATAAATATAGAAGAGTGAGTGAAGGAATTACGAGTCATTGGGTTAAATGTTGAGGAAGTACTTCCGTTTCTGAATTACCGGTTTTAGAATATGAAAGAAAAGACAAGAAGGTTCTTGAAATGTTTGAAATAATTATTATGTTTTAGAGGGAGGATGTTATGAAAACTTAAACGAAAATAAAAGTAAAATGTAAGATTAAAAAAAAAAAAAGGG
>NC_068983.1:73412893-73413831 GCF_001194135.2 Octopus bimaculoides
CCTTCCTATATAGAAGATGTGTAAAAAAATTATTATCCTTTGAAAGTCAACCGAGCACACACACACACACACACACACACACACACGCACACACACCATGCACACATGCACATACACACACATGCACACAAATATTCCTAGTGAGTGTATGTCCTACACGATATTCGTACTATATTATTTACTAGCAGTAAGTACTTGATGTTTGATGCAAGATCTGACAACGCGAAGCCCCTTAAGGTCACTTAATTTGCTAAAGATAGTTATCAACAAAACTTCCTCATGTTACACCCCGTCGCCCTCCAGCTAACAACGTGGTCGATCGACCAACTAAAAATAGTATCTAAAATACCCCTGAAATCACCTCCACTCCATCCTCTTTAAAAAATGGACAAATCAAATAACGTAACCGCGGATTTTCCGTCTGCAGGAAAGACGGGATAATGACAGCGTATAATGATTCTGATAATAGAACTGTTAGTTCAGGGTTGACCTTGGGCTAAACAATAACCACGAAGGAGTGTTTATGAGGCCGCTCGATCTGTTAGAAATTACGACCAAAACACCGTCAAATGACACCCGTTTCAGCTTAGAAAAGAGCCATTAGATAATATGTGCCTAGGTTTCCTTAGCTTACCAACCATATGGTTCCGGGTTCATTCCCACTGCGTGGCAATTTGGGCAAGTGTCTTCTACTATAGCCTCGGGCCGACCAAAGCCTTGTGAGTGGATTTGGTAGACGGAAACTGAAAGAAGCCCGTCGTATATATGTATATATATATATGTGTATATGTATGTGTGTGTATATGTTTGTGTGTCTGTGTTTGTCCCCCCAACATCGCTTGATAACCGATGGTGGTGTGTTTACGTCCCCGTAACTTAGCGGTTCGGCAAAAAGAGACCGATAGAATAAGTACTAGGCTTCAAAAAGAATAAGTCCT
>NC_068983.1:73413841-73416051 GCF_001194135.2 Octopus bimaculoides
AGACGGAAACTGAAAGAAGCCCGTCGTATATATGTATATATATATATGTGTATATGTATGTGTGTGTATATGTTTGTGTGTCTGTGTTTGTCCCCCCAACATCGCTTGATAACCGATGGTGGTGTGTTTACGTCCCCGTAACTTAGCGGTTCGGCAAAAAGAGACCGATAGAATAAGTACTAGGCTTCAAAAAGAATAAGTCCTGGGGTTGATTTGCTCGACTAAAAAGGCGGTGCTCCAGCATGGCCACAGTCAAATGACTGAAACAAGTAAAAGAGTAAGGAGTAAAGAGTATAGGAAAAAGGCAGGATAGTCACAGCTGGAAGGATTTTGATCAAACTTATGAAGGCTGACTTAGGGCTAAACCTTCATTGTTCTGTGAATCCTTAAAAAGCATCCGTAAGAGCTGAAACTGATACACCTAAATAGACACACCTGATTACAAAGTTCTACATGCATGACTAAATTCTGAACAATAACACAGTTCCAAATTTGATCAATAAAGAAATCTTCCATAATATTTTAACATCTAAACTTACCCTACAACCTAATTATCCTTCAACAGAGCTCCACTAGCCTCAACATAATTAAACTTAATAGAGATTATATTTAAAAAACTAAGATGAACTCAAATGTCCCACAGTCTGATGAAGGCTAAGCTGGCTGAACGTTCGAAGTTACTGTCAATACTATTCTTGTCAAAGAATATTAGATATGTACGCTACAAAAGTAGTGAGTAATCCTTCAGTTTAACGTAAAATTGTTTTTAGTATAACTCGATATAAAAACAAAAATTAATATATATTATGTGTGTGTGTGTGTGTATGTGTGTGTGTGTGATAGATCGAAAGATAGGTAGACAGACACGCAGACAGACAGACAGACAGACAGACAGACAGACAGACAGACAGACAGATAGATAGAAATGTACTGCTTTATTTTTTACTTCCCCACCTGCAGCGTAATAGAAATGTCTGATCTATGCGGTGGGATCATTAGTATTGAAAGTAATATAAAACAGTGGTTAATGTGTTATATAAAACAGCAACGGAAAGTTACATGAAACAGAAATACATGGAGTTAAAATATATTTCAAATTGTCAAAATTGATAAGAGCAAGATACATAAATACGTTCGCAGAAATGCATTATACAAATGTTCATGTCTTAATGTGCATTTAATAATTCATGTGTAGAAAATGGATTTTGTGAATTACAATTCCTTAGAACTTTATGTATAAGGAAAGAAAATACACATACTTTTGATTTATTACTTTACAGCTCGTATTGCGTTTAGATGAATGAGTGTTCCATATGAAGTAGAGATTCTAATACTGCAACGGAGGTCTTAGGATGAGTTAGAGAAAGCTGCGTATGTTGCAATGGCTCATAACTACAAGCTGAGCAAGGTGCAATGATTTGTAGTCTGTACCAGCAGTGTGCATTGCAATGGTTTGTAAACCGTAAGCTGCAATTGCTTGTGGCTTGTAGCTGTAGTGTAAGCTGCAGTGGCTTGTAACTATCAGCTGTATAAACAATAAATGCTTTTGGCATGTAACTATAGCATATCCGTTTGAATTCGTTTGCACTGTGCTCAGAACGAATGATGTATGAGCTGTAAAATTCTAATCAAGCTGTGTTTTTTTAGCAACTGGCTGCTTAGACGGTTACTGTTATGATTACTGTTAGCAAAAGGGCTATTATGAGCTGGCGGTAAAAGCTCGAATAATGAATAACTTACTTCACTAGTAACATATCTGTCAGTCTGTGTAAAAGCATTTTTCTTTTATAATACATATTAGAACTGTCTATTGTTCAGATGAGGCCCCCTCCTGAGCGAATAACTTACTTCTTTGTTTAAAAATAATATACAGTTCTATATTTAAGAGATGGGGAATAACAACAAACAAGATGAGGACAAATATTCGTCGAATATAAATAATGTAAATAATGTAAGTAATAAAAATAATATATATCTGTCAAGTCATGTTCAAATCTTAAAACAAGTAGTTTGGCGTTAAATACTTCAAACATCTTCACGAACAAATTAAGTAGCTAGCAACGGAAGGTTTACCAACGTATATAGCTGTTGCTAATAATGCTGATATATGTCAGTTACTGAAAATGGCGAGGCAGTTGATTTTAGTACATATTAACAAGTAGTTAAACGTTGGAGTCGCCAGTTTAACAACTTTGAAAAAGGAAAAGCAT
>NC_068983.1:73416210-73417684 GCF_001194135.2 Octopus bimaculoides
ATATATATATAAATAAAGTAAAAGCAGCTCGCATCTTTTCAATTTCAGTCACAGATTTTTTAATTATTTTTTTTTTTTTTTAACTAAACAGTTTGAAACTTCGGATACTGGTTGGATGTGGCACGTAGAACACGGTTTACTCTTAACGTTTTTGACAAAATTTTATATTTTAGAAGTTATTTCGTGTTAAAGTTGTCGTATTTGGGTAATTTTAACCAATCAATGACGTGTATTCAGCTGAAGAAAGTTACTGCTGTTTGCGAAAGTGATGGAAGAGCAACAACTTCCGGGTCATCGGGTCATGGAAGAGAGAGAGAGAGAGAGTTGGGAGAAAAGTGTAAAAGATAAGAAAGGTGAATGAGAAAAACAGAAAGTTCATTTATAGGGTATACATACGTGTGTGTGTGTGTGTGCGTGTACATTTTTTTCATCTTGTCCAATGTATCCTCTCGTTTATATAATGTTAATGTGTGACATTGAGAGAGATTTGAGTGTTATTTTCAGCAAATCGTAGAGAGAAAGAGAGAGAGAGAGAGAAGGGGGAGAGAACGGAGAGAGTGGCGGTGTGTTGACGATCTGAACGAGAGCTTATATAAACTTACCAACCTCCTACCACTGCATATTAATTTATTAAACCCTCTCATTTTCCTTGCTTCCATTCGGGGTTTTATCAGCTTTACATATGAATGTGTGTGAGTGTGTGTGATGGATAGCACGAACAACTTCTCCCTCCTTAAAGCTATGTATTCCTCACACCCACTTCCCTTTCTTTTCCTCAGCGTTCTAAAAATTGCATGTGTGTGTATGTATTGGTGTGTGCGTGTGTGTGTCTGTATACGTATACATGTGTCTGTATTTACGTAAATATATGTATGCAGCGTCCAAAACAGATGACCCGATGACTCGGATGTTGCTGCTCTTCCATTACTTTCGCAAACAGCAGTAACTTTCTTCAGCGGAATACACGTCATTGATTGGTTAAAATTACCCAAATACGACAACTTTAACACGAAATAACTTCTAAAATACAAAATTTTGTCAAAAACATTCTACGTGTTCTACGTGACACATTCAACCAGTATCCTAAGTTTCAAACTATTTAGTTAATAAAAATTAATTAAAAAATCTGTGTCTGAGATTAAAAAGATCCAACAGGGATAGTTCTCGTATAATAAATATTAAGTACATATATACTAATATATATGCTCTGTGCATTTTCCGGTGGCTGGAATGGCGCAGCGGAGTATTTAACTCTCATGTCACCTGAGTTAAAATACCTAAAAGTCATGGACAGGCGAGATAACTCACCCTCAATCCCATTTGGGAGTGATGGATATCGATGTTTCGCTATTTTTGTAGTTTTTCAACATCACGCACTCACCTGGCTCTATGGCGAGTCACCTAGCCAGTCCAACGACTTATATTCTCATGGCTTGTAAAATCATGTATGTATGTATGCATGTATGTATATATA
>NC_068983.1:73417820-73420938 GCF_001194135.2 Octopus bimaculoides
ATATATATATATATAATATTTGTATATTTAATTCACTTTTATGTCACAGTAAGATCAACAAAAAATATTCCATCAGATGAAAGATAAATATTGTTTAATGGACACAATACATAGTTATGAGCTACTAATAGTCTCATACAGTGGAGGTGTTGTCTAGACAGGTTTTAATAACAAGCCTAGTGTCTCCAAGCAATCTCGGGCTCTGAGCACATGGCGTATACAAGTTACAAATCAAGAAAATAGAACAAGAGAAATCACGAAAAAAAAAAGGAGACAAAGGTGGATGCAAAAACTGGAAGGGTGTAAAAAAACAAGAAAAGAAAGGGAAAATGAAAGAGAATTAGAGTTATGTTCCCTTTGCCCATAAAGACATAAGACTAATTGGTGTAGAACCAACAGAAGGTGTCTAAAGTCAGCAACGCAGCTGCTCAATCCAGAGAGAGTGCTGTTCTCTATTTCGGCAAAAATGTATTTACGACGGGTTTCTTTAGTTTCCGTCTACCAAATCTATTCCAAAGGTTTTACCCAAGGTGCCATGCGGTGGAACTGATTCCAGAACCATGTGAAAATAACGTAATGGCTGTGTTCTAAACTTAACATTTATCAACTTATTTACTAATATGTCTGAGTTAAAGTGTCTTTAGCGTCTCTTAAATATACAAATCATCTTACTGTTGTGTAAAAAAGACTTGCCAGTGAACAGGCTGAATTATTAGGGTGTCAAAGAAAATTCCCAGCTTTGCTGAACATATAAGAGAAAAATCAGTTGAAAAACATGGGAGTTCCTTTCATCCTGTTCTGAGGTGACAGCTTAATAAGTCCGAAGAGCTTTCGCTAACATTCCAAAGTGAAAACTCGAACAAGATTAGGCCTTTTAATTATATAATTCAGGTGGAATTCCTTTCTTAGTGGCAACTCTGTGAAAAGGGTCTGTTCAGTAGCTAAGTCCAAGCACATTAATAACTACTATTTGAAAATTTTAAGGTTACTGGACGCTTATTGAATACCATGATATATACTTTCTTTTGTCAAATTGTAGTTTTTCTGAAGCGTTCGTTTCTTGAGATTGTGTGAATCCATATAGGTGGTATTGAATATGCAAACATAGAAGAGAACATCTTTGAAAACAATATTCTTTGATATACACTTGTTACCTTCACTCTAGAAAGAGCTACATATAATTTTCCATGAGAAAATACTAGTTCACTTCTCTTTGATTTTCAGTTGTAGCTAATGCTATTAAAATTATTGGAAATATGTTGAAAGAAAAATGTATAAAGCAAATGCTTGAAATACTCTTTACTATAGAACGAAAAGAAGACATTATCATCTATGATATTATTCTATAATGGTGCGACTAAATTAATAACACCTTAACAAATCTTAATTCTTTCTACTGTGTCTTAATTTCATATTAGAGAAAAGTGGAGGTGTATTTAGTCGGGGGATCTTGTGTAGGTCTTTTGATTTTAAGTGTCTCATGACTTCTGCTCCAAATTCCAGGCTGGTTTTCTTAATGGTTTCGCCTCGTACCTAGAATTATTCCTTACCCATCTAGGGCAGTGCATTTCACTATCCTCCTGATGTTCGATT
Organism: Octopus bimaculoides; assembly: GCF_001194135.2. NCBI lineage: Eukaryota > Metazoa > Mollusca > Cephalopoda > Octopoda > Octopodidae > Octopus > Octopus bimaculoides. The sequence continues at coordinate 73,419,414 of NC_068983.1, forward strand.
TCGGTAGCTCATCCACCACTGTCGCCTTCGCCACTGCTCAGAATGTCACTTAAACACACACACACACACACACACACACACACACACACACACACACACACACACACACACAAACACAGTAAGTAAAATTAGAAGAGAAGCGAAATGTTTATCCCATTTGTTGACAGCTGTTTCATAACCTGTATCCAGTTGCATTAGCGGCATTAAAACGTCCAACACACATATAAATATACATATAGATGCACACATTTACATATATGTGTTGTTACATAATGAATTAGATCATCAGAACATTTCGTAAGTCATGAGCTGTAATCATTTAGCTCAGATACAGATGCAATAAATATTTCAACTCTCACTTCTCTAATTATATTAATTATTATATGCTCTCCAGCTGATTGATTTTCCAAAATAAATAAATATACAGATAAATAAAGATAAAAAAATCCGGAGGCGAAAGAAATTCTTTTCTCTTCTGGCCTTAAAGGTGTTAATATTGATTTGTCTTATCTTAGCAATGGAAAATTTCACGTTCTTTCGTCACTGTCACTGTTTTGTCTTCATTGATAGCCAAATACCCGGTAGAGAGGTTACTGTGAGCTCTGATTCTATGAATCCTTGTTTGCACGCGCGCAGGTATGTGTGTGAGTGTGCGCGCGCGTTTTAGTTTTAGAGAAATGCTCATAGCTGATATTGCAGGGTGATATTTTCCCCTCAGCGTCTATTCCTATCACAAAAATTCCCAAGCAGGGTTATTGGTGACATGCGTGTCGTAGTGTCGCCATAACTGACTTAGAATTATTTTAGTCGACTTCAGCACGATTCGAACTCAGACCGCAAAGGTACTTTGGTGGATACAGCAAGGCATTTTGTTACTCATTTTGTAACTCATAAATGATTTCTAACTTTATCACACGGCTATAAATTTGTAAGGAAGGAAGATAGTCGATTTAATTAACCACCGATACGTCGTTAGTGTTCCGAGAAAAAACTTACATTACCAATAGCGGACATGAATTTACGACTCTTGGACAAGAGACGATAACTTATTCACTCAGCTATTATTGTTTACTCCACAAACACCAAAGCTTAACTTAACTGAAGATGTGTTCTTGTAGAAAAAAATAAATACATAAATAATATAAAAAATAAAAATAAAGAGTAAAAATACTAAAGAAACATTTCACTCACATACTAAAATAAATAAATATATAGATAAATAAAAATAAAAAAAAAATCTGGAGGCAAAAGAAATTCTTTTCTCTTCTGGCTTTAAAGGTGTTAATATTGATTTGTCTTATCTTAGCAATGGAAAATTTCATGAAATAATGATAGAAAAATGGTAGAAAGTTAATTTGTGTGTGTACTTGTGTGTGTCTGTGTGCGCACCGGTGTGTGCGTGCTGGTATATACGTGTATGTATGTATGTATATATGTATGTATGTGTGTGTGTATGTGTGCGTGTGTATGTATGTATGTATATATATATATATATATATATATATATATATATATATATATATAT
>NC_068983.1:73421460-73423893 GCF_001194135.2 Octopus bimaculoides
TGTGTGTGTGTGTGTGTGTGTGTGTGTGTGTGTGTGTGTATGTGTGTGCGTGTGTGTGTGTGAGTGCGCGCGCGTACATAGATTTACTCACACACGCATAATATGCACACATACATGTACAGAAACACGTACACACACACACACACACACACACACACACACACGTACAGGCACATAAATGCACACACATTTTTACCCAATAACGTAGACCATTTTAGATTACGATCGCAACTATTCCGCAGCAAATGTATTTAATTTTGAATGTGAACAAAAGAAACCGGAGATAAAATAATACACATAATACTCTACTTTGCTTTGATCTGGTGCAATGAAGCGACTTTTGCCCCAGACAATGCTTCTGATCAAAACATAAGTATTAAAAAGCACGGTACAATACATTACATTATATTACAATACATTACAATACATTGTAAGACACTAAGATACTAACGCACAGAATAGAACACACTTGCCGTACACACGGCAATAGACTAAGATAAATACCTACACACACACACACACACACACACAAGGTAAGTATGTGCGGTAGGTTATAGTACTGCTTATGTATGAAACGTTCGTACTACTTTAACTTCGTTTGTTGGTCGGATTATTCTCATCCGTCTTCAGGTAGCATACGTTTCTCATTCTATCTCTTTACTACGTTAGAGACATCTATTTTAATATATAGATCAATATTATTTTTGGGGGAGTAGATTTAATGCGTCACCCTGTTCAACACCTCCAGCTGTCCCTTTGGGTATCGTTAATGGAGTTCCCTCTGTTCCATGCATTTGGATCAGGGCTCAGAACTGTTGAGTACTCTGTTTTGTGATGTGCCCTAAGCTAGTTCAACTTCTTAATCTGGTTAGTATCGTCCCCTTCGAGACTTTGGAGGCTCATAAAGATGCAACAGAAGTCAAAGGGACATCGAGTGGATGCTATGGAGGCTGGTTGTTTAGAAGTGGGGCTGTGATGTTTCTAAGTTATTAGATATTTAAACCATCTTATTTAAAAAAAAAATCTTTGTCGCGATTAACAGTGAGAAAAAGCTTGATTGATGACGTGCTAGAGTCCACATTAATTTTGTCATATAAGTCCTCAATTAGTAATTTCCCGGAAAATTTAGTATAGGGGATAAAGTCAGCGAAGATATCTTAAAAGGAAATACATGCTAGATGGAAATGTATTAGGAGATATTGAATTAGCTTCTGTTTCTTCAAGGAAACTTGTTTTTTAATTTACTTTTCACAGAACATTAATAGGGGTAAACCGTCATCCAGTGAAAAGGGGCACAGAGTTACAAAAGGTTGGGGAATATTGAACTACAGCAATCTGTAAGATGTGGTCTATCTCCCTCGACAACTTTCGGGGTTCTTGCAAATAGAGGTGTTGCAAGCAGCGAGCAATCGCCCCTAAGAGTAGGAAAGAGCACAAATTTCCTCTGGTCTATCATACCTGTTAAGGTAATGATGCCAACAGTGTCTTTACTCTCAGGTACTGAAAACACTGACTACACTGCTGTATGCAAATTTGATGTGTGCTACCCGTCTTTCTCTTGCTTAGCCATAAAATAAATACTTCAAATTTTGGTCGAATTGGGGAAGGGGGTTGTTGATTACATCGATTCCAGTATTTGGCTGGTATTTTATTTTATCAATCCCGAGAGGATGAAGAGCAAACTTAACTTCGGCAGAATTTTAGCTTAGCACGAAACAAGCCGGAAGAAATGTTGCTAAGCATTTTGTCCGACTCGTTAACAATTCTGCCAGCTTGCTGCCTACTATGCCATAAAATAAAGTGGAGAGAAGAAGACTATAGCCATTTTAGCCCTTCCTAATAACAAAAGGGCGATATGATTGATATTTTACTCAAATATTTAAGCGTTAAAAAGTGCAAAGTTTTAATAGAGATAGTGTATGGCCGTTGGAAGTGATGTCTGGTAAGACGAGATAAAGAAAGCGAACAGGACGAGTTTGGATAAATGTAAGAGGATCAAGGCTTGCTGTAATTGCGCTAGAAGTGATAAACTAGCTATTAATATTTAACTCCAGACCAATCCTGAAAAAGTAGACTTAGCATGAAAGACATTTACAACCGTGACCATCCCATTTTGCTTTTCAGGGTTAGGGAAACCAGGACATCATTATGTAACGTGTCCTTCTTTTTTCCATAACCATAAGATTTAATTTAAGGAAAATTTTGCTGTTATTTGTAGCAGGTCGAGAGGCCACACCAAAGTGCCTTCGTATGTTGGAGTACGTTGATGGGTATCAGAATTTTATTTAAAGCATCAAAAATTCTTTTTTTTTCTTTTTGTTTGGTTGTGTCTTGTGTGTGAATAAGTGAATGTGCATGTGTGAATGTACGTACGTGTGTGTGTGAATGTACGTACGTACGTGTGTGTGTGTGTGTGTGTGTGTGCGTGTGTGT
>NC_068983.1:73423903-73426110 GCF_001194135.2 Octopus bimaculoides
GTGTGTGTGTGTGTGTGTGTGTGTGCGTGTGTGTGTGTGTGTGTATGTGTGTGTGCGTGCGTGCGTGTGTATTACGGCCCGAAGTACGTGAGCCGTGCTCTTACTTAGTTTTCACTTATCCTTTCAAGAGAATCACTAACTGCTCTCATACGCAGCTACTATACATGATGTTAATAAAAACAACTTGGCCTTTTCTCTTTTGCTAAAAAAAGCAAAGAAAAACACTAAAAGGTTACCAGTGAAAGCATTTAATCGACAAAATTATCCGTGTATCATTCACTCTTCCGCGCTAGTTTACATTGTGACAGCATACTATCATTTTGCTCGTAATATATTCAAACCTTAAAAGCTTCTGAAATTTCTTCGTCGGTTCTAACATTCACTCTTCTGAGGCGGATAAGATAAATACCAAACCGAATTGAAAAGAAAAAGAAGAGCTACTCATATTGATTTTAAATTTTGGAACAAGGACAGCAATTTTGGGAGAAGGGCTAAGTCGATTACATTGATTCCAGTGCTCGACTGGTACTTATTTTATCGACTCCGAAAAGATAGAACACATAGTCAACTTCAGAACATAAAAACAGAGGAAATGCTGCAAAGCATTCTGGCACGCGCGATAATGGTTTCAAATTCTGGAATAAGGCCAGCAATTTTGAGGTATGGGGCAAACCGATTGCATTGATCCCAATGCACAACTGGTACTTATTGGTACTTATTTTTTCATCCAAAAATGATGAAAAGCAAAGTCGACCTCGGGAAAATTTGAACTCCGAGCCTTAAGACGGACGAAATGTCGCTAAGTAGTTCTTTCTGCGTACTAACAGTTCTGCCAGCTCGCCACCTTGATGTGGACTGTTCCTATTACGGAGTGTTAAACAGAATGATGTCAAGGAAACTTCTGTAAGTAGCACGCAATATAGCAAATGATTTAATCAATTCTAAATAAGGATTATACTTTTAGTCTTTACTTCATAAGAATCGGAGTAGCTATACTTGCTAAAGGCGGCGTGTGGAAGATTTAATAAACTAAAATTGTCGCATTTTAATACCGTTGAGCCTCATTCGGTGTCGATGCAGACTCTGAAATATACTGTAAGTCTGTTTACGTATCTTTCAATATGCGGGATAAAGCCTCCGGTGGTATAGATTTGGCAATTAGTGTATTAAGAAAATTACATAAGACCTTGCCTCCCGTTCCATGTTGCATAAAACATGAAACCAATAATTCTATGTACGTATTCAAACAGCTATGAAACAGACTGGTGAGTGTTTAACGAAGTAAATATAAACTGTACGAATGCATATATGTATATAATTATCAATCTCCTTCACGTTCTATCTATCTATCTATCTATCTATCTATCTATCTATCGGTTTATCAATCTATCGGTTTATCAATCTATCTATCTATCTGTCGGCTGGTCGGTCTGACTGTTTGTCCCCCTGCCTGTCTGTCTACTTGTTTATCTGTCAGTCAATCAATCAATTGATCAATCAGTCTAAGTATATCTAGCTGTCTGTCTAACTGACTGTCTGTCTGTCTAACTGACTGTCTGTCTGTCTAACTGACTGTCTGTCTGTCTAACTGGCTCTCTACCTGTCTATCGATCGATTAATCTATCTGTCTGTCTGTCTGTCTGTCTGTCTGTCTGTCTGTCTGTCTGTCTGTCTGTCTGTCTGTCTGTCTGTCTATCTATCTATCTATCTATCTATCTATCTTCTTGTACTTAGTTCAGTCATTGGACTACGGCCATTGGAGCCTTGACTGGTTTAGTCATTCTAATCGACCACAGTCTGGTTCTTATGATATCGATCTCATTTGCTGAACTGTTATGTTAAGGAGTCTAAACAAATAAATACTGGTTGTCAAGTAGTGGGCGACAAACAAGCATATATGAAATGCTTCCACATAGTTTCCATGTACCAAATTCACTCACAAGGCATTGGTCCAGAGCGATACTAGAAAATACTTGCTCAAGGAGACGCGGATTGAGACTGAACCTGAAATCACGTGGTTGCAAGCGAGCTTCTTAACCACGCAGTCAGGCCTGTGTGTGTGTGTGCATGTGTGCGTGCGCGAGCGTGTTATTGTGTTTTTGTGTGTGTGTGTGTATGCACACACATTTATATCTATGTAACTATATACGTGTGAAATTTTATACATTGGTGGATATATACACGTGTATATATATATATATATATAT
>NC_068983.1:73430978-73432251 GCF_001194135.2 Octopus bimaculoides
TGCTTTTTTCTTTTTAAATTTGCTGTTTTACCCTAACCCTAACCCTAACCCTAACCCTATCACCGATAGAATTGTTTCAGAATCGTTTGTTTATGTAGTCGGCACTTAATGTATATCGGCTGAATGGACGTCAGTGATTGGTTGAAATTACAGAAATACGACAACTTTAACATGGAATAACTTAGGGATTTCTTTTTTTTTTAAGAAGACTAAGAGAAAAAGATGTTTTATATGACACATTCTACCAGTGTTCCAAGTTTCAAAGTGTTTCGTTAATGAAAAATGTGGCCCCCGTTTTAAAAAAGATCCCAAATCCGTACTCAATAGCATCAGTAACACTATTCACATCACCGTGGAATTTAGCCATATATTACCCTTCCTAGATATTTTGATGACACGAACATAGAAACTGACATCTACAACAAAGCAACGGACTCTAAAACAGTTTTTCGTATGTTTTGGGAGGCATGTAGTAAATAGTATGTTTACTTCGTTCTGCCTCAAACATACCAAAACAAATATTCCCTTTAAATTAGCAAGAAGTATCAGAATAATTGTCTCTGATCCGGAAATTCAGAATAAAAGATGCCTGGAACTACCTGAAATAAAGTACCCGTCTACGCTAATAGAGAACAGAATAGAATCCTTTCTACTCTAGGCACAAAATCTCGAAATTTTTGGGGAGGGGGCCAGTCGATTAAATTGACCCCAGTACGCAACTGGTACTTAATTTAACGACTCCAAAAGTAAAAAAGGTAAAGTCGGCCTCGGAGGAATTTGAACTCAGAACGTAAAGACGGACGAAATACTGCTAAGCATTTCACCCGGCGTGCTAACGTTTCTTATTGCTTTATTGCCCACAAGGGGCTAAACATTGAGGGGACAAACAAGAACAGACAAAGGGATTAAGTCGATTACATCGACCCCAGTGCGTAACTGATACTTAATTTATCGACCCCGAAAGGATGAAAGGCAAAGTCGACCTCGGCGGAATTTGAACTCAGAACGTAACGGCAGACGAAATACCGCGAAGCATTTCACCCGGCGTGCTAACGTTTCTGCCAGCTCACCGCCTTAGAGGACAGAATAGACTGCCAAAGCAATAAACATTGAAGAATTACGAAAGGCCAAAAGCAGTTGAGATATACCGAAAACTCTATCTTCAATTAAAACAGAAACATTCAGCCTGATCATTCAGAATATACTATTATTGATTCAAAGCCCAGGAATGTAAAAAGCAAAATAATCAAATGCAGAATAACTACCCCCCCCC
>NC_068983.1:73432310-73433371 GCF_001194135.2 Octopus bimaculoides
CCCCCCCCCCAAAAAAAAAACCTACTTACCAACACAAAACTACCAACTATAGGCTCAACTCCGACTATTAAAAGTCTGGCCGCTCTAATCGCAGATGTCTTCCAACTTTGTTGAAAACACATCATATAAATTTAAATTGGGATAAGTTTTTACTGTGAAAAACCACTTTAATTATTCTTAAAAATATTTTAATATGTGATCAAATTCAATGGATGCAGCGAAGATTACATCAGACAAACCAAACTCACCTTACGAATGATATTAACAATTCATCAGTAACAAATACGAGATTCTAGGATCTCAGCAAACATTTGGCCATATGTACAACAACCAAATTTCCCAAATTCCTAGTCTTCCCACGTTATCAATGTGCAGACAATACCACAGATCAAACACGACTGAATAAAAAAAAATTCGTTTATTGAAAAATTCAAACCACGATTGAACAGGCTATGATAACATCAATAATATACGATTCACCATTCACTATGAATACTATCCATGGATGTATAAGAAATCCCTGCTGATGAAAGTGATTAATATTTCTCTTTATTAAGCTCATTAATTACACTTTAATTCAGAGGATAGGAAATTTCAGTTACCTTCACTTCATTATCCCTAAATCCCCTTTTCATTTCCATATGTGTGTGTATGTATGTGTATGCGTGTGTGTGTGTTTGTGTGTCTGGGGTGCTCGGAAAGACAATGAAAGAAGACAGTAGGGCTATTACCAATCATTTAACCCTACTCAGCGCACATAACGTTAAGAAACCGATTTTGAATAATACACACGCACACACAAACAAAACCAACAAAGAAAGCTCTATGTGATCGCTCGACTTGCTAGAAATAACAGCCTAATCTCCTTAAAAAAAACCTCTCTCCTATTTTAGAAATAGGAAATACACGTCAGCTAATGAAGCTCTTGACAAGCCATCTACCCTAACAAAACCATAAAACGGAGAGAGAGAGAGAGGGAGGGGGAGATAGATAGATAGATAGAGAGAGAGAGAGAGAGAGGGGAGAGATAGATAGATAGAGAGAGAGAGAGAGAGAGGGAG
>NC_068983.1:73433412-73434633 GCF_001194135.2 Octopus bimaculoides
AGATAGATAGAGAGAGAGAGAGAGAGAGAGGAGAGATAGATAGATAGAGAGAGAGAGAGAGAGAGGGAGAGAGAGAGAGAGAGGAGAAATAGATATATATATATAGAGAGAGAGAGAGAGGAGAGATAGATAGATAGAGAGAGAGAGAGGGAGGGGAGAAATAGATAGATAGATAGAGAGAGAGAGAGAGAGAGAGAGAGAGGGGAGAGAGAGAGATAGAGAGAGAGAGATAGAGAGAGAGAGAGAGAGATATATATATAGAGAGAGAGGGGGTATTGTTACGGCTAATAAACATTAAACAGTCTGCTTCAGGAGTATATTAATTTGAATCTCTTAAATACAATTTAATTCTTTTACTTTCCACAATTTAATTTTTTTTTAAGTATATATACGCCGTCTCCAGAAAGCTAGAAAATTCCAGAAATCCAGGTCATCTCCGGTTCCAAGCTCGCCGGATATTTGGTCCGGTATAGAATATTGATGACAGGACAACACAACCAGAACAGAACCTAGGGCTAAACAATTAAAACAACAAAAGAATCGTGTGACAAGCGGTTAATGCTGTCATGTAAGGGTATGTGTGTGTGTGTGTTTTTTTTTTTGGTAAATAATTGATTCACAGCTTACGTAATCGACGTATGTTGTCCAGCTCTGAGGTCGTCATCTGACTGACAGCAGGAATTAAAAATACCGACTGAATGTGTTTGATGTAGCTATGTTTGAAGTACGGCAGGATTTTGCTTGATACATTCAATGCATGGGAAATGTCTGCTGTTGTTTTCTCAGTCATCTTGCTTGTTAAACATTAGCAATTACTCTACACCATACAATAAATAAATGAATGAAAATATAAATAAATGAATGACAAAAGCCCATTTGTCTATCTATCTTTATATGCGCGTGTATGTGTGTGTATGTGTAGGTTTCTGTGTGTATCAATAGGTGTACATGTGTACATGCATACGTGTGTGTGTGTGTCTGTCTATCTATCTATCTATCTATCTATCTATCTATCTATCTATCTATCTATCTATCTATCTATCTATCTATCTATCTAGGCGTAGACATGACTGTGTGCTAAGAAGCAAGCTTCTCAGCCATGTGTTTTCAGGATCAGTCCCATTGGATGCACCTGAAACCGGACCGACCAAAGTATTGTGAGTATATTTGGTAGACAGAAACTGAAAGAAGCTCGTCATATATATATATGTATATATATAT
>NC_068983.1:73435504-73437663 GCF_001194135.2 Octopus bimaculoides
CATCATTATTATTATTATTATTATTATTATTATTATTATTATTATTATTGAGTGAGAGAGCAGGGCATGCCATCAAAGTGACACTGGGTAAAATATACGAAGCCCAATATACCCATCATGACTACCCGTCTGATAAGGGTACACCAGGCACATGTATCACAACCATATGTGCGCGACATAGTGGTCTCTTATCAAGATAAAGAGCACATGGCCTTGCAGGTGGGGCCCAGTTAGAATTTTCTTCAGGTCGAGTAGCCCATCCCACTCAAAAGGTCCTTGAATAAAGGTTGTTTGAAGATGTCGAACGAAATACCTATGTTTCCAAAGGTGAATTATTCAAACCCCAAATGATTCCTCTCAACACATGGCTATGATGCTCCCCCACTACTTCTGCTCATGATCAGAGATGCACATATCTTCAGTCACTAAGGGACATGCTCAACTGTTTAAGGTCAAACAACTGACAAACAAATCTGTGGTATTGAGCAGAATATTTGTTGTAGCCCATCTTTTATGCCAAGACAAAACAATGTACATGATAACACTTACAATCAGTTAAGATAAGAAGCCATGCGAACCACTGTCTTGTACTATCGTTATTATTATTATTATTATTTATTTATTATTATCATTTATTTATTTATTATTATTATTATTATTCAGGTCACTGTCTGGAATTGAACTCGGAATCTTGGGGTTAGTAGCCCGCGCTCTTAACCACTACGTCAAATGTAAATAATGTGAATAATGTACATTATTCCTCATTTCTTAAATATATAGAAGTGTATCAACCTTCATGTTTCAATTTTCCTTTTGCGCATAACAAGAAGTTAATTTCTCTTGCTTTTCCTTGCATGTATAAATATCAGTCTCCCTCAGTTACGTCCTAACGTCTTGAAAACGAAATGAAAGTACATGTACGATAATTAGGACATGTAGGATAATTATTCCTACATTCACCATGTTTGATAAAAAAAAATTAGAGAACATATTTCATCATAATTGTGGGGTTAAACGACAAAGTGTTCGCGTAATATTAATGCCCATTCATAACTTCATTTACATCTAGGGCGATTTATAGGAATATTAAATCATCCCGAGGAGTTGATTGGTTTTTTTTTTTTATCTAATTGACCCCACAAAGAAGAAAGGCTAAGTCGGCCTTAGTAGGATTAGAACTTAGAATGTAAAAAGAGTTGTGAACAAACGCTGCAGTCATTTCGTTCATTGCGTTGCCGATTCTAACACTAATGATTTTTGACATCATCCAGGACCATGAATATCAATAACAATCTTAACAGGTTTTTACATGGTCGCTCCAACTGCTTGAAACAGCAGCCGTATAGCCCTAAAATTATACCCTACCGTTTGAAAGGGTTAAAAGAGTATGTATTGAACAAAATATTTCGGAGTACATTATGCATTAAACAGACGGAATGGTCAGGGCTTAAATGCTTTTCATTATGGATGCACACCAATCAGAGTCGAGTTAGAGATTAATCACAATAAATCAAAATTGATTTATCATTGACTGAAAATATTGGTTTCAAATTTTGGCAGAAGACCAGCAAATTCGGGGAAGGTGATAAGTCAATTACATCGACCGCAGTACTCAACTGGTACTTATTCTATCGATCCAGAGAGGATAAAAGGCAAAGTCGACCTCGGTAGAATTTGAACTCAGAACATGAAGACATACGAAAATGCCGCTTAGCATTTCGCCCGACGTGCTAACGATTCTACCAGCTTATCGTTATATTTTGGCACAATATCAGCAATTTCGGTGGAGAGAGAAAGTCGACTACATCGACCCCATCGCAAGCCTTATGGCGTTTATTCCGACTCTTGGATCTTTTTTAAAACGGGGGCCACATTTTTCATTAACGAAACACTTTGAAACTTGGAACACTGGTAGAATATGTCATATAAAACATCTTTTTCTCTTAGTCTTCTTTTAAAAAAAAGAAATCCCTAAGTTATTCCATGTTAAAGTTGTCGTATTTCTGTAATTTCAACCAATCACTGACGTCCATTCAGCCGATATACATTAAGTGCCGACTACATAAACAAACGATTCTGAAACAATTCTATCGGTGATAGGGTTAGGGTTAGGGTTAGGGTTAGGGTAAAACAGCAAATTTAAAAAGAAAAAAGCAAAA
>NC_068983.1:73438478-73445978 GCF_001194135.2 Octopus bimaculoides
CACACACACACACACACACACACACACACACACACACACACACACGTATGCACATAAACGTATATGTATATTATGAAAGTATTCAAAATGATAAATGTGTTTCAAGTTGTCCAATGCTGGCTTGTATCGGAACTGTTAACATCAAAGCGGAATTAATCCACAGTGTTTGACGATAGATTTGTGTCAGCTTAACGAAGTCTGACTACGCATTGGCTCTCTAATAACTTGCTAACATAACAGATCTAATCTAACGTCGGAGATTCGTCTTGGACCGCATCTTCGTTTGACCGAGTGCTGTACTCCACCGGCTCTTGATGTTAATGTTAGCTAGCCTCTAGTCGAAACTGTATGATTGACAGGCAGTAACTTCAAGCAGACAGATATGCAGACCAAAAAGACAAGTAAGACAAGTGGCGTGACAATTAAACTGAGTAAGCAAGTAACTAGAGAGCTGATATACAGACGAGATAAAGGAGAAAGAGATATCTAATAGACACGTTCATGGAAGAGATATTTTGGTGAGACCACCCCCACGAATATGGTATCGTCATGTGAGGACTTCAATTTAATTGAGGAAGAGATTCTCGTAGAAAATGTCTGCAGGAAAATTTGCCAAATTTACTGTACATTGAAGCAGCGGTTCCAACGTCTTTTGCACCACAGACCGGTATCACGCAAGAGAAATTTTCCAAAAGACTAGAGCATCACGCGCATAACAAAATACTATAAAATGCATAATATATAATGATTATTACATATGTAATTTGTATCTATTATTATTATAATTACTATTAAGATCGCAGTCAAATGACTGAAACAAGTAAAAGACACACAAACACACACACACACACATATACATGTACAGAAAAATGCAAAAGCACTGCGCAAACTTCAATAAATAATAACATAGAAATAAAATAAAATAATCCGCTGTCCGATGGAGGGGATGGGAGAGGCTTGCATTAAAAACATTTTCGCGTGAAGCCAGGCTCAATGTTCTTCATTTGTTTTCGGAAACTCTACCTATAGAGGCGTGGGATAATATATATGGTAATATGATAATTACAGGCAAAGTCAGCTTCAATAAACACGATATCTTAAAATCAGTTATCAATAGAAATCCATTTGCATAAGTTAAGAGACTATGTAATAAGTTGTTTACAAGGCAGCAGCAAGACTTTTCGAATAGGGTATCAGTACAAATTGGCATAAATTAGTAACGTCATTTGAGTTAAAGACAACTAATCAATTCCAAAGTAGGCTTATTAGTTTCAGCAATATGGTCTGTAGCATGATAGAATGAGGAGTATAAATAATATGTGGCATTTTGTTGCATCTCTTCTATATTCTGAGTCTTACCAAGATTATGTTGCTTTTGTTTTTCGTCTTTCTCGGATCGGATCGGATCGGTTGGTAAACAACTGTTCCCTTTACAATATTTTATGGCCTTGTACTAGTGTTAGAAATTAAATATAGTAATGTACTAAAACTAATAAGACTTAATACTAATAGACTTATAAACAAGACTAATACTAACTGTCCCATGTTCAAAGACTCAAAGTTGTTTTTGTGGCGTCATGATTTTTTCTTTTTTTCATTTTGGTTTCGTTGGGAATCCTTACCGTGAAGTAATTCTTTAAAAAGTAATTGCTTTGGAAATCGGAAATCATCAACAAGACCAGTGACATGACCAACCTGTTTCATATAGTGCTTGATGAGGTGAGCTTTCATGCTTGAGGCAGCCTACCTTTTATTACACTTCTGTATCAGGTGTGAAAGATTCCTTCCGTCTATGTCTTTTTGGTATGCTACACTAATACAGAGAACAGTAATAAAGAAACAATTTACTTTGTTTGACTGAAAATGTATCTGATAGAGCAGCGTTTATGCTTACATACATATGTACACACATGCATAAATACATACCTACACACACACACACACACACACACACACACACACACATGAAATGTACTTTAAGGTAAATCTTTGGCTTGGCTACTTTTTCTAGCAGATCGACCTTCTCTATAGACACTTATTCCTGGTGCCAAGTTTCAACAATAAAATGTGGTTTGTGAAGTAATTAACTTCTTTGTTAATTACCATTTGTTTTAAAATAGATTATTATATTCTTCCAATATCTTTAGAACATTGACATCAAAGTTAGTCGGCAATAAAATAACTATTTTTTTCTTCTTTCAACGACAAATCTTTTGAAGGAAATTTTTTTTTTTTATCAACCAACACCGAATGAACCCTTCCATTACAATGCCTTTACTAGAAACGTTGCTCTATTAAAATAAAAATCTTTAGTCTTGGTTTGATTTATGTTTTCTCGCTTTTGAAATCGCTCAATATTTACAGACTGCATATTTCCTACGTAAAATTTATGTTTAGAAGATAATCTTGACACCGTAGTTATCAGCGCAAAAGTAAGAATAACATTGGTTATGGACTAATATTTTTTTCCTCTCTCACTGCATATTTAGTTCTCGATAGCCTTTTGATGTTCCTTTTATTAACCTTTTTGTTAACCTATTTCTATTGAAATACACCACTTTTGTTTCAACTGATTTTGAAAATATTGTTGAATTTAGCGAAATAACTGTAATTAGCTGGTGTTAGGGACATAGATTAACATGAAATTTTGCTGAAAGATTTTAATTTCAGAGGTGTACTTGCCAGGCAGGTGATCCGATGTGAGACTGTGCTGAAACTAAAACGATTGTAGCGTGGCAGACACACATTAGACTTTCAAAGACTGTTAACTTCACTAAAACTTTAACTAAGCGATTCGGCAAAAGATCGATAGAATATGTACTAGGCTTAAAAAAATAAGCCCTGGGGTCGAATTCTTCGACTAAAACCTCTCAAGGCGGTACCCCAGCATGGCCACAGTCTAATAACTAAAACAAATAAAAGATAATATGTACACACACATATATTATCTGAAGTGTACAGTATTATATACCCATCACGGCTATATATATATACGACAGGCTTTTTTCAGTTTCTGTCTACCAAATCCACTCACAGGCTTTGGTCGGCCCGTGGCTGTAGTAGAAGTCACTTGTCAAATTATCCATTGTACTTAATAATAACTGTTTAAGTGAAGTTTACATCCTTTGTGTGTTCTTGAATGACTAGTATCTTCCGTGCTGCAATAGTTTTAATTTAAATCGTTTTAAAAAGAGGAAGTTTGTACCACAGGACTAAGGACGGTTCCAGGTAAAGTTACCCTCTCGAGTCACGCCGACTCATAAGGGCTGGTTTCCATGGCGTATAAATTACTCATTTTTGCCAGCTGAGTGGACTGGAACAATGCGTTTTGCTAGGAATCGAAACCACAATTTTACGATCATGAGTCCAACAACCTAACCACTAATCCACGCCCCTCCACAGACGATTTTCAGTTGGATTGGTATCTAAAGGGTCAAATAAGTAAACAGTAAATTACCTATAATTAAGATACCTATTTTCCTTCTCTACCTATTATTGAGATACCTACTTTCCTTCTCACAGAAATTGATGTTATGTAAAACTCCTCCTATTATTTTGCGTGTCTCGTTTAGAAAGCCCCCAACTTAAAATGGTTGATGAAACCATTCATTTTTACAAAACTCCGGGGCGTTTATATTACTACATATGCATATCCCAGTGTACTGGTGAGAGTGAATGATTGACAGCTGATAGTTAGAGCACAAGGGCTGTAAGTGTTGTATATGTTAGTCACTTTCAACAATTTTAGTAATGGTTGAGTGTGTTTGTATGTATGTACATGAGTACGTATGTATGTAGTATATGGAAAAATACGAGCAAGAGAAATAATATTCTTAAGGTTATAAACCTGGAAAATTACAGGACAAGTTATTTACCTTAGAAAAGTTCAGGACAACTTGAAGCTAAGATAAATATATTTTGCTTTTAAAAATAATTAAAAAAAGTTATTTAGATCTAATCTTGATTGGTGCGTTACTCTCCTATAACGATGCTACAAATTTTGATGTAAACTTTTTTCTACTGGATCAAATCTCATTTTTTTAATGCCAAAATGTAGCTAGGGACTAGTCCTCTTCAAAAATGTTAAGTTTTCAATTTGGCTTAGAAATGAATTAGTGACAAGCTCTAAAAGATGCTGCGTGTGAGTAAATTGCGGCCTTAAGAATAATATTCGACTCCTACCGTAGTTGAATGATGTATGTATGTGTGTGTGAGTGTGTCTGGCTTGAAAATAGCCGAACATGCGATAGGTTGTACAGAGTTACATGTTACCAGTAGCAATAAGACTCGACGGCCATCCAATGAGAAACCCTAGTCTTCATTTAGACATCCTTCTAGGAGAAGAAAAACTCTGCGATTTGATTTGTATTCAATGATGCACACTAATTCTTTTTGGGCAAATGCATCGGTTATAGAGTTGGATTCGCTCTGTGAAAGGTATCTCTTCTCTTTAAAATGCTCCAGACACAGATATCCCATCGTATACACACATACACACACACGCACACACACACACACACACACACACACACACACACACACACACACACACACACACACACACACACACACACACACACACACACACACACACACACACACAAACAAAATCGAATACATATACACAAGCTGTGTGTGTTGCTAGTTCGTGGATCGGCTACGTTTTAAGAGAATATATTCTCAATGCGCTTAGTATTAAAGACACTTGAAAGTAAGTCATGGGTAAGTGAGACAACTCACGTTAGGTCCCTTTGCGGGGCGACAGACATCGATGTTTCGTCAATGACACGTACCGAACAAGGCCCGTTGCAAGCCATATCGCCGACTACGACTAAATGCTAAATGGTTTAAAAATCATCTGCTGGCATGTCAGAACGTTTCATGCTATAGAAAAAATTCAGATATTAATGTGTGTGTGTGTTGTTAGTTCGTAGGTCGGGTGCATTTTAGTCGTAAGAGAATATATTCTTAATGCGCCTGGTATTAAAAACACCTGAAAGTAAGTCATAGGCAAGCGAGAGAACTCACATTAGATCCATTTTCGGAGCGACAGACATCGATGTTTCATCATTGTGACTTTTCAATGCCACGTACCGAACAATGGTTCTTAAACCATTTTTCTTAAACAATGGGTCTTAAACCACTTAGCATATAGTCATAGTCGGCGATATGGCTTGCAACAGCCTCTTTCGGCAAGCGGCATTGAAAAGTGTTGTGTCGACGCCTTCAAGCGAAGAAGTAGGATCGCCCAAGACATATAAATAGAGGTAGTCTAGCCGTGGTGGAAGGGTTGAGTGACTGTTGAGTAGCAGTCGTGTAGCGGTTGAGTAGAGATCATCCGAAGGTGCTAGATAGCAGTAGCTTGAGACATAGCAAAAAGTTACAACAATGATGAAACAGCTACTTGAATATTATCTATTAGTTTAGATGGGTAATCTTGAGAATCGTCCACTAGAAGCAAGGCTGTATTTTCAAGGTGTTTAGCTTCCGATATTTAATATTCTTCGATAACGCCTGAAAGACGAACTAAAATATATATGAAATAGTTCTGGTGATTCACGTCTTTTTATTTGATTGCTATATATTCGTAAGCTTAACGAAAGGCTATATACTTAAATATCCTCTATACTTAAGTATCTAGTTCGTAAGCTAGGTAAATGAATCTTCTTGTCATCAGATGAGGCAGCTTTTAACAAATCCTCTTCGTATTACCATGACACACTTGAGAATAGCAGCTTCTCCGAGCAGATTCGTTATTTTGACAATGAAAATATACCCAGATTTCGCAGACTACAACTAGAAATGTTTTGTGGTTTATCCCAACATTTGGTATGAATGTCAAGAGTAATGAAGTTATAGAATTTTAAAATTTACTCTCTAGGTATTTTCGCAGAGGCCATAAGTATTTTGAAATATTTAACCGAACACTGAAAGTTAGTTATTATTTCTATAAAAACTTTGCCTCATTTGTTAACCAACACAATGTAAGGAGACTCGATAAATTTATTGGATATGATGATGACTCTAAGTGCAATTATAAAGATCCTAGTAGTTTCCCTCTAAATGATAATTATCCGATCAAAGGAGTTGTTTTAGAGGACTATGTTCCAAGTTGATAATAGCTCTACATATAAAAGTTAAACCACTGTCACAGAAAATAGCTCCAAAACGAGTTTTTGTCTACACAAAGATTTCTTTAAATATACAGAAAACAGGTCGTCAACAAGTTTATCAAACCATGTTGGGCAATTAAAAGAAATTTGTTTTGCA
This sequence comes from Octopus bimaculoides, assembly GCF_001194135.2. Classification (NCBI taxonomy): domain Eukaryota; kingdom Metazoa; phylum Mollusca; class Cephalopoda; order Octopoda; family Octopodidae; genus Octopus; species Octopus bimaculoides. The sequence goes on from NC_068983.1 coordinate 73,444,749, forward strand.
TCTTTAAAACTTCAATGGTCTAGCTCGGAAAAAGTAGACCCATGGAGATATGGACACTATCGCTATTCTATAAAATTCCTATTATGCTTTAAGTGAAAAATATTTTATGCTGTTTCGAGATAAATCAACCTTGAACTGTAAAGCTGAATATTGAACAGTTGTAGACATTCTTCGAAGTTTCTGATTTCGAAACCCTTACTACCGAACGATTGATACATTGGCATCATCATTTCTAACAATCGTATTTGCTTTACGGTTTTTACTATAATTTCGAAAATGTTCGATGCATTTTTATGTTTTTGCAATCCCGGATTGTTTTCTTCCGATCGTTATATTCGATCTATGCAATTTTATTGTATCTTTTCGTCATTTAATATGAACTTTTATCGAGCAAGATAACAGCTATAAACACATTTCTATTCTTTTATTTTATTACTCATTTAAAAAAAAAATCATTACTCCTACCTTGAATTAATTGGATCGATTTTTGATATCCCCACGCATATTCTTTTCGTGTCGCAGCATATTTTGAAATTGAATTTCATCTCTTTTGTTTTGATTGGCTCTTTTTCTGTGTATCCGTTGATTTTTGCATCCTCCTTTTCATCCCCATTAATAATACTTTTAAATCTCTATCTAATTTCACCATCTATTGTACGATTTCTAATCGCTTCCACCCCCATCTATGAATTGTGCTTAGTGTCTATCCACATTTGATACAAGTTTCTAGTTATAACTATTAGTATCTTTTAACTTAGAATCCATCTGCTCTCCTTTTCCTTCTCTTTTTCTTCCTTCTTATTTTTCCTATCTTTCTTTTTAGCCACGCCTTGACCATGGACGTTTGCGAGCAACGGCTGTTCAGTACAGTACTGCTGTACGATTACATTATCCAACGTGACCTTTCCGTATTTCAGTCAGTGAATACAGAATATCTAAGGGAGATTTGACTGCTTTTTTTGTTGCAGATCGAGGCGCACTTTCGTTGTCTTAGTTAAAAGGGAAATTACCAGAACTAGTCATCAGAACTTTCAAGATATTCTGTGACAATAACCCAGTACACTGTTTCATCATTTATAACATTGAACGAAGTCTACCAGATGAAATCCATCACGTTAGATATTATAATTGCATATCTCATTATGAGAGCATGTATATGTAAATGCATTATTACTCTCTCTCTCTGCACTACCGCTACAGCACTGTACATCCTTACTCATATACATATGT